>NW_028252114.1:0-404000 GCF_964263255.1 Lissotriton vulgaris
TGTCGAAAATCAGCCGTTTTTGTTCGAACATTAAATGCCTCCAAATGGTTTTTAATTAACTTCCCGGGGTGAAGAAACCCTTTTTGAGAACTCAGAGTGAGTAAATTGGCCATTTTCATGCACTTTTAACCATTCCATAAATCTTGTGTTTAGGGCCCCTGGAAGCATGAAAATCACTTTAAACATGCTAATTTTAGCTCTAACACTGATGATCCACCTACAAATGTGAACTGACGTTCAAAAATAAAACATTTGAAAACGGACCATTTTCCACATTTCTGAAGCATGACGTAATGGGGGGGTGTTATCTCTTTTGTCAAAAATCAGCTGTTTTTGCTTGAACATTAAATGCCTCCAAATAGTATTTAATTCACATCCCGAGCCCCTGGAAGCATAAAATCACTTTAAACATGCTAATTTTAGCTCTAACACTGATGATCCACCTGCAAATGTGAACTGACGCTCAAAAATAAAACATTTGAAAACGGACCATTTTCCACATTTCTGAAGCATGACGTAATGGGGGGGTGTTATCTCTTTTGTCGAAAATCAGCCGTTTTTGCTCGAACATTAAATGCCTCCAAATGGTATTTAATTAACTTCCCGGGGTGAAGAAACCCTTTTTGAGAACTCAGAGTGAGTAAATTGGCCATTTTCATGCACTTTTAACCATTCCATAAATCTTGTATCTAGGGCCCCTGGAAACATGAAAATCACTTTAAACATGCTAATTTTAGCTCTAACACTGATGATCCACCTACAAATGTGAACTGACGTTCAAAAATAAAACATTTGAAAACGGACCATTTTCCACATTTCTGAAGCATGACGTAATGGGGGGGTGTTATCTCTTTTGTCAAAAATCAGCTGTTTTTGCTTGAACATTAAATGCCTCCAAATAGTATTTAATTCACTTCCCGATCCCCTGGAAGCATGAAAATCACTTTAAACATGCTAATTTTAGCTCTAACACTGATGATCCACCTACAAATGTGAACTGACGTTCAAAAATAAAACATTTGAAAACGGACCATTTTCCACATTTCTGAAGCATGACGTAATGGGGGGGTGTTATCTCTTTTGTCGAAAATCAGCCGTTTTTGCTCGAACATTAAATGCCTCCAAATGGTATTTAATTAACTTCCCGGGGTGAAGAAACCCTTTTTGAGAACTCAGAGTGAGTAAATTGGCCATTTTCATGCACTTTTAACCATTCCATAAATCTTGTGTTTAGGGCCCCTGGAAGCATGAAAATCACTTTAAACATGCTAATTTTAGCTCTAACACTGATGATCCACCTACAAATGTGAACTGACGTTCAAAAATAAAACATTTGAAAACGGACCATTTTCCACATTTCTGAAGCATGACGTAATGGGGGGGTGTTATCTCTTTTGTCAAAAATCAGCTGTTTTTGCTTGAACATTAAATGCCTCCAAATAGTATTTAATTCACTTCCCGAGCCCCTGGAAGCATGAAAATCACTTTAAACATGCTAATTTTAGCTCTAACACTGATGATCCACCTACAAATGTGAACTGACGTTCAAAAATAAAACATTTGAAAACGGACCATTTTCCACATTTCTGAAGCATGACGTAATGGGGGGGTGTTATCTCTTTTGTCGAAAATCAGCCGTTTTTGCTCGAACATTAAATGCCTCCAAATGGTATTTAATTAACTTCCCGGGGTGAAGAAACCCTTTTTGAGAACTCAGAGTGAGTAAATTGGCCATTTTCATGCACTTTTAACCATTCCATAAATCTTGTGTTTAGGGCCCCTGGAAGCATGAAAATCACTTTAAACATGCTAATTTTAGCTCTAACACTGATGATCCACCTACAAATGTGAACTGACGTTCAAAAATAAAACATTTGAAAACGGACCATTTTCCACATTTCTGAAGCATGACGTAATGGGGGGGTGTTATCTCTTTTGTCAAAAATCAGCTGTTTTTGATTGAACATTAAATGCCTCTAAATAGTATTTAATTCACTTCCCGAGCCCCTGGAAGCATGAAAATCACTTTAAACATGCTAATTTTAGCTCTAACACTGATGATCCACCTACAAATGTGAACTGACGTTCAAAAATAAAACATTTGAAAACGGACCATTTTCCACATTTCTGAAGCATGACGTAATGGGGGGGTGTTATCTCTTTTGTCAAAAATCAGCTGTTTTTGCTTGAACATTAAATGCCTCCAAATAGTATTTAATTCACTTCCCGATCCCCTGGAAGCATGAAAATCACTTTAAACATGCTAATTTTAGCTCTAACACTGATGATCCACCTACAAATGTGAACTGACGTTCAAAAATAAAACATTTGAAAACGGACCATTTTCCACATTTCTGAAGCATGACGTAATGGGGGGGTGTTATCTCTTTTGTCAAAAATCAGCTGTTTTTGCTTGAACATTAAATGCCTCCAAATAGTATTTAATTCACTTCCTGAGCCCCTGGAAGCATGAAAATCACTTTAAACATGCTAATTTTAGCTCTAACACTGATGATCCACCTACAAATGTGAACTGACGTTCAAAAATAAAACATTTGAAAACGGACCATTTTCCACATTTCTGAAGCATGACGTAATGGGGGGGTGTTATCTCTTTTGTCGAAAATCAGCCGTTTTTGCTCGAACATTAAATGCCTCCAAATGGTATTTAATTAACTTCCCGGGGTGAAGAAACCCTTTTTGAGAACTCAGAGTGAGTAAATTGGCCATTTTCATGCACTTTTAACCATTCCATAAATCTTGTGTTTAGGGCCCCTGGAAGCATGAAAATCACTTTAAACATGCTAATTTTAGCTCTAACACTGATGATCCACCTACAAATGTGAACTGACGTTCAAAAATAAAACATTTGAAAACGGACCATTTTCCACATTTCTGAAGCATGACGTAATGGGGGGGTGTTATCTCTTTTGTCAAAAATCAGCTGTTTTTGATTGAACATTAAATGCCTCTAAATAGTATTTAATTCACTTCCCGAGCCCCTGGAAGCATGAAAATCACTTTAAACATGCTAATTTTAGCTCTAACACTGATGATCCACCTACAAATGTGAACTGACGTTCAAAAATAAAACATTTGAAAACGGACCATTTTCCACATTTCTGAAGCATGACGTAATGGGGGGGTGTTATCTCTTTTGTCAAAAATCAGCTGTTTTTGCTTGAACATTAAATGCCTCCAAATAGTATTTAATTCACATCCCGAGCCCCTGGAAGCATGAAAATCACTTTAAACATGCTAATTTTAGCTCTAACACTGATGATCCACCTACAAATGTGACCTGACGTTCAAAAATAAAACATTTGAAAACGGCCCATTTTCCACATTTCTGAAGCATGACGTAATGGGGGGGTGTTATCTCTTTTGTCGAAAATCAGCCGTTTTTGCTCGAACATTAAATGCCTCCAAATGGTATTTAATTAACTTCCCGGGGTGAAGAAACCCTTTTTGAGAACTCAGAGTGAGTAAATTGGCCATTTTCATGCACTTTTAACCATTCCATAAATCTTTGTGTTTAGGGCCCCTGGAAGCATGAAAATCACTTTAAACATGCTAATTTTAGCTCTAACACTGATGATCCACCTACAAATGTGAACTGCCGTTCAAAAATAAAACATTTGAAAACTGACCATTTTCCACATTTCTGAAGCATTACGTAATGGGGGGGTGTTATCTCTTTTGTCGAAAATCAGCCGTTTTTGCTCGAACATTAAATGCCTCCAAATGGTATTTAATTAACTTCCCGGGGTGAAGAAACCCTTTTTGAGAACTCAGAGTGAGTAAATTGGCCATTTTCATGCACTTTTAACCATTCCATAAATCTTGTGTTTAGGGCCCCTGGAAGCATGAAAATCACTTTAAACATGCTAGTTTTAGCTTCAACACTGATGATCCACCTACAAATGTGAACTGACGTTCAAAAATAAAACATTTGAAAACGGACCATTTTCCACATTTCTGAAGCATGACGTAATGGGGGAGTGTTATCTCTTTTGTCAAAAATCAGCTGTTTTTGCTTGAACATTAAATGCCTCCAAATAGTATTTAATTCACTTCCCGAGCCCCTGGATGCATGAAAATCACTTTAAACATGCTAATTTTAGCTCTAACACTGATGATCCACCTACAAATGTGAACTGATGTTCAAAAATAAAACATTTGAAAACGGACCATTTTCTACATTTCTGAAGCATGACGTAATGGGGGGGTGTTATCTCTTTTGTCGAAAATCAGCCGTTTTTGCTCGAACATTAAATGCCTCCAAATGGTATTTAATTAACTTCCCGGGGTGAAGAAACCCTTTTTGAGAACTCAGAGTGAGTAAATTGGCCATTTTCATGCACTTTTAACCATTCCATAAATCTTGTGTTTAGGGCCCCTGGAAGCATGAAAATCACTTTAAACATGCTAATTTTAGCTCTAACACTGATGATCCACCTACAAATGTGAACTGACGTTCAAAAATAAAACATTTGAAAACTGACCATTTTCGACATTTCTGAAGCATGACGTAATGGGGGGGTGTTATCTCTTTTGTCAAAAATCAGCTGTTTTTGCTTGAACATTAAATGCCTCCAAAAAGTATTTAATTCACTTCCCGAGCCCCTGGAAGCATGAAAATCACTTTAAACATGCTAATTTTAGCTCTAACACTGATGATCCACCTACAAATGTGAACTGACGTTCAAAAATAAAACATTTGAAAACGGACCATTTTCCACATTTCTGAAGCATGACGTAATGGGGGGGTGTTATCTCTTTTGTCGAAAATCAGCCGTTTTTGCTCGAACATTAAATGCCTCCAAATGGTTTTTAATTAACTTCCCGGGGTGAAGAAACCCTTTTTGAGAACTCAGAGTGAGTAAATTGGCCATTTTCATGCACTTTTTTTTAACCATTCCATAAATTTTGTGTTTAGGGCCCCTGGAAGCATGAAAATCACTTTAAACATGCTAATTTTAGCTCTAACACTGATGATCCACCTACAAATGTGAACTGACGTTCAAAAATAAAACATTTGAAAACGGACCATTTTCCACATTTCTGAAGCATGACGTAATGGGGGGGTGTTATCTCTTTTGTCAAAAATCAGCTGTTTTTGCTCGAACATTAAATGCCTCCAAATGGTTTTTAATTAACTTCCCGGGGTGAAGAAACCCTTTTTGAGAACTCAGAGTGAGTAAATTGGCCATTTTCATGCACTTTTAACCATTCCATAAATTTTGTGTTTAGGGCCCCTGGAAGCATGAAAATCACTTTAAACATGCTAATTTTAGCTCTAACACTGATGATCCACCTACAAATGTGAACTGACGTTCAAAAATAAAACATTTGAAAACGGACCATTTTCCACATTTCTGAAGCATGACGTAATGGGGGGGTGTTATCTCTTTTGTCAAAAATCAGCTGTTTTTGCTTGAACATTAAATGCCTCCAAATAGTATTTAATTCACTTCCCGAGCCCCTGGAAGCATGAAAATCACTTTAAACATGCTAATTTTAGCTCTAACACTGATGATCCACCTACAAATGTGAACTGACGTTCAAAAATAAAACATTTGAAAACGGACCATTTTCCACATTTCTGAAGCATGACGTAATGGGGGGGTGTTATCTCTTTTGTCGAAAATCAGCCGTTTTTGCTCGAACATTAAATGCCTCCAAATGGTTTTTAATTAACTTCCCGGGGTGAAGAAACCCTTTTTGAGAACTCAGAGTGAGTAAATTGGCCATTTTCATGCACTTTTAACCATTCCATAAATCTTGTGTTTAGGGCCCCTGGAAGCATGAAAATCACTTTAAACATGCTAATTTTAGCTCTAACACTGATGATCCACCTACAAATGTGAACTGACGTTCAAAAATAAAACATTTGAAAACGGACCATTTTCCACATTTCTGAAGCATGACGTAATGGGGGGGTGTTATCTCTTTTGTCAAAAATCAGCTGTTTTTTATTGAACATTAAATGCCTCCAAACAGTATTTAATTCATTTCCCGAGACCCTGGAAGCATGAAAATCACTTTAAACATGCTCATTTTAGCTCTAACACTGATGATCCACCTACAAATGTGAACTGACGTTCAAAAATAAAACATTTGAAAACGGACCATTTTCCACATTTCTGAAGCATGACGTAATGGGGGGTGTTATCTCTTTTGTCGAAAATCAGCCGTTTTTGCTCGAACATTAAATGCCTCCAAATGGTTTTTAATTAACTTCCAGGGGTGAAGAAACCCTTTTTGAGAACTCAGAGTGAGTAAATTGGCCATTTTCATGCACTTTTAACCATTCCATAAATCTTGTGTTTAGGGCCCCTGGAAGCATGAAAATCACTTTAAACATGCTAATTTTAGCTCTAACTCTGATGATCCACCTACAAATGTGAACTGACGTTCAAAAATAAAACATTTGAAAACGGACCATTTTCCACATTTCTGAAGCATGACGTAATGGGGGGGTGTTATCTCTTTTGTCAAAAATCAGCTGTTTTTGATTGAACATTAAATGCCTCCAAATAGTATTTAATTCATTTCCCGAGCCCCTGGAAGCATGAAAATCACTTTGAACATGCTCATTTTAGCTCTAACACTGATGATCCACCTACAAATGTGAACTGACGTTCAAAAATAAAACATTTGAAAACGGACCATTTTCCACATTTCTGAAGAATGACATAATGGGGGGGTGTTATCTCTTTTGTCGAAAATCAGCCATTTTTGCTCGAACATTAAATGCCTCCAAATGGTATTTAATTAACTTCGCCGGGTGAAGAAACCCTTTTTGAGAACTCAGAGTGAGTAAATTGGCCATTTTCATGCACTTTTAACCATTCCATAAATCTTGTGTTTAGGGCCCCTGGAAGCATGAAAATCACTTTAAACATGCTAATTTTAGCTCTAACACTGATGATCCACCTACAAATGTGAACTGACGTTCAAAAATAAAACATTTGAAAACGGACCATTTTCCACATTTCTGAAGCATGACGTAATGGGGGGGTGTTATCTCTTTTGTCAAAAATCTGCTGTTTTTGCTTGAACATTAAATGCCTCCAAATAGTATTTAATTCACTTCCCGAGCCCCTGGAAGCATGAAAATCACTTTAAACATGCTAATTTTAGCTCTAACACTGATGATCCACCTACAAATGTGAACTGACGTTCAAAAATAAAACATTTGAAAACGGACCATTTTCCACATTTCTGAAGCATGACGTAATGGGGGGGTGTTATCTCTTTTGTCGAAAATCAGCCGTTTTTGCTCGAACATTAAATGCCTCCAAATGGTATTTAATTAGCTTCCTGGGGTGAAGAAACCCTTTTTGAGAACTCAGAGTGAGTAAATTGGCCATTTTCATGCACTTTTAACCATTCCATAAATCTTGTATTTAGGGCCCCTGGAAGCATGAAAATCACTTTAAACATGCTAATTTTAGCTCTAACACTGATGATCCACCTACAAATGTGAACTGACGTTCAAAAATAAAACATTTGAAAACGGACCATTTTCCACATTTCTGAAGAATGACGTAATGGGGGGGTGTTATCTCTTTTGTCAAAAATCAGCTGTTTTTGCTTGAACATTAAATGCCTCCAAATAGTATTTAATTCACATCCCGAGCCCCTGGAAGCATGAAAATCACTTTAAACATGCTAATTTTAGCTCTAACACTGATGATCCACCTACAAATGTGAACTGACGTTCAAAAATAAAACATTTGAAAACAGACCATTTTCTACATTTCTGAAGCATGACGTGATGGGGGGGTGTTATCTCTTTTGTCGAAAATCAGCCGTTTTTGCTCGAACATTAAATGCCTCCAAATGGTATTTAATTAACTTCCCGGGGTGAAGAAACCCTTTTTGAGAACTCAGAGTGAGTAAATTGGCCATTTTCATGCACTTTTAACCATTCCATAAATCTTGTGTTTAGGGCCCCTGGAAGCATGAAAATCACTTTAAACATGCTAATTTTAGCTCTAACACTGATGATCCACCTACAAATGTGAACTGACGTTCAAAAATAAAACATTTGAAAACGGACCATTTTCCACATTTCTGAAGCATGACGTAATGGGGGGGGTGTTATCTCTTTTGTCAAAAATCAGCTGTTTTTGCTTGAACATTAAATGCCTCCAAATAGTATTTAATTCACTTCCCGAGCCCCCGGAAGCATGAAAATCACTTTAAACATGCTAATTTTAGCTCTAACACTGATGATCCACCTACAAATGTGAACTGACGTTCAAAAATAAAACATTTGAAAACGGACCATTTTCTACATTTCTGAAGCATGACGTAATGGGGGGGTGTTATCTCTTTTGTCGAAAATCAGCCGTTTTTGCTCGAACATTAAATGCCTCCAAATGGTATTTAATTAACTTCCTGGGGTGAAGAAACCCTTTTTGAGAACTCAGAGTGAGTAAATTGGCCATTTTCATGCACTTTTAACCATTCCATAAATCTTGTGTTTAGGGCCCCTGGAAGCATGAAAATCACTTTAAACATGCTAATTTTAGCTCTAACACTGATGATCCACCTACAAATGTGAACTGACGTTCAAAAATAAAACATTTGAAAACGGACCATTTTCCACATTTCTGAAGCATGACGTAATGGGGGGGTGTTATCTCTTTTGTCAAAAATCAGCTGTTTTTGATTGAACATTAAATGCCTCCAAATAGTATTTAATTCACTTCCCGAGCCCGTGGAAGCATGAAAATCACTTTAAACATGCTAATTTTAGCTCTAACACTGATGATCCACCTACAAATGTGAACTGACGTTCAAAAATAAAACATTTGAAAACTGACCATTTTCCACATTTCTGAAGCATGACGTAATGGGGGGGTGTTATCTCTTTTGTCAAAAATCAGCTGTTTTTGCTTGAACATTAAATGCCTCCAAATAGTATTTAATTCACATCCCGAGCCCCTGGAAGCATGAAAATCACTTTAAACATGCTAATTTTAGCTCTAACACTGATGATCCACCTACAAATGTGAACTGACGTTCAAAAATAAAACATTTGAAAACGGACCATTTTCCACATTTCTGAAGCATGACGTAATGGGGGGGTGTTATCTCTTTTGTCAAAAATCAGCTGTTTTTGATTGAACATTAAATGCCTCCAAATAGTATTTAATTCACTTCCCGAGCCCCTGGAAGCATGAAAATCACTTTAAACATGCTAATTTTAGCTCTAACACTGATGATCCACCTACAAATGTGAACTGACGTTCAAAAATAAAACATTTGACAACGGACCATTTTCCACATTTCTGAAGCATGACGTAATGGGGGGGTTTTATCTCTTTTGTCGAAAATCAGCCGTTTTTACTCGAACATTAAATGCCTCCAAATGGTATTTAATTAACTTCCCGGGGTGAAGAAACCCTTTTTGAGAACTCAGAGTGAGTAAATTGGCCATTTTCATGCACTTTTAACCATTCCATAAATCTTGTGTTTAGGGCCCCTGGAAGCATGAAAATCACTTTAAACATGCTAATTTTAGCTCTAACACTGATGATCCACCTACAAATGTGAACTGACGTTCAAAAATAAAACATTTGAAAACGGACCATTTTCCACATTTCTGAAGCATTACGTAATGGGGGGGTGTTATCTCTTTTGTCGAAAATCAGCAGTTTTTGCTCGAACATTAAATGCCTCCAAATGGTATTTAATTAACTTCCCGGGGTGAAGAAACCCTTTTTGAGAACTCAGAGTGAGTAAATTGGCCATTTTCATGCACTTTTAACCATTCCATAAATCTTGTGTTTAGGGCCCCTGGAAGCATGAAAATCACTTTAAACATGCTAATTTTAGCTCTAACACTGATGATCCACCTACAAATGTGAACTGACGTTCAAAAATAAAACATTTGAAAACGGACCATTTTCCACATTTCTGAAGCATGACGTAATGGGGGGGTGTTATCTCTTTTGTCAAAAATCAGCTGTTTTTGCTTGAACATTAAATGCCTCCAAATAGTATTTAATGCACTTCCCGAGCCCCTGGAAGCATGAAAATCACTTTAAACATGCTAATTTTAGCTCTAACACTGATGATCCACCTACAAATGTGAACTGACGTTCAAAAATAAAACATTTGAAAACAGAAAATTTTCTACATTTCTGAAGCATGACGTGATGGGGGGGTGTTATCTCTTTTGTCGAAAATCAGCCGTTTTTGCTCGAACATTAAATGCCTCCAAATGGTATTTAATTAACTTCCCGGGGTGAAGAAACCCTTTTTGAGAACTCAGAGTGAGTAAATTGGCCATTTTCATGCACTTTTAACCATTCCATAAATCTTGTGTTTAGGGCCCCTGGAAGCATGAAAATCACTTTAAACATGCTAATTTTAGCTCTAACACTGATGATCCACCTACAAATGTGAACTGACGTTCAAAAATAAAACATTTGAAAACGGACCATTTTCCACATTTCTGAAGCATGACGTAATGGGGGGGGTGTTATCTCTTTTGTCAAAAATCAGCTGTTTTTGCTTGAACATTAAATGCCTCCAAATAGTATTTAATTCACTTCCCGAGCCCCCGGAAGCATGAAAATCACTTTAAACATGCTAATTTTAGCTCTAACACTGATGATCCACCTACAAATGTGAACTGACGTTCAAAAATAAAACATTTGAAAACGGACCATTTTCTACATTTCTGAAGCATGACGTAATGGGGGGGTGTTATCTCTTTTGTCGAAAATCAGCCGTTTTTGCTCGAACATTAAATGCCTCCAAATGGTATTTAATTAACTTCCTGGGGTGAAGAAACCCTTTTTGAGAACTCAGAGTGAGTAAATTGGCCATTTTCATGCACTTTTAACCATTCCATAAATCTTGTGTTTAGGGCCCCTGGAAGCATGAAAATCACTTTAAACATGCTAATTTTAGCTCTAACACTGATGATCCACCTACAAATGTGAACTGACGTTCAAAAATAAAACATTTGAAAACGGACCATTTTCCACATTTCTGAAGCATGACGTAATGGGGGGGTGTTATCTCTTTTGTCAAAAATCAGCTGTTTTTGATTGAACATTAAATGCCTCCAAATAGTATTTAATTCACTTCCCGAGCCCGTGGAAGCATGAAAATCACTTTAAACATGCTAATTTTAGCTCTAACACTGATGATCCACCTACAAATGTGAACTGACGTTCAAAAATAAAACATTTGAAAACTGACCATTTTCCACATTTCTGAAGCATGACGTAATGGGGGGGTGTTATCTCTTTTGTCAAAAATCAGCTGTTTTTGCTTGAACATTAAATGCCTCCAAATAGTATTTAATTCACATCCCGAGCCCCTGGAAGCATGAAAATCACTTTAAACATGCTAATTTTAGCTCTAACACTGATGATCCACCTACAAATGTGAACTGACGTTCAAAAATAAAACATTTGAAAACGGACCATTTTCCACATTTCTGAAGCATGACGTAATGGGGGGGTGTTATCTCTTTTGTCAAAAATCAGCTGTTTTTGATTGAACATTAAATGCCTCCAAATAGTATTTAATTCACTTCCCGAGCCCCTGGAAGCATGAAAATCACTTTAAACATGCTAATTTTAGCTCTAACACTGATGATCCACCTACAAATGTGAACTGACGTTCAAAAATAAAACATTTGACAACGGACCATTTTCCACATTTCTGAAGCATGACGTAATGGGGGGGTTTTATCTCTTTTGTCGAAAATCAGCCGTTTTTACTCGAACATTAAATGCCTCCAAATGGTATTTAATTAACTTCCCGGGGTGAAGAAACCCTTTTTGAGAACTCAGAGTGAGTAAATTGGCCATTTTCATGCACTTTTAACCATTCCATAAATCTTGTGTTTAGGGCCCCTGGAAGCATGAAAATCACTTTAAACATGCTAATTTTAGCTCTAACACTGATGATCCACCTACAAATGTGAACTGACGTTCAAAAATAAAACATTTGAAAACGGACCATTTTCCACATTTCTGAAGCATTACGTAATGGGGGGGTGTTATCTCTTTTGTCGAAAATCAGCAGTTTTTGCTCGAACATTAAATGCCTCCAAATGGTATTTAATTAACTTCCCGGGGTGAAGAAACCCTTTTTGAGAACTCAGAGTGAGTAAATTGGCCATTTTCATGCACTTTTAACCATTCCATAAATCTTGTGTTTAGGGCCCCTGGAAGCATGAAAATCACTTTAAACATGCTAATTTTAGCTCTAACACTGATGATCCACCTACAAATGTGAACTGACGTTCAAAAATAAAACATTTGAAAACGGACCATTTTCCACATTTCTGAAGCATGACGTAATGGGGGGGTGTTATCTCTTTTGTCAAAAATCAGCTGTTTTTGCTTGAACATTAAATGCCTCCAAATAGTATTTAATGCACTTCCCGAGCCCCTGGAAGCATGAAAATCACTTTAAACATGCTAATTTTAGCTCTAACACTGATGATCCACCTACAAATGTGAACTGACGTTCAAAAATAAAACATTTGAAAACAGAAAATTTTCTACATTTCTGAAGCATGACGTGATGGGGGGGTGTTATCTCTTTTGTCGAAAATCAGCCGTTTTTGCTCGAACATTAAATGCCTCCAAATGGTATTTAATTAACTTCCCGGGGTGAAGAAACCCTTTTTGAGAACTCAGAGTGAGTAAATTGGCCATTTTCATGCACTTTTAACCATTCCATAAATCTTGTGTTTAGGGCCCCTGGAAGCATGAAAATCACTTTAAACATGCTAATTTTAGCTCTAACACTGATGATCCACCTACAAATGTGAACTGACGTTCAAAAATAAAACATTTGAAAACGGACCATTTTCCACATTTCTGAAGCATGACGTAATGGGGGGGTGTTATCTCTTTTGTCAAAAATCAGCTGTTTTTGCTTGAACATTAAATGCCTCCAAATAGTATTTAATTCACTTCCCGAGCCCCCGGAAGCATGAAAATCACTTTAAACATGCTAATTTTAGCTCTAACACTGATGATCCACCTACAAATGTGAACTGACGTTCAAAAATAAAACATTTGAAAATGGACCATTTTCCTCATTTCTGAAGCATGACGTAATGGGGGGTGTTATCTCTTTTGTCGAAAATCAGCCGTTTTTGCTCGAACATTAAATGCCTCCAAATTATATTTAATTAACTTCCCGGGGTGAAGAAACCCTTTTTGAGAACTCAGAGTGAGTAAATTGGCCATTTTCATGCACTTTTAACCATTCCATAAATCTTGTGTTTAGGGCCCCTGGAAGCATGAAAATCACTTTAAACATGCTAATTTTAGCTCTAACACTGATGATCCACCTACAAATATGAACTGACGTTCAAAAATAAAACATTTGAAAACGGACCATTTTCCACATTTCTGAAGCATGACGTAATGGGGGGGTGTTATCTCTTTTGTCAAAAATCAGCTGTTTTTGATTAAACATTAAATGCCTCCAAATAGTATGTAATTCACTTTCCGAGCCCCTGGAAGCATGAAAATCACTTTAAACATGCTCATTTTAGCTCTAACACTGATGATCCACCTACAAATGTGAACTGACGTTCAAAAATAAAACATTTGAAAACGGACCATTTTCCACATTTCTGAAGCATGACGTAATGGGGGGGTGTTATCTCTTTTGTCGAAAATCAGCCATTTTTGCTCGAACATTAAATGCCTCCAAATGGTATTTAATTAACTTCCTGGGGTGAAGAAACCCTTTTTGAGAACTCAGAGTGAGTAAATTGGCCATTTTCATGCACTTTTAACCATTCCATAAATCTTGTGTTTAGGGCCCCTGGAAGCATGAAAATCACTTTAAACATGCTAATTTTAGCTCTAACACTGATGATCCACCTACAAATGTGAACTGACGTTCAAAAATAAAACATTTGAAAACGGACCATTTTCCACATTTCTGAAGCATGACGTAATGGGGGGGTGTTATCTCTTTTGTCGAAAATCAGCCGTTTTTGCTTGAACATTAAATGCCTCCAAATAGTATTTAATTCACTTCCCGAGCCCCTGGAAGCATGAAAATCACTTTAAACATGCTAATTTTAGCTCTAACACTGATGATCCACCTACAAATGTGAACTGACGTTCAAAAATAAAACATTTGAAAACGGACCATTTTCCACATTTCTGAAGCATGACGTAATGGGGGGGTTATCTCTTTTGTCGAAAATCAGCCGTTTTTGCTTGAACATTAAATGCCTCCAAATGGTATTTAATTAACTTCCCGGGGTGAAGAAACCCTTTTTGAGAACTCAAAGTGAGTAAATTGGCCATTTTCATGCACTTTTAACCATTCCATAAATCTTGTGTTTAGGGCCCCTGGAAGCATGAAAATCACTTTAAACATGCTAATTTTAGCTCTAACACTGATGATCCACCTACAAATGTGAACTGACGTTCAAAAATAAAACATTTGAAAACGGACCATTTTCCACATTTCTGAAGCATGACGTAATGGGGGGGTGTTATCTCTTTTGTCAAAAATCAGCTGTTTTTGATTGAACATTAAATGCCTCCAAATAGTATTTAATTCACTTCCCGAGCCCCTGGAAGCATGAAAATCACTTTAAACATGCTAATTTTAGCTCTAACACTGATGATCCACCTACAAATGTGAACTGACGTTCAAAAATAAAACATTTGAAAACGGACCATTTTCCACATTTCTGAAGCATGACGTAATGGGGGGGTGTTATCTCTTTTGTCCAAAATCAGCCGTTTTTGCTCGAACATTAAATGCCTCCAAATGGTATTTAATTAACTTCCCGGGGTGAAGAAACCCTTTTTGAGAACTCAGAGTGAGTAAATTGGCCATTTTCATGCACTTTTAACCATTCCATAAATCTTGTGTTTAGGGCCCCTGGAAGCATGAAAATCACTTTAAACATGCTAATTTTAGCTCTAACACTGATGATCCACCTACAAATGTGAACTGACGTTCAAAAATAAAACATTTGAAAACGGACCATTTTCCACATTTCTGAAGCATTACGTAATGGGGGGGTGTTATCTCTTTTGTCGAAAATCAGCCGTTTTTGCTCGAACATTAAATGCCTCCAAATGGTATTTAATTAACTTCCCGGGGTGAAGAAACCCTTTTTGAGAACTCAGAGTGAGTAAATTGGCCATTTTCATGCACTTTTAACCATTCCATAAGTCTTGTGTTTAGGGCCCCTGGAAGCATGAAAATCACTTTAAACATGCTAATTTTAGCTCTAACACTGATGATCCACCTACAAATGTGAACTGACGTTCAAAAATAAAACATTTGAAAACGGACCATTTTCCACATTTCTGAAGCATGACGTAATGGGGGGGGGTGTTATCTCTTTTGTCAAAAATCAGCTGTTTTTGCTTGAACATTAAATGCCTCCAAATAGTATGTAATTCACTTCCCGAGCCCCTGGAAGCATGAAAATCACTTTAAACATGCTAATTTTAGCTCTAACACTGATGATCCACCTACAAATGTGAACTGACGTTCAAAAATAAAACATTGGAAAACGGACCATTTTCAACATTTCTGAAGCATGACGTAATGGGGGGTGTTATCTCTTTTGTCGAAAATCAGCCGTTTTTGCTCGAACATTAAATGCCTCCAAATGGTATTTAATTAACTTCCCGGGGTGAAGAAACCCTTTTTGAGAACTCAGAGTGAGTAAATCGGCCATTTTCATGCACTTTTAACCATTCCATAAATCTTGTGTTTAGGGCCCCTGGAAGCATGAAAATCACTTTAAACATGCTAATTTTAGCTCTAACACTGATGATCCACCTACAAATGTGAACTGACGTTCAAAAATAAAACATTTGAAAACGGACCATTTTCCACATTTCTGAAGCATTACGTAATGGGGGGGTGTTATCTCTTTTGTCGAAAATCAGCCGTTTTTGCTCGAACATTAAATGCCTCCAAATGGTATTTAATTAACTTCCCGGGGTGAAGAAACCCTTTTTGAGAACTCAGAGTGAGTAAATTGGCCATTTACATGCACTTTTAACCATTCCATAAATCTTGTGTTTAGGGCCCCTGGAAGCATGAAAATCACTTTAAACATGCTAATTTTAGCTCTAACACTGATGATCCACCTACAAATGTGAACTGACGTTCAAAAATAAAACATTTGAAAACGGACCATTTTCCACATTTCTGAAGCATGACGTAATGGGGGGGTGTTATCTCTTTTGTCAAAAATCAGCTGTTTTTGATTGAACATTAAATGCCTCCAAATAGTATTTAATTCACTTCCCGAGCCCCTGGAAGCATGACAATCACTTTAAACATGCTAATTTTAGCTCTAACACTGATGATCCACCTACAAATGTGAACTGATGTTCAAAAATAAAACATTTGAAAACGGACCATTTTCCACATTTCTGAAGCATGACGTAATGGGGGGGTGTTATCTCTTTTGTCGAAAATCAGCCGTTTTTGCTTGAACATTAAATGCCTCCAAATGGTATTTAATTAACTTCCCGGGGTGAAGAAACCCTTTTTGAGAACTCAGAGTGAGTAAATTGGCCATTTTCCTGCACTTTTAACCATTCCATAAATCTTGTGTTTAGGGCCCCTGGAAGCATGAAAATCACTTTAAACATGCTAATTTTAGCTCTAACACCGATGATCCACCTACAAATGTGAACTGACGTTCAAAAATAAAACATTTGAAAACGGACCATTTTCCACATTTCTGAAGCATGACGTAATAGGGGGGTGTTATCTCTTTTGTCAAAAATCAGCTGTTTTTGCTTGAACATTAAATGCCTCCAAATAGTATTTAATTCACTTCCCGAGCCCCTGGAAGCATGAAAATCACTTTAAACATGCTAATTTTAGCTCTAACACTGATGATCCACCTACAAATGTGAACTGACATTCAAAAATAAAACATTTGAAAACGGACCATTTTCCACATTTCTGAAGCATGACGTAATGGGGGGGGTGTTATCTCTTTTGTCGAAAATCAGCCGTTTTTGCTCGAACATTAAATGCCTCCAAATGGTATTTAATTAACTTCCCGGGGTGAAGAAACCCTTTTTGAGAACTCAGAGTGAGTAAATTGGCCATTTTCATGCACTTTTAACCATTCCATAAATCTTGTGTTTAGGGCCCCTGGAAGCATGAAAATCACTTTAAACATGCTAATTTTAGCTCTAACACTGATGATCCACCTACAAATGTGAACTGACGTTCAAAAATAAAACATTTGAAAACGGACCATTTTCCACATTTCTGAAGCATGACGTAATGGGGGGGTGTTATCTCTTTTGTCAAAAATCAGCTGTTTTTGATTGAACATTAAATGCCTCCAAATAGTATTTAATTCACTTCCCGAGCCCCTGGAAGCATGACAATCACTTTAAACATGCTAATTTTAGCTCTAACACTGATGATCCACCTACAAATGTGAACTGATGTTCAAAAATAAAACATTTGAAAACGGACCATTTTCCACATTTCTGAAGAATGACGTAATGGGGGGGGGTGTTATCTCTTTTGTCGAAAATCAGCCGTTTTTGCTCGAACATTAAATGCCTCCAAATGGTATTTAATTAACTTCCCGGGGTGAAGAAACCCTTTTTGAGAACTCAGAGTGAGTAAATTGGCCATTTTCCTGCACTTTTAACCATTCCATAAATCTTGTGTTTAGGGCCCCTGGAAGAATGAAAATCACTTTAAACATGCTAATTTTAGCTCTAACACTTATCATCCACCTACAAATGTGAACTGACGTTCAAAAATAAAACATTTGAAAACGGACCATTTTCCACATTTCTGAAGCATGACGTAATGGGGGGGTGTTATCTCTTTTGTCAAAAATCAGCTGTTTTTGATTGAACATTAAATGCCTCCAAATAGTATTTAATTCACTTCCCGAGCCCCTGGAAGCATGAAAATCACTTTAAACATGCTAATTTTAGCTCTAACACTGATGATCCACCTACAAATGTGAACTGACGTTCAAAAATAAAACATTTGAAAACGGACCATTTTCCACATTTCTGAAGCATGACGTAATGGGGGGGTGTTATCTCTTTTGTCGAAAATCAGCCGTTTTTGCTCGAACATTAAATGCCTCCAAATTGTATTTAATTAACTTCCCGGGGTGAAGAAACCCTTTTTGAGAACTCAGAGTGAGTAAATTGGCCATTTTCATGCACTTTTAACCATTCCATAAATCTTGTGTTTAGGGCCCCTGGAAGCATGAAAATCACTTTAAACATGCTAATTTTAGCTCTAACACTGATGATCCACCTACAAATGTGAACTGACGTTCAAAAATAAAACATTTGAAAACGGACCATTTTCCACATTTCTGAAGCATGACGTAATGGGGGGGTGTTATCTCTTTTGTCAAAAATCAGCTGTTTTTGATTGAACATTAAATGCCTCCAAATAGTATTTAATTCACTTCCCGAGCCCCTGGAAGCATGAAAATCACTTTAAACATGCTAATTTTAGCTCTAACACTGATGATCCACCTACAAATGTGAACTGACGTTCAAAAATAAAACATTTGAAAACGGACCATTTTCCACATTTCTGAAGCATGACGTAATGGGGGGGTGTTATCTCTTTTGTCCAAAATCAGCCGTTTTTGCTCGAACATTAAATGCCTCCAAATGGTATTTAATTAACTTCCCGGGGTGAAGAAACCCTTTTTGAGAACTCAGAGTGAGTAAATTGGCCATTTTCATGCACTTTTAACCATTCCATAAATCTTGTGTTTAGGGCCCCTGGAAGCATGAAAATCACTTTAAACATGCTAATTTTAGCTCTAACACTGATGATCCACCTACAAATGTGAACTGACGTTCAAAAATAAAACATTTGAAAACGGACCATTTTCCACATTTCTGAAGCATTACGTAATGGGGGGGTGTTATCTCTTTTGTCGAAAATCAGCCGTTTTTGCTCGAACATTAAATGCCTCCAAATGGTATTTAATTAACTTCCCGGGGTGAAGAAACCCTTTTTGAGAACTCAGAGTGAGTAAATTGGCCATTTTCATGCACTTTTAACCATTCCATAAGTCTTGTGTTTAGGGCCCCTGGAAGCATGAAAATCACTTTAAACATGCTAATTTTAGCTCTAACACTGATGATCCACCTACAAATGTGAACTGACGTTCAAAAATAAAACATTTGAAAACGGACCATTTTCCACATTTCTGAAGCATGACGTAATGGGGGGGTGTTATCTCTTTTGTCAAAAATCAGCTGTTTTTGCTTGAACATTAAATGCCTCCAAATAGTATGTAATTCACTTCCCGAGCCCCTGGAAGCATGAAAATCACTTTAAACATGCTAATTTTAGCTCTAACACTGATGATCCACCTACAAATGTGAACTGACGTTCAAAAATAAAACATTGGAAAACGGACCATTTTCAACATTTCTGAAGCATGACGTAATGGGGGGTGTTATCTCTTTTGTCGAAAATCAGCCGTTTTTGCTCGAACATTAAATGCCTCCAAATGGTATTTAATTAACTTCCCGGGGTGAAGAAACCCTTTTTGAGAACTCAGAGTGAGTAAATCGGCCATTTTCATGCACTTTTAACCATTCCATAAATCTTGTGTTTAGGGCCCCTGGAAGCATGAAAATCACTTTAAACATGCTAATTTTAGCTCTAACACTGATGATCCACCTACAAATGTGAACTGACGTTCAAAAATAAAACATTTGAAAACGGACCATTTTCCACATTTCTGAAGCATTACGTAATGGGGGGGTGTTATCTCTTTTGTCGAAAATCAGCCGTTTTTGCTCGAACATTAAATGCCTCCAAATAGTATTTAATTCACTTCCCGAGCCCCTGGAAGCATGAAAATCACTTTAAACATGCTAATTTTAGCTCTAACACTGATGATCCACCTACAAATGTGAACTGATCTTCAAAAATAAAACATTTGAAAACGGACCATTTTCCACATTTCTGAAGCATGACGTAATGGGGGGGTGTTGTCTCTTTTGTCGAAAATCAGCCATTTTTGCTCAAACATTAAATGCCTCCAAATGGTTTTTAATTAACTTCCCGGGGTGAAGAAACCCTTTTTGAGAACTCAGAGTGAGTAAATTGGCCATTTTCATGCACTTTTAACCATTCCATAAATCTTGTGTTTAGGGCCCCTGGAAGCATGAAAATCACTTTAAACATGCTAATTTTAGCTCTAACACTGATGATCCACCTACAAATGTGAACTGACGTTCAAAAATAAAACATTTGAAAATGGACCATTTTCCACATTTCTGAAGCATGACGTAATGGGGGGGTGTTATCTCTTTTGTCAAAAATCAGCTGTTTTTGCTTGAACATTAAATGCCTCCAAATAGTATTTAATTCACTTCCCGAGCCCCTGGAAGCATGAAAATCACTTTAAACATGCTAGTTTTAGCTCTAACACTGATGATCCACCTACAAATGTGAACTGATGTTCAAAAATAAAACATTTGAAAACGGACCATTTTCCACATTTCTGAAGCATGACGTAATGGGGGGGTGTTATCTCTTTTGTCGAAAATCAGCCGTTTTTGCTCGAACATTAAATGCCTCCAAATGGTATTTAATTAACTTCCCGGGGTGAAGAAAGCCTTTTTGAGAACTCAGAGTGAGTAAATTGGCCATTTTCATGCACTTTTAACCATTCCATAAATCTAGTGTTTAGGGCCCCTGGAAGCATGAAAATCACTTTAAACATGCTAATTTTAGCTCTAACACTGATGATCCACCTACAAATGTGAACTGACGTTCAAAAATAAAACATTTGAAAACGGACCATTTTCCACATTTCTGAAGCATGACGTAATGGGGGGGTGTTATCTCTTTTGTCAAAAATCAGCTGTTTTTGATTGAACATTAAATGCCTCCAAATAGTATTTAATTCACTTCCCGAGCCCCTGGAAGCATGAAAATCACTTTAAACATGCTAATTTTAGCTCTAACACTGATGATCCACCTAAAATGCGAACTGACGTTCAAAAATAAAACATTTGAAAACGGACCATTTTCCACATTTCTGAAGCATGACGTAATGGGGGGGTGTTATCTCTTTTGTCAAAAATCAGCTGTTTTTGATTGAACATTAAATGCCTCCAAATAGTATTTAATTCACTTCCCGAGCCCCTGGAAGCATGAAAATCACTTTAAACATGCTAATTTTAGCTCTAACACTGATGATCCACCTACAAATGTGAACTGATGTTCAAAAATAAAACATTTGAAAACGGACCATTTTCCACATTTCTGAAGCATGACGTAATGGGGGGGTGTTATCTCTTTTGTCGAAAATCAGCCGTTTTTGCTTGAACATTAAATGCCTCCAAATGGTATTTAATTAACTTCCCGGGGTGAAGAAACCCTTTTTGAGAACTCAGAGTGAGTAAATTGGCCATTTTCCTGCACTTTTAACCATTCCATAAATCTTGTGTTTAGGGCCCCTGGAAGCATGAAAATCACTTTAAACATGCTAATTTTAGCTCTAACACCGATGATCCACCTACAAATGTGAACTGACGTTCAAAAATAAAACATTTGAAAACGGACCATTTTCCACATTTCTGAAGCATGACGTAATAGGGGGCTGTTATCTCTTTTGTCAAAAATCAGCTGTATTTGCTTGAACATTAAATGCCTCCAAATAGTATTTAATTCACTTCCCGAGCCCCTGGAAGCATGAAAATCACTTTAAACATGCTAATTTTAGCTCTAACACTGATGATCCACCTACAAATGTGAACTGACATTCAAAAATAAAACATTTGAAAACGGACCATTTTCCACATTTCTGAAGCATGACGTAATGGGGGGGGTGTTATCTCTTTTGTCGAAAATCAGCCGTTTTTGCTCGAACATTAAATGCCTCCAAATGGTATTTAATTAACTTCCCGGGGTGAAGAAACCCTTTTTGAGAACTCAGAGTGAGTAAATTGGCCATTTTCATGCACTTTTAACCATTCCATAAATCTTGTGTTTAGGGCCCCTGGAAGCATGAAAATCACTTTAAACATGCTAATTTTAGCTCTAACACTGATGATCCACCTACAAATGTGAACTGACGTTCAAAAATAAAACATTTGAAAACGGACCATTTTCCACATTTCTGAAGCATGACGTAATGGGGGGGTGTTATCTCTTTTGTCAAAAATCAGCTGTTTTTGATTGAACATTAAATGCCTCCAAATAGTATTTAATTCACTTCCCGAGCCCCTGGAAGCATGACAATCACTTTAAACATGCTAATTTTAGCTCTAACACTGATGATCCACCTACAAATGTGAACTGATGTTCAAAAATAAAACATTTGAAAACGGACCATTTTCCACATTTCTGAAGCATGACGTAATGGGGGGGTGTTATCTCTTTTGTCGAAAATCAGCCGTTTTTGCTTGAACATTAAATGCCTCCAAATGGTATTTAATTAACTTCCCGGGGTGAAGAAACCCTTTTTGAGAACTCAGAGTGAGTAAATTGGCCATTTTCATTCACTTTTAACCATTCCATAAATCTTGTGTTTAGGGCCCCTGGAAGCATGAAAATCACTTTAAACATGCTAATTTTAGCTCTAACACTGATGATCCACCTACAAATGTGAACTGACGTTCAAAAATAAAACATTTGAAAACGGACCATTTTCCACATTTCTGAAGCATGACGTAATGGGGGGGTGTTATCTCTTTTGTCGAAAATCAGCCGTTTTTGCTCGAACATTAAATGCCTCCAAATGGTATTTAATTAACTTCCCGGGGTGAAGAAACCCTTTTTGAGAACTCAGAGTGAGTAAATTGGCCATTTTCATGCACTTTTAACCATTCCATAAATCTTGTGTTTAGGGCCCCTGGAAGCATGAAAATCACTTTAAACATGCTAATTTTAGCTCTAACACTGATGATCCACCTACAAATGTGAACTGACGTTCAAAAATAAAACATTTGAAAACGTACCATTTTCCACATTACTGAAGCATGACGTAATGGGGGGGTGTTATCTCTTTTGTCAAAAATCAGATGTTTTTGATTGAACATTAAATGCCTCCAAATAGTATTTAATTCACTTCCCGAGCCCCTGGAAGCATGAAAATCACTTTAAACATGCTAATTTTAGCTCTAACACTGATGATCCACCTACAAATGTGAACTGACGTTCAAAAATAAAACATTTGAAAACGGACCATTTTCCACATTTCTGAAGCATGACGTAATGGGGGGGGTGTTATCTCTTTTGTCAAAAATCAGCTGTTTTTGCTTGAACATTAAATGCCTCCAAGTAGTATTTAATTCACTTCCCGAGCCCCTGGAAGCATGAAAATCACTTTAAACATGCTAATTTTAGCTCTAAAACTGATGATCCACCTACAAATGTGAACTGACGTTCAAAAATAAAACATTTGAAAACGGACCATTTTCCACATTTCTCAAGCATGACGTAATGGGGGGGTGTTATCTCTTTTGTCGAAAATCAGCCGTTTTTGCTCGAACATTAAATGCCTCCAAATGGTATTTAATTAACTTCCCGGGGTGAAGAAACCCTTTTTGAGAACTCAGAGTTAATAAATTGGCCATTTTCATGCACTTTTAACCATTCCATAAATCTTGTGTTTAGGGCCCCTGGAAGCATGAAAATCACTTTAAACATGCTAATTTTAGCTCCAACACTGATGATCCACCTACAAATGTGAACTGACGTTCAAAAATAAAACATTTGAAAACGGACCATTTTCCACATTTCTGAAGCATGACGTAATGGGGGGGGTGTTATCTCTTTTGTCAAAAATCAGCTGTTTTTGATTGAACATTAAATGCCTCCAAATAGTATTTAATTCACTTCCCGAGCCCCTGGAAGCATGAAAATCACTTTAAACATGCTAATTTTAGCTCTAACACTGATGATCCACCTACAAATGTGAACTGACGTTCAAAAATAAAACATTTGAAAACGGACCATTTTCCACATTTCTGAAGCATGACGTAATGGGGGGGTGTTATCTCTTTTGTCGAAAATCAGCCGTTTTTGCTCGAACATTAAATGCCTCCAAATTGTATTTAATTAACTTCCCGGGGTGAAGAAACCCTTTTTGAGAACTCAGAGTGAGTAAATTGGCCATTTTCATGCACTTTTAACCATTCCATAAATCTTGTGTTTAGGGCCCCTGGAAGCATGAAAATCACTTTAAACATGCTAATTTTAGCTCTAACACTGATGATCCACCTACAAATGTGAACTGACGTTCAAAAATAAAACATTTGAAAACGGACCATTTTCCACATTTCTGAAGCATGACGTAATGGGGGGGTGTTATCTCTTTTGTCAAAAATCAGCTGTTTTTGCTTGAACATTAAATGCCTCCAAATAGTATTTAATTCACTTCCCGAGCCCCTGGAAGCATGAAAATCACTTTAAACATGCTAATTTTAGCTCTAACACTGATGATCCACCTACAAATGTGAACTGACGTTCAAAAATAAAACATTTGAAAACGGACCATTTTCCACATTTCTCAAGCATGACGTAATGGGGGGGTGTTATCTCTTTTGTCGAAAATCAGCCGTTTTTGCTCGAACATTAAATGCCTCCAAATGGTATTTAATTAACTTCTCGGGGTGAAGAAACCCTTTTTGAGAACTCAGAGTTAATAAATTGGCCATTTTCATGCACTTTTAACCATTCCATAAATCTTGTGTTTAGGGCCCCTGGAAGCATGAAAATCACTTTAAACATGCTAATTTTAGCTCCAACACTGATGATCCACCTACAAATGTGAACTGACGTTCAAAAATAAAACATTTTAAAACGGACCATTTTCCACATTTCTAAAGCATGACGTAATGGGGGGTGTTATCTCTTTTGTAAAAAATCAGCTGTTTTTGATTGAACATTAAATGCCTCCAAATAGTATTTATTTCACTTCCCGAGCCCCTGGAAGCATGAAAATCACTTTAAACATGCTAATTTTAGCTCTAACACTGATGATCCACCTACAAATGTGAACTGACGTTCAAAAATAAAACATTTGAAAACTGACCATTTTCCACATTTCTGAAGCATGACTTAATGGGGGTGTAATCTCTTTTGTCGAAAATCAGCCGTTTTTGCTCGAACATTAAATGCCTCCAAATTGTATTTAATTAACTTCCCGGGGTGAAGAAACCCTTTTTGAGAACTCAGAGTGAGTAAATTGGCCATTTTCATGCACTTTTAACCATTCCATAAATCTTGTGTTTAGGGCCCCTGGAAGCATGAAAATCACTTTAAACATGCTATTTTTAGCTCTAACACTGATGATCCACCTACAAATGTGAACTGACGTTCAAAAATAAAACATTTGAAAACGGACCATTTTCCACATTTCTCAAGCATGACGTAATGGGGGGGTGTTATCTCTTTTGTCGAAAATCAGCCGTTTTTGCTCGAACATTAAATGCCTCCAAATGGTATTTAATTAACTTCTCGGGGTGAAGAAACCCTTTTTGAGAACTCAGAGTTAATAAATTGGCCATTTTCATGCACTTTTAACCATTCCATAAATCTTGTGTTTAGGGCCCCTGGAAGCATGAAAATCACTTTAAACATGCTAATTTTAGCTCCAACACTGATGATCCACCTACAAATGTGAACTGACGTTCAAAAATAAAACATTTTAAAACGGACCATTTTCCACATTTCTAAAGCATGACGTAATGGGGGGTGTTATCTCTTTTGTAAAAAATCAGCTGTTTTTGATTGAACATTAAATGCCTCCAAATAGATTTATTTCACTTCCCGAGCCCCTGGAAGCATGAAAATCACTTTAAACATGCTAATTTTAGCTCTAACACTGATGATCCACCTACAAATGTGAACTGACGTTCAAAAATAAAACATTTGAAAACTGACCATTTTCCACATTTCTGAAGCATGACTTACTGGGGGTGTTATCTCTTTTGTCGAAAATCAGCCGTTTTTGCTCGAACATTAAATGCCTCCAATTGGTATTTAATCAACTTCCCGGAGTGAAGAAACCCTTTTTGAGAACTCAGAGTGAGTAAATTGGCCATTTTCATGCACTTTTAACCATTCCATAAATCTTGTGTTTAGGGCCCCTGGAAGCATGAAGATCACTTTAAACATGCTCATTTTAGCTCTAACACTGATGATCCACCTACAAATGTGAACTGACGTTCAAAAATAAAATATTTGAAAACAGACCATTTTCCACATTTCTGAAGCATGACGTAATGGGGGGGTGTTATCTCTTTTGTCAAAAATCAGCTGTTTTTGATTGAACATTAAATGCCTCCAAATAGTATTTAATTCACTTCCCGAGCCCCTGGAAGCATGAAAATCACTTTAAACATGCTAATTTTCGCTCTAACACTGATGAGCCACCTACAAATGTGAACTGATGTTCAAAAATAAAACATTTGAAAACGGACCATTTTCCACATTTCTGAAGCATGACGTAATGGGGGGGTGTTATCTCTTTTGTCGAAAATCAGCCGTTTTTGCTCGAACATTAAATGCCTCCAAATGGTATTTAATTAACTTCCCGGGGTGAAGAAACCCTTTTTGAGAACTCAGAGTGAGTAAATTGGCCATTTTCATGCACTTTTAACCATTCCATAAATCTTGTGTTTAGGGCCCCTGGAAGCATGAAAATCACTTTAAACATGCTAATTTTAGCTCTAACACTGATGATCCACCTACAAATGTGAACTGACGTTCAAAAATAAAACATTTGAAAACGGACCATTTTCCACATTTCTGAAGCATGACGTAATGGGGGGGGTGTTATCTCTTTTGTCAAAAATCAGCTGTTTTTGCTTGAACATTAAATGCCTCCAAATAGTATTTAATTCACTTCCCGAGCCCCTGGAAGCATGAAAATCACTTTAAACATGCTAATTTTAGCTCTAACACTGATGATCCACCTACAAATGTGAACTGACGTTCAAAAATAAAACATTTGAAAACGGACCATTTTCCACATTTCTCAAGCATGACGTAATGGGGGGGTGTTATCTCTTTTGTCGAAAATCAGCCGTTTTTGCTCGAACATTAAATGCCTCCAAATGGTATTTAATTAACTTCTCGGGGTGAAGAAACCCTTTTTGAGAACTCAGAGTTAATAAATTGGCCATTTTCATGCACTTTTAACCATTCCATAAATCTTGTGTTTAGGGCCCCTGGAAGCATGAAAATCACTTTAAACATGCTAATTTTAGCTCCAACACTGATGATCCACCTACAAATGTGAACTGACGTTCAAAAATAAAACATTTTAAAACGGACCATTTTCCACATTTCTAAAGCATGACGTAATGGGGGGTGTTATCTCTTTTGTAAAAAATCAGCTGTTTTTGATTGAACATTAAATGCCTCCAAATAGTATTTATTTCACTTCCC
Organism: Lissotriton vulgaris; assembly: GCF_964263255.1. Classification (NCBI taxonomy): domain Eukaryota; kingdom Metazoa; phylum Chordata; class Amphibia; order Caudata; family Salamandridae; genus Lissotriton; species Lissotriton vulgaris. Next base: position 27,430 of record NW_028252114.1, read on the forward strand.
GAGCCCCTGGAAGCATGAAAATCACTTTAAACATGCTAATTTTAGCTCTAACACTGATGATCCACCTACAAATGTGAACTGACGTTCAAAAATAAAACATTTGAAAACTGACCATTTTCCACATTTCTGAAGCATGACTTAATGGGGGTGTTATCTCTTTTGTCGAAAATCAGCCGTTTTTGCTCGAACATTAAATGCCTCCAATTGGTATTTAATCAACTTCCCGGAGTGAAGAAACCCTTTTTGAGAACTCAGAGTGAGTAAATTGGCCATTTTCATGCACTTTTAACCATTCCATAAATCTTGTGTTTAGGGCCCCTGGAAGCATGAAAATCACTTTAAACATGCTCATTTTAGCTCTAACACTGATGATCCACCTACAAATGTGAACTGACGTTCAAAAATAAAATATTTGAAAACAGACCATTTTCCACATTTCTGAAGCATGACGTAATGGGGGGGGTGTTATCTCTTTTGTCAAAAATCAGCTGTTTTTGATTGAACATTAAATGCCTCCAAATAGTATTTAATTCACTTCCCGAGCCCCTGGAAGCATGAAAATCACTTTAAACATGCTAATTTTCGCTCTAACACTGATGAGCCACCTACAAATGTGAACTGATGTTCAAAAATAAAACATTTGAAAACGGACCATTTTCCACATTTCTGAAGCATGACATAATGGGGGGGTGTTATCTCTTTTGTCGAAAATCAGCCGTTTTTGCTCGAACATTAAATGCCTCCAAATGGTATTTAATTAACTTCCCGGGGTGAAGAAACCCTTTTTGAGAACTCAGAGTGAGTAAATTGGCCATTTTCATGCACTTTTAACCATTCCATAAATCTTGTGTTTAGGGCCCCTGGAAGCATGAAAATCACTTTAAACATGCTAATTTTAGCTCTAACACTGATGATCCACCTACAAATGTGAACTGACGTTCAAAAATAAAACATTTGAAAACGGACCATTTTCCACATTTCTGAAGCATGACGTAATGGGGGGGTGTTATCTCTTTTGTCAAAAATCAGCTGTTTTTGATTGAACATTAAATGCCTCCAAATAGTATTTAATTCACTTCCCGAGCCCCTGGAAGCATGAAAATCACTTTAAACATGCTAATTTTAGCTCTAACACTGATGATCCACCTACAAATGTGAACTGACGTTCAAAAATAAAACATTTGAAAACGGACCATTTTCCACATTTCTGAAGCATGACGTAATGGGGGGGTGTTATCTCTTTTGTCGAAAATCAGCCGTTTTTGCTCGAACATTAAATGCCTCCAAATTGTATTTAATTAACTTCCCGGGGTGAAGAAACCCTTTTTGAGAACTCAGAGTGAGTAAATTGGCCATTTTCATGCACTTTTAACCATTCCATAAATCTTGTGTTTAGGGCCCCTGGAAGCATGAAAATCACTTTAAACATGCTAATTTTAGCTCTAACACTGATGATCCACCTACAAATGTGAACTGACGTTCAAAAATAAAACATTTGAAAACGGACCATTTTCCACATTTCTGAAGCATGACGTAATGGGGGGGGTGTTATCTCTTTTGTCAAAAATCAGCTGTTTTTGCTTGAACATTAAATGCCTCCAAATAGTATTTAATTCACTTCCCGAGCCCCTGGAAGCATGAAAACCACTTTAAACATGCTAATTTTAGCTCTAACACTGATGATCCACCTACAAATGTGAACTGACGTTCAAAAATAAAACATTTGAAAACGGACCATTTTCCACATTTCTCAAGCATGACGTAATGGGGGGGTGTTATCTCTTTTGTCGAAAATCAGCCGTTTTTGCTCGAACATTAAATGCCTCCAAATGGTATTTAATTAACTTCTCGGGGTGAAGAAACCCTTTTTGAGAACTCAGAGTTAATAAATTGGCCATTTTCATGCACTTTTAACCATTCCATAAATCTTGTGTTTAGGGCCCCTGGAAGCATGAAAATCACTTTAAACATGCTAATTTTAGCTCCAACACTGATGATCCACCTACAAATGTGAACTGACGTTCAAAAATAAAACATTTTAAAACGGACCATTTTCCACATTTCTAAAGCATGACGTAATGGGGGGTGTTATCTCTTTTGTAAAAAATCAGCTGTTTTTGATTGAACATTAAATGCCTCCAAATAGTATTTATTTCACTTCCAGAGCCCCTGGAAGCATGAAAATCACTTTAAACATGCTAATTTTAGCTCTAACACTGATGATCCACCTACAAATGTGAACTGACGTTCAAAAATAAAACATTTGAAAACTGACCATTTTCCACATTTCTGAAGCATGACTTAATGGGGGTGTTATCTCTTTTGTCGAAAATCAGCCGTTTTTGCTCGAACATTAAATGCCTCCAATTGGTATTTAATTAACTTCCCGGAGTGAAGAAACCCTTTTTGAGAACTCAGAGTGAGTAAATTGGCCATTTTCATGCACTTTTAACCATTCCATAAATCTTGTGTTTAGGGCCCCTGGAAGCATGAAAATCACTTTAAACATGCTCATTTTAGCTCTAACACTGATGATCCACCTACAAATGTGAACTGACGTTCAAAAATAAAATATTTGAAAACAGACCATTTTCCACATTTCTGAAGCATGACGTAATGGGGGGGTGTTATCTCTTTTGTCAAAAATCAGCTGTTTTTGATTGAACATTAAATGCCTCCAAATAGTATTTAATTCACTTCCCGAGCCCCTGGAAGCATGAAAATCACTTTAAACATGCTAATTTTCGCTCTAACACTGATGAGCCACCTACAAATGTGAACTGATGTTCAAAAATAAAACATTTGAAAACGGACCATTTTCCACATTTCTGAAGCATGACGTAATGGGGGGGTGTTATCTCTTTTGTCGAAAATCAGCCGTTTTTGCTCGAACATTAAATGCCTCCAAATGGTATTTAATTAACTTCCCGGGGTGAAGAAACCCTTTTTGAGAACTCAGAGTGAGTAAATTGGCCATTTTCATGCACTTTTAACCATTCCATAAATCTTGTGTTTAGGGCCCCTGGAAGCATGAAAATCACTTTAAACATGCTAATTTTAGCTCTAACACTTATCATCCACCTACAAATGTGAACTGACGTTCAAAAATAAAACATTTGAAAACGGACCATTTTCCACATTTCTGAAGCATGACGTAATGGGGGGGTGTTATCTCTTTTGTCAAAAATCTGCTGTTTTTGATTGAACATTAAATGCCTCCAAATAGTATTTAATTCACTTCCCGAGCCCCTGGAAGCATGAAAATCACTTTAAACATGCTAATTTTAGCTCTAACACTGATGATCCACCTACAAATGTGAACTGACGTTCAAAAATAAAACATTTGAAAACGGACCATTTTCCACATTTCTGAAGCATGACGTAATGGGGGGGTGTTATCTCTTTTGTCAAAAATCAGCCGTTTTTGCTCGAACATTAAATGCCTCCAAATTGTATTTAATTAACTTCCCGAGGTGAAGAAACCCTTTTTGAGAACTCAGAGTGAGTAAATTGGCCATTTTCATGCACTTTTAACCATTCCATAAATCTTGTGTTTAGGGCCCCTGGAAGCATGAAAATCACTTTAAACATGCTAATTTTAGCTCTAACACTGATGATCCACCTACAAATGTGAACTGACGTTTAAAAATAAAACATTTGAAAACGGACCATTTTCCACATTTCTGAAGCATGACGTAATGGGGGGGGTTATCTCTTTTGTCAAAAATCAGCTGTTTTTGCTTGAACATTAAATGCCTCCAAATAGTATTTAATTCACTTCCCGAGCCCCTGGAATCATGAAAATCACTTTAAACATGCTAATTTTAGCTCTAACACTGATGATCCACCTACAAATGTGAACTGACGGTCAAAAATAAAACATTTGAAAACGGACCATTTTCCACATTTCTGAATCATGACGTAATGGGGGGGGGTGTTATCTCTTTTGCCGAAAATCAGCCGTTTTTGCTCGAACATTAAATGCCTCCAAATGGTATTTAATTAACTTCCCGGGGTGAAGAAACCCTTTTTGAGAACTCAGAGTGAGTAAATTGGCCATTTTCATGCACTTTTAACCATTCCATAAATCTAGTGTTTAGGGCCCCTGGAAGCATGAAAATCACTTTAAACATGCTAATTTTAGCTCCAACACTGATGATCCACCTACAAATGTGAACTGACATTCAAAAATAAAACATTTTAAAACGGACCATTTTCCACATTTCTGAAGCATGACGTAATAGGGGGGTGTTATCTCTTTTGTCAAAAATCAGCTGTTTTTGCTTGAACATTAAATGCCTCCAAATAGTATTTAATTCACTTCCCGAGCCCCTGGAAGCATGAAAATCACTTTAAACATGCTAATTTTAGCTCTAACACTGATGATCCACCTACAAATGTGAACTGACATTCAAAAATAAAACATTTGAAAACGGACCATTTTCCACATTTCTGAAGCATGACGTAATGGGGGGGGGTGTTATCTCTTTTGTCGAAAATCAGCCGTTTTTGCTCGAACATTAAATGCCTCCAAATGGTATTTAATTAACTTCCCGGGGTGAAGAAACCCTTTTTGAGAACTCAGAGTGAGTAAATTGGCCATTTTCATGCACTTTTAACCATTCCATAAATCTTGTGTTTAGGGCCCCTGGAAGCATGAAAATCACTTTAAACATGCTAATTTTAGCTCTAACACTGATGATCCACCTACAAATGTGAACTGACGTTCAAAAATAAAACATTTGAAAACGGACCATTTTCCACATTTCTGAAGCATGACGTAATGGGGGGGTGTTATCTCTTTTGTCAAAAATCAGCTGTTTTTGATTGAACATTAAATGCCTCCAAATAGTATTTAATTCACTTCCCGAGCCCCTGGAAGCATGACAATCACTTTAAACATGCTAATTTTAGCTCTAACACTGATGATCCACCTACAAATGTGAACTGATGTTCAAAAATAAAACATTTGAAAACGGACCATTTTCCACATTTCTGAAGCATGACGTAATGGGGGGGTGTTATCTCTTTTGTCGAAAATCAGCCGTTTTTGCTTGAACATTAAATGCCTCCAAATGGTATTTAATTAACTTCCCGGGGTGAAGAAACCCTTTTTGAGAACTCAGAGTGAGTAAATTGGCCATTTTCCTGCACTTTTAACCATTCCATAAATCTTGTGTTTAGGGCCCCTGGAAGCATGAAAATCACTTTAAACATGCTAATTTTAGCTCTAACACCGATGATCCACCTACAAATGTGAACTGACGTTCAAAAATAAAACATTTGAAAACGGACCATTTTCCACATTTCTGAAGCATGACGTAATAGGGGGGTGTTATCTCTTTTGTCAAAAATCAGCTGTTTTTGCTTGAACATTAAATGCCTCCAAATAGTATTTAATTCACTTCCCGAGCCCCTGGAAGCATGAAAATCACTTTAAACATGCTAATTTTAGCTCTAACACTGATGATCCACCTACAAATGTGAACTGACATTCAAAAATAAAACATTTGAAAACGGACCATTTTCCACATTTCTGAAGCATGACGTAATTGGGGGGGTGTTATCTCTTTTGTCGAAAATCAGCCGTTTTTGCTCGAACATTAAATGCCTCCAAATGGTATTTAATTAACTTCCCGGGGTGAAGAAACCCTTTTTGAGAACTCAGAGTGAGTAAATTGGCCATTTTCATGCACTTTTAACCATTCCATAAATCTTGTGTTTAGGGCCCCTGGAAGCATGAAAATCACTTTAAACATGCTAATTTTAGCTCTAACACTGATGATCCACCTACAAATGTGAACTGACGTTCAAAAATAAAACATTTGAAAACGGACCATTTTCCACATTTCTGAAGCATGACGTAATGGGGGGGTGTTATCTCTTTTGTCAAAAATCAGCTGTTTTTGATTGAACATTAAATGCCTCCAAATAGTATTTAATTCACTTCCCGAGCCCCTGGAAGCATGACAATCACTTTAAACATGCTAATTTTAGCTCTAACACTGATGATCCACCTACAAATGTGAACTGATGTTCAAAAATAAAACATTTGAAAACGGACCATTTTCCACATTTCTGAAGAATGAGGTAATGGGGGGGGGTGTTATCTCTTTTGTCGAAAATCAGCCGTTTTTGCTCGAACATTAAATGCCTCCAAATGGTATTTAATTAACTTCCCGGGGTGAAGAAACCCTTTTTGAGAACTCAGAGTGAGTAAATTGGCCATTTTCCTGCACTTTTAACCATTCCATAAATCTTGTGTTTAGGGCCCCTGGAAGAATGAAAATCACTTTAAACATGCTAATTTTAGCTCTAACACTTATCATCCACCTACAAATGTGAACTGACGTTCAAAAATAAAACATTTGAAAACGGACCATTTTCCACATTTCTGAAGCATGACGTAATGGGGGGTGTTATCTCTTTTGTCAAAAATCAGCTGTTTTTGATTGAACATTAAATGCCTCCAAATAGTATTTAATTCACTTCCCGAGCCCCTGGAAGCATGAAAATCACTTTAAACATGCTAATTTTAGCTCTAACACTGATGATCCACCTACAAATGTGAACTGACGTTCAAAAATAAAACATTTGAAAACGGACCATTTTCCACATTTCTGAAGCATGACGTAATGGGGGGGTGTTATCTCTTTTGTCGAAAATCAGCCGTTTTTGCTCGAACATTAAATGCCTCCAAATTGTATTTAATTAACTTCCCGGGGTAAAGAAACCCTTTTTGAGAACTCAGAGTGAGTAAATTGGCCATTTTCATGCACTTTTAACCATTCCATAAATCTTGTGTTTAGGGCCCCTGGAAGCATGAAAATCACTTTAAACATGCTAATTTTAGCTCTAACACTGATGATCCACCTACAAATGTGAACTGACGTTCAAAAATAAAACATTTGAAAACGGACCATTTTCCACATTTCTGAAGCATGACGTAATGGGGGGGGTGTTATCTCTTTTGTCAAAAATCAGCTGTTTTTGCTTGAACATTAAATGCCTCCAAATAGTATTTAATTCACTTCCCGAGCCCCTGGAAGCATGAAAATCACTTTAAACATGCTATTTTTAGCTCTAACACTGATGATCCACCTACAAATGTGAACTGACGTTCAAAAATAAAACATTTGAAAACGGACCATTTTCCACATTTCTCAAGCATGACGTAATGGGGGGGTGTTATCTCTTTTGTCGAAAATCAGCCGTTTTTGCTCGAACATTAAATGCCTCCAAATGGTATTTAATTAACTTCTCGGGGTGAAGAAACCCTTTTTGAGAACTCAGAGTTAATAAATTGGCCATTTTCATGCACTTTTAACCATTCCATAAATCTTGTGTTTAGGGCCCCTGGAAGCATGAAAATCACTTTAAACATGCAAATTTTAGCTCCAACACTGATGATCCACCTACAAATGTGAACTGACGTTCAAAAATAAAACATTTTAAAACGGACCATTTTCCACATTTCTAAAGCATGACGTAATGGGGGGTGTTATCTCTTTTGTAAAAAATCAGCTGTTTTTGATTGAACATTAAATGCCTCCAAATAGTATTTATTTCACTTCCCGAGCCCCTGGAAGCATGAAAATCACTTTAAACATGCTAATTTTAGCTCTAACACTGATGATCCACCTACAAATGTGAACTGACGTTCAAAAATAAAACATTTGAAAACTGACCATTTTCCACATTTCTGAAGCATGACTTAATGGGGGTGTTATCTCTTTTGTCGAAAATCAGCCGTTTTTGCTCGAACATTAAATGCCTCCAATTGGTATTTAATCAACTTCCCGCAGTGAAGAAACCCTTTTTGAGAACTCAGAGTGAGTAAATTGGCCATTTTCATGCACTTTTAACCATTCCATAAATCTTGTGTTTAGGGCCCCTGGAAGCATGAAAATCACTTTAAACATGCTCATTTTAGCTCTAACACTGATGATCCACCTACAAATGTGAACTGACGTTCAAAAATAAAATATTTGAAAACAGACCATTTTCCACATTTCTGAAGCATGACGTAATGGGGGGGTGTTATCTCTTTTGTCAAAAATCAGCTGTTTTTGATTGAACATTAAATGCCTCCAAATAGTATTTAATTCACTTCCCGAGCCCCTGGAAGCATGAAAATCACTTTAAACATGCTAATTTTCGCTCTAACACTGATGAGCCACCTACAAATGTGAACTGATGTTCAAAAATAAAACATTTGAAAACGGACCATTTTCCACATTTCTGAAGCATGACGTAATGGGGGGGTGTTATCTCTTTTGTCGAAAATCAGCCGTTTTTGCTCGAACATTAAATGCCTCCAAATGGTATTTAATTAACTTCCCGGGGTGAAGAAACCCTTTTTGAGAACTCAGAGTGAGTAAATTGGCCATTTTCATGCACTTTTAACCATTCCATAAATCTTGTGTTTAGGGCCCCTGGAAGCATGAAAAACACTTTAAACATGCTAATTTTAGCTCTAACACTGATGATCCACCTACAAATGTGAACTGACGTTCAAAAATAAAACATTTGAAAACGGACCATTTTCCACATTTCTGAAGCATGACGTAATGGGGGGGGTGTTATCTCTTTTGTCAAAAATCAGCTGTTTTTGATTGAACATTAAATGCCTCCAAATAGTATTTAATTCACTTCCCGAGCCCCTGGAAGCATGAAAATCACTTTAAACATGCTAATTTTAGCTCTAACACTGATGATCCACCTACAAATGTGAACTGACGTTCAAAAATAAAACATTTGAAAACGGACCATTTTCCACATTTCTGAAGCATGACGTAATGGGGGGGTGTTATCTCTTTTGTCGAAAATCAGCCGTTTTTGCTCGAACATTAAATGCCTCCAAATTGTATTTAATTAACTTCCCGGGGTGAAGAAACCCTTTTTGAGAACTCAGAGTGAGTAAATTGGCCATTTTCATGCACTTTTAACCATTCCATAAATCTTGTGTTTAGGGCCCCTGGAAGCATGAAAATCACTTTAAACATGCTAATTTTAGCTCTAACACTGATGATCCACCTACAAATGTGAACTGACGTTCAAAAATAAAACATTTGAAAACGGACCATTTTCCACATTTCTGAAGCATGACGTAATGGGGGGGTGTTATCTCTTTTGTCAAAAATCAGCTGTTTTTGCTTGAACATTAAATGCCTCCAAATAGTATTTAATTCACTTCCCGAGCCCCTGGAAGCATGAAAATCACTTTAAACATGCTAATTTTAGCTCTAACACTGATGATCCACCTACAAATGTGAACTGACGTTCAAAAATAAAACATTTGAAAACGGACCATTTTCCACATTTCTCAAGCATGACGTAATGGGGGGGTGTTATCTCTTTTGTCGAAAATCAGCCGTTTTTGCTCGAACATTAAATGCCTCCAAATGGTATTTAATTAACTTCTCGGGGTGAAGAAACCCTTTTTGAGAACTCAGAGTTAATAAATTGGCCATTTTCATGCACTTTTAACCATTCCATAAATCTTGTGTTTAGGGCCCCTGGAAGCATGAAAATCACTTTAAACATGCTAATTTTAGCTCCAACACTGATGATCCACCTACAAATGTGAACTGACGTTCAAAAATAAAACATTTTAAAACGGACCATTTTCCACATTTCTAAAGCATGACGTAATGGGGGGTGTTATCTCTTTTGTAAAAAATCAGCTGTTTTTGATTGAACATTAAATGCCTCCAAATAGTATTTATTTCACTTCCCGAGCCCCTGGAAGCATGAAAATCACTTTAAACATGCTAATTTTAGCTCTAACACTGATGATCCACCTACAAATGTGAACTGACGTTCAAAAATAAAACATTTGAAAACTGACCATTTTCCACATTTCTGAAGCATGACTTAATGGGGGTGTAATCTCTTTTGTCGAAAATCAGCCGTTTTTGCTCGAACATTAAATGCCTCCAAATTGTATTTAATTAACTTCCCGGGGTGAAGAAACCCTTTTTGAGAACTCAGAGTGAGTAAATTGGCCATTTTCATGCACTTTTAACCATTCCATAAATCTTGTGTTTAGGGCCCCTGGAAGCATGAAAATCACTTTAAACATGCTCATTTTAGCTCTAACACTGATGATCCACCTACAAATGTGAACTGACGTTCAAAAATAAAATATTTGAAAACAGACCATTTTCCACATTTCTGAAGCATGACGTAATGGGGGGGTGTTATCTCTTTTGTCAAAAATCAGCTGTTTTTGATTGAACATTAAATGCCTCCAAATAGTATTTAATTCACTTCCCGAGCCCCTGGAAGCATGAAAATCACTTTAAACATGCTAATTTTCGCTCTAACACTGATGAGCCACCTACAAATGTGAACTGATGTTCAAAAATAAAACATTTGAAAACGGACCATTTTCCACATTTCTGAAGCATGACGTAATGGGGGGGTGTTATCTCTTTTGTCGAAAATCAGCCGTTTTTGCTCGAACATTAAATGCCTCCAAATGGTATTTAATTAACTTCCCGGGGTGAAGAAACCCTTTTTGAGAACTCAGAGTGAGTAAATTGGCCATTTTCATGCACTTTTAACCATTCCATAAATCTTGTGTTTAGGGCCCCTGGAAGCATGAAAATCACTTTAAACATGCTAATTTTAGCTCTAACACTTATCATCCACCTACAAATGTGAACTGACGTTCAAAAATAAAACATTTGAAAACGGACCATTTTCCACATTTCTGAAGCATGACGTAATGGGGGGGTGTTATCTCTTTTGTCAAAAATCTGCTGTTTTTGATTGAACATTAAATGCCTCCAAATAGTATTTAATTCACTTCCCGAGCCCCTGGAAGCATGAAAATCACTTTAAACATGCTAATTTTAGCTCTAACACTGATGATCCACCTACAAATGTGAACTGACGTTCAAAAATAAAACATTTGAAAACGGACCATTTTCCACATTTCTGAAGCATGACGTAATGGGGGGGTGTTATCTCTTTTGTCAAAAATCAGCCGTTTTTGCTCGAACATTAAATGCCTCCAAATTGTATTTAATTAACTTCCCGAGGTGAAGAAACCCTTTTTGAGAACTCAGAGTGAGTAAATTGGCCATTTTCATGCACTTTTAACCATTCCATAAATCTTGTGTTTAGGGCCCCTGGAAGCATGAAAATCACTTTAAACATGCTAATTTTAGCTCTAACACTGATGATCCACCTACAAATGTGAACTGACGTTTAAAAATAAAACATTTGAAAACGGACCATTTTCCACATTTCTGAAGCATGACGTAATGGGGGGGGTTATCTCTTTTGTCAAAAATCAGCTGTTTTTGCTTGAACATTAAATGCCTCCAAATAGTATTTAATTCACTTCCCGAGCCCCTGGAATCATGAAAATCACTTTAAACATGCTAATTTTAGCTCTAACACTGATGATCCACCTACAAATGTGAACTGACGGTCAAAAATAAAACATTTGAAAACGGACCATTTTCCACATTTCTGAATCATGACGTAATGGGGGGGGGTGTTATCTCTTTTGCCGAAAATCAGCCGTTTTTGCTCGAACATTAAATGCCTCCAAATGGTATTTAATTAACTTCCCGGGGTGAAGAAACCCTTTTTGAGAACTCAGAGTGAGTAAATTGGCCATTTTCATGCACTTTTAACCATTCCATAAATCTAGTGTTTAGGGCCCCTGGAAGCATGAAAATCACTTTAAACATGCTAATTTTAGCTCCAACACTGATGATCCACCTACAAATGTGAACTGACATTCAAAAATAAAACATTTTAAAACGGACCATTTTCCACATTTCTGAAGCATGACGTAATAGGGGGGTGTTATCTCTTTTGTCAAAAATCAGCTGTTTTTGCTTGAACATTAAATGCCTCCAAATAGTATTTAATTCACTTCCCGAGCCCCTGGAAGCATGAAAATCACTTTAAACATGCTAATTTTAGCTCTAACACTGATGATCCACCTACAAATGTGAACTGACATTCAAAAATAAAACATTTGAAAACGGACCATTTTCCACATTTCTGAAGCATGACGTAATGGGGGGGGGTGTTATCTCTTTTGTCGAAAATCAGCCGTTTTTGCTCGAACATTAAATGCCTCCAAATGGTATTTAATTAACTTCCCGGGGTGAAGAAACCCTTTTTGAGAACTCAGAGTGAGTAAATTGGCCATTTTCATGCACTTTTAACCATTCCATAAATCTTGTGTTTAGGGCCCCTGGAAGCATGAAAATCACTTTAAACATGCTAATTTTAGCTCTAACACTGATGATCCACCTACAAATGTGAACTGACGTTCAAAAATAAAACATTTGAAAACGGACCATTTTCCACATTTCTGAAGCATGACGTAATGGGGGGGTGTTATCTCTTTTGTCAAAAATCAGCTGTTTTTGATTGAACATTAAATGCCTCCAAATAGTATTTAATTCACTTCCCGAGCCCCTGGAAGCATGACAATCACTTTAAACATGCTAATTTTAGCTCTAACACTGATGATCCACCTACAAATGTGAACTGATGTTCAAAAATAAAACATTTGAAAACGGACCATTTTCCACATTTCTGAAGCATGACGTAATGGGGGGGTGTTATCTCTTTTGTCGAAAATCAGCCGTTTTTGCTTGAACATTAAATGCCTCCAAATGGTATTTAATTAACTTCCCGGGGTGAAGAAACCCTTTTTGAGAACTCAGAGTGAGTAAATTGGCCATTTTCCTGCACTTTTAACCATTCCATAAATCTTGTGTTTAGGGCCCCTGGAAGCATGAAAATCACTTTAAACATGCTAATTTTAGCTCTAACACCGATGATCCACCTACAAATGTGAACTGACGTTCAAAAATAAAACATTTGAAAACGGACCATTTTCCACATTTCTGAAGCATGACGTAATAGGGGGGTGTTATCTCTTTTGTCAAAAATCAGCTGTTTTTGCTTGAACATTAAATGCCTCCAAATAGTATTTAATTCACTTCCCGAGCCCCTGGAAGCATGAAAATCACTTTAAACATGCTAATTTTAGCTCTAACACTGATGATCCACCTACAAATGTGAACTGACATTCAAAAATAAAACATTTGAAAACGGACCATTTTCCACATTTCTGAAGCATGACGTAATTGGGGGGGTGTTATCTCTTTTGTCGAAAATCAGCCGTTTTTGCTCGAACATTAAATGCCTCCAAATGGTATTTAATTAACTTCCCGGGGTGAAGAAACCCTTTTTGAGAACTCAGAGTGAGTAAATTGGCCATTTTCATGCACTTTTAACCATTCCATAAATCTTGTGTTTAGGGCCCCTGGAAGCATGAAAATCACTTTAAACATGCTAATTTTAGCTCTAACACTGATGATCCACCTACAAATGTGAACTGACGTTCAAAAATAAAACATTTGAAAACGGACCATTTTCCACATTTCTGAAGCATGACGTAATGGGGGGGTGTTATCTCTTTTGTCAAAAATCAGCTGTTTTTGATTGAACATTAAATGCCTCCAAATAGTATTTAATTCACTTCCCGAGCCCCTGGAAGCATGACAATCACTTTAAACATGCTAATTTTAGCTCTAACACTGATGATCCACCTACAAATGTGAACTGATGTTCAAAAATAAAACATTTGAAAACGGACCATTTTCCACATTTCTGAAGAATGAGGTAATGGGGGGGGGTGTTATCTCTTTTGTCGAAAATCAGCCGTTTTTGCTCGAACATTAAATGCCTCCAAATGGTATTTAATTAACTTCCCGGGGTGAAGAAACCCTTTTTGAGAACTCAGAGTGAGTAAATTGGCCATTTTCCTGCACTTTTAACCATTCCATAAATCTTGTGTTTAGGGCCCCTGGAAGAATGAAAATCACTTTAAACATGCTAATTTTAGCTCTAACACTTATCATCCACCTACAAATGTGAACTGACGTTCAAAAATAAAACATTTGAAAACGGACCATTTTCCACATTTCTGAAGCATGACGTAATGGGGGGTGTTATCTCTTTTGTCAAAAATCAGCTGTTTTTGATTGAACATTAAATGCCTCCAAATAGTATTTAATTCACTTCCCGAGCCCCTGGAAGCATGAAAATCACTTTAAACATGCTAATTTTAGCTCTAACACTGATGATCCACCTACAAATGTGAACTGACGTTCAAAAATAAAACATTTGAAAACGGACCATTTTCCACATTTCTGAAGCATGACGTAATGGGGGGGTGTTATCTCTTTTGTCGAAAATCAGCCGTTTTTGCTCGAACATTAAATGCCTCCAAATTGTATTTAATTAACTTCCCGGGGTAAAGAAACCCTTTTTGAGAACTCAGAGTGAGTAAATTGGCCATTTTCATGCACTTTTAACCATTCCATAAATCTTGTGTTTAGGGCCCCTGGAAGCATGAAAATCACTTTAAACATGCTAATTTTAGCTCTAACACTGATGATCCACCTACAAATGTGAACTGACGTTCAAAAATAAAACATTTGAAAACGGACCATTTTCCACATTTCTGAAGCATGACGTAATGGGGGGGGTGTTATCTCTTTTGTCAAAAATCAGCTGTTTTTGCTTGAACATTAAATGCCTCCAAATAGTATTTAATTCACTTCCCGAGCCCCTGGAAGCATGAAAATCACTTTAAACATGCTATTTTTAGCTCTAACACTGATGATCCACCTACAAATGTGAACTGACGTTCAAAAATAAAACATTTGAAAACGGACCATTTTCCACATTTCTCAAGCATGACGTAATGGGGGGGTGTTATCTCTTTTGTCGAAAATCAGCCGTTTTTGCTCGAACATTAAATGCCTCCAAATGGTATTTAATTAACTTCTCGGGGTGAAGAAACCCTTTTTGAGAACTCAGAGTTAATAAATTGGCCATTTTCATGCACTTTTAACCATTCCATAAATCTTGTGTTTAGGGCCCCTGGAAGCATGAAAATCACTTTAAACATGCAAATTTTAGCTCCAACACTGATGATCCACCTACAAATGTGAACTGACGTTCAAAAATAAAACATTTTAAAACGGACCATTTTCCACATTTCTAAAGCATGACGTAATGGGGGGTGTTATCTCTTTTGTAAAAAATCAGCTGTTTTTGATTGAACATTAAATGCCTCCAAATAGTATTTATTTCACTTCCCGAGCCCCTGGAAGCATGAAAATCACTTTAAACATGCTAATTTTAGCTCTAACACTGATGATCCACCTACAAATGTGAACTGACGTTCAAAAATAAAACATTTGAAAACTGACCATTTTCCACATTTCTGAAGCATGACTTAATGGGGGTGTTATCTCTTTTGTCGAAAATCAGCCGTTTTTGCTCGAACATTAAATGCCTCCAATTGGTATTTAATCAACTTCCCGCAGTGAAGAAACCCTTTTTGAGAACTCAGAGTGAGTAAATTGGCCATTTTCATGCACTTTTAACCATTCCATAAATCTTGTGTTTAGGGCCCCTGGAAGCATGAAAATCACTTTAAACATGCTCATTTTAGCTCTAACACTGATGATCCACCTACAAATGTGA
The DNA here is from genome assembly GCF_964263255.1 of Lissotriton vulgaris. Taxonomy (NCBI): domain Eukaryota; kingdom Metazoa; phylum Chordata; class Amphibia; order Caudata; family Salamandridae; genus Lissotriton; species Lissotriton vulgaris. Next base: position 42,970 of record NW_028252114.1, read on the forward strand.
ACTGACGTTCAAAAATAAAATATTTGAAAACAGACCATTTTCCACATTTCTGAAGCATGACGTAATGGGGGGGTGTTATCTCTTTTGTCAAAAATCAGCTGTTTTTGATTGAACATTAAATGCCTCCAAATAGTATTTAATTCACTTCCCGAGCCCCTGGAAGCATGAAAATCACTTTAAACATGCTAATTTTCGCTCTAACACTGATGAGCCACCTACAAATGTGAACTGATGTTCAAAAATAAAACATTTGAAAACGGACCATTTTCCACATTTCTGAAGCATGACGTAATGGGGGGGTGTTATCTCTTTTGTCGAAAATCAGCCGTTTTTGCTCGAACATTAAATGCCTCCAAATGGTATTTAATTAACTTCCCGGGGTGAAGAAACCCTTTTTGAGAACTCAGAGTGAGTAAATTGGCCATTTTCATGCACTTTTAACCATTCCATAAATCTTGTGTTTAGGGCCCCTGGAAGCATGAAAAACACTTTAAACATGCTAATTTTAGCTCTAACACTGATGATCCACCTACAAATGTGAACTGACGTTCAAAAATAAAACATTTGAAAACGGACCATTTTCCACATTTCTGAAGCATGACGTAATGGGGGGGGTGTTATCTCTTTTGTCAAAAATCAGCTGTTTTTGATTGAACATTAAATGCCTCCAAATAGTATTTAATTCACTTCCCGAGCCCCTGGAAGCATGAAAATCACTTTAAACATGCTAATTTTAGCTCTAACACTGATGATCCACCTACAAATGTGAACTGACGTTCAAAAATAAAACATTTGAAAACGGACCATTTTCCACATTTCTGAAGCATGACGTAATGGGGGGGTGTTATCTCTTTTGTCGAAAATCAGCCGTTTTTGCTCGAACATTAAATGCCTCCAAATTGTATTTAATTAACTTCCCGGGGTGAAGAAACCCTTTTTGAGAACTCAGAGTGAGTAAATTGGCCATTTTCATGCACTTTTAACCATTCCATAAATCTTGTGTTTAGGGCCCCTGGAAGCATGAAAATCACTTTAAACATGCTAATTTTAGCTCTAACACTGATGATCCACCTACAAATGTGAACTGACGTTCAAAAATAAAACATTTGAAAACGGACCATTTTCCACATTTCTGAAGCATGACGTAATGGGGGGGTGTTATCTCTTTTGTCAAAAATCAGCTGTTTTTGCTTGAACATTAAATGCCTCCAAATAGTATTTAATTCACTTCCCGAGCCCCTGGAAGCATGAAAATCACTTTAAACATGCTAATTTTAGCTCTAACACTGATGATCCACCTACAAATGTGAACTGACGTTCAAAAATAAAACATTTGAAAACGGACCATTTTCCACATTTCTCAAGCATGACGTAATGGGGGGGTGTTATCTCTTTTGTCGAAAATCAGCCGTTTTTGCTCGAACATTAAATGCCTCCAAATGGTATTTAATTAACTTCTCGGGGTGAAGAAACCCTTTTTGAGAACTCAGAGTTAATAAATTGGCCATTTTCATGCACTTTTAACCATTCCATAAATCTTGTGTTTAGGGCCCCTGGAAGCATGAAAATCACTTTAAACATGCTAATTTTAGCTCCAACACTGATGATCCACCTACAAATGTGAACTGACGTTCAAAAATAAAACATTTTAAAACGGACCATTTTCCACATTTCTAAAGCATGACGTAATGGGGGGTGTTATCTCTTTTGTAAAAAATCAGCTGTTTTTGATTGAACATTAAATGCCTCCAAATAGTATTTATTTCACTTCCCGAGCCCCTGGAAGCATGAAAATCACTTTAAACATGCTAATTTTAGCTCTAACACTGATGATCCACCTACAAATGTGAACTGACGTTCAAAAATAAAACATTTGAAAACTGACCATTTTCCACATTTCTGAAGCATGACTTAATGGGGGTGTAATCTCTTTTGTCGAAAATCAGCCGTTTTTGCTCGAACATTAAATGCCTCCAAATTGTATTTAATTAACTTCCCGGGGTGAAGAAACCCTTTTTGAGAACTCAGAGTGAGTAAATTGGCCATTTTCATGCACTTTTAACCATTCCATAAATCTTGTGTTTAGGGCCCCTGGAAGCATGAAAATCACTTTAAACATGCTAATTTTAGCTCTAACACTGATGATCCACCTACAAATGTGAACTGACGTTCAAAAATAAAACATTTGAAAACGGACCATTTTCCACATTTCTGAAGCATGACGTAATGGGGGGTGTGTTATCTCTTTTGTCAAAAATCAGCTGTTTTTGCTTGAACATTAAATGCCTCCAAATAGTATTTAATTCACTTCCCGAGCCCCTGGAAGCATGAAAATCACTTTAAACATGCTATTTTCTGCTCTAACACTGATGATCCACCTACAAATGTGAACTGACGTTCAAAAATAAAACATTTGAAAACGGACCATTTTCCACATTTCTCAAGCATGACGTAATGGGGGGGTGTTATCTCTTTTGTCGAAAATCAGCCGTTTTTGCTCGAACATTAAATGCCTCCAAATGGTATTTAATTAACTTCTCGGGGTGAAGAAACCCTTTTTGAGAACTCAGAGTTAATAAATTGGCCATTTTCATGCACTTTTAACCATTCCATAAATCTTGTGTTTAGGGCCCCTGGAAGCATGAAAATCACTTTAAACATGCTAATTTTAGCTCCAACACTGATGATCCACCTACAAATGTGAACTGACGTTCAAAAATAAAACATTTTAAAACGGACCATTTTCCACATTTCTAAAGCATGACGTAATGGGGGGTGTTATCTCTTTTGTAAAAAATCAGCTGTTTTTGATTGAACATTAAATGCCTCCAAATAGATTTATTTCACTTCCCGAGCCCCTGGAAGCATGAAAATCACTTTAAACATGCTAATTTTAGCTCTAACACTGATGATCCACCTACAAATGTGAACTGACGTTCAAAAATAAAACATTTGAAAACTGACCATTTTCCACATTTCTGAAGCATGACTTACTGGGGGTGTTATCTCTTTTGTCGAAAATCAGCCGTTTTTGCTCGAACATTAAATGCCTCCAATTGGTATTTAATCAACTTCCCGGAGTGAAGAAACCCTTTTTGAGAACTCAGAGTGAGTAAATTGGCCATTTTCATGCACTTTTAACCATTCCATAAATCTTGTGTTTAGGGCCCCTGGAAGCATGAAAATCACTTTAAACATGCTCATTTTAGCTCTAACACTGATGATCCACCTACAAATGTGAACTGACGTTCAAAAATAAAATATTTGAAAACAGACCATTTTCCACATTTCTGAAGCATGACGTAATGGGGGGGTGTTATCTCTTTTGTCAAAAATCAGCTGTTTTTGATTGAACATTAAATGCCTCCAAATAGTATTTAATTCACTTCCCGAGCCCCTGGAAGCATGAAAATCACTTTAAACATGCTAATTTTCGCTCTAACACTGATGAGCCACCTACAAATGTGAACTGATGTTCAAAAATAAAACATTTGAAAACGGACCATTTTCCACATTTCTGAAGCATGACGTAATGGGGGGGTGTTATCTCTTTTGTCGAAAATCAGCCGTTTTTGCTCGAACATTAAATGCCTCCAAATGGTATTTAATTAACTTCCCGGGGTGAAGAAACCCTTTTTGAGAACTCAGAGTGAGTAAATTGGCCATTTTCATGCACTTTTAACCATTCCATAAATCTTGTGTTTAGGGCCCCTGGAAGCATGAAAATCACTTTAAACATGCTAATTTTAGCTCTAACACTGATGATCCACCTACAAATGTGAACTGACGTTCAAAAATAAAACATTTGAAAACGGACCATTTTCCACATTTCTGAAGCATGACGTAATGGGGGGGGTGTTATCTCTTTTGTCAAAAATCAGCTGTTTTTGCTTGAACATTAAATGCCTCCAAATAGTATTTAATTCACTTCCCGAGCCCCTGGAAGCATGAAAATCACTTTAAACATGCTAATTTTAGCTCTAACACTGATGATCCACCTACAAATGTGAACTGACGTTCAAAAATAAAACATTTGAAAACGGACCATTTTCCACATTTCTCAAGCATGACGTAATGGGGGGGTGTTATCTCTTTTGTCGAAAATCAGCCGTTTTTGCTCGAACATTAAATGCCTCCAAATGGTATTTAATTAACTTCTCGGGGTGAAGAAACCCTTTTTGAGAACTCAGAGTTAATAAATTGGCCATTTTCATGCACTTTTAACCATTCCATAAATCTTGTGTTTAGGGCCCCTGGAAGCATGAAAATCACTTTAAACATGCTAATTTTAGCTCCAACACTGATGATCCACCTACAAATGTGAACTGACGTTCAAAAATAAAACATTTTAAAACGGACCATTTTCCACATTTCTAAAGCATGACGTAATGGGGGGTGTTATCTCTTTTGTAAAAAATCAGCTGTTTTTGATTGAACATTAAATGCCTCCAAATAGTATTTATTTCACTTCCCGAGCCCCTGGAAGCATGAAAATCACTTTAAACATGCTAATTTTAGCTCTAACACTGATGATCCACCTACAAATGTGAACTGACGTTCAAAAATAAAACATTTGAAAACTGACCATTTTCCACATTTCTGAAGCATGACTTAATGGGGGTGTAATCTCTTTTGTCGAAAATCAGCCGTTTTTGCTCGAACATTAAATGCCTCCAAATTGTATTTAATTAACTTCCCGGGGTGAAGAAACCCTTTTTGAGAACTCAGAGTGAGTAAATTGGCCATTTTCATGCACTTTTAACCATTCCATAAATCTTGTGTTTAGGGCCCCTGGAAGCATGAAAATCACTTTAAACATGCTAATTTTAGCTCTAACACTGATGATCCACCTACAAATGTGAACTGACGTTCAAAAATAAAACATTTGAAAACGGACCATTTTCCACATTTCTGAAGCATGACGTAATGGGGGGTGTGTTATCTCTTTTGTCAAAAATCAGCTGTTTTTGCTTGAACATTAAATGCCTCCAAATAGTATTTAATTCACTTCCCGAGCCCCTGGAAGCATGAAAATCACTTTAAACATGCTATTTTTAGCTCTAACACTGATGATCCACCTACAAATGTGAACTGACGTTCAAAAATAAAACATTTGAAAACGGACCATTTTCCACATTTCTCAAGCATGACGTAATGGGGGGGTGTTATCTCTTTTGTCGAAAATCAGCCGTTTTTGCTCGAACATTAAATGCCTCCAAATGGTATTTAATTAACTTCTCGGGGTGAAGAAACCCTTTTTGAGAACTCAGAGTTAATAAATTGGCCATTTTCATGCACTTTTAACCATTCCATAAATCTTGTGTTTAGGGCCCCTGGAAGCATGAAAATCACTTTAAACATGCTAATTTTAGCTCCAACACTGATGATCCACCTACAAATGTGAACTGACGTTCAAAAATAAAACATTTTAAAACGGACCATTTTCCACATTTCTAAAGCATGACGTAATGGGGGGTGTTATCTCTTTTGTAAAAAATCAGCTGTTTTTGATTGAACATTAAATGCCTCCAAATAGATTTATTTCACTTCCCGAGCCCCTGGAAGCATGAAAATCACTTTAAACATGCTAATTTTAGCTCTAACACTGATGATCCACCTACAAATGTGAACTGACGTTCAAAAATAAAACATTTGAAAACTGACCATTTTCCACATTTCTGAAGCATGACTTACTGGGGGTGTTATCTCTTTTGTCGAAAATCAGCCGTTTTTGCTCGAACATTAAATGCCTCCAATTGGTATTTAATCAACTTCCCGGAGTGAAGAAACCCTTTTTGAGAACTCAGAGTGAGTAAATTGGCCATTTTCATGCACTTTTAACCATTCCATAAATCTTGTGTTTAGGGCCCCTGGAAGCATGAAAATCACTTTAAACATGCTCATTTTAGCTCTAACACTGATGATCCACCTACAAATGTGAACTGACGTTCAAAAATAAAATATTTGAAAACAGACCATTTTCCACATTTCTGAAGCATGACGTAATGGGGGGGTGTTATCTCTTTTGTCAAAAATCAGCTGTTTTTGATTGAACATTAAATGCCTCCAAATAGTATTTAATTCACTTCCCGAGCCCCTGGAAGCATGAAAATCACTTTAAACATGCTAATTTTCGCTCTAACACTGATGAGCCACCTACAAATGTGAACTGATGTTCAAAAATAAAACATTTGAAAACGGACCATTTTCCACATTTCTGAAGCATGACGTAATGGGGGGGTGTTATCTCTTTTGTCAAAAATCAGCCGTTTTTGCTCGAACATTAAATGCCTCCAAATGGTATTTAATTAACTTCCCGGGGTGAAGAAACCCTTTTTGAGAACTCTAAGTGAGTAAATTGGCCATTTTCATGCACTTTTAACCATTCCATAAATCTTGTGTTTAGGGCCCCTGGAAGCATGAAAATCACTTTAAACATGCTAATTTTAGCTCTAACACTGATGATCCACCTACAAATGTGAACTGACGTTCAAAAATAAAACATTTGAAAACGGACCATTTTCCACATTTCTGAAGCATGACGTAATGGGGGGGGTGTTATCTCTTTTGTCAAAAATCAGCTGTTTTTGCTTGAACATTAAATGCCTCCAAATAGTATTTAATTCACTTCCCGAGCCCCTGGAAGCATGAAAATCACTTTAAACATGCTAATTTTAGCTCTAACACTGATGATCCACCTACAAATGTGAACTGACGTTCAAAAATAAAACATTTGAAAACGGACCATTTTCCACATTTCTCAAGCATGACGTAATGGGGGGGTGTTATCTCTTTTGTCGAAAATCAGCCGTTTTTGCTCGAACATTAAATGCCTCCAAATGGTATTTAATTAACTTCTCGGGGTGAAGAAACCCTTTTTGAGAACTCAGAGTTAATAAATTGGCCATTTTCATGCACTTTTAACCATTCCATAAATCTTGTGTTTAGGGCCCCTGGAAGCATGAAAATCACTTTAAACATGCTAATTTTAGCTCCAACACTGATGATCCACCTACAAATGTGAACTGACGTTCAAAAATAAAACATTTTAAAACGGACCATTTTCCACATTTCTAAAGCATGACGTAATGGGGGGTGTTATCTCTTTTGTAAAAAATCAGCTGTTTTTGATTGAACATTAAATGCCTCCAAATAGTATTTATTTCACTTCCCGAGCCCCTGGAAGCATGAAAATCACTTTAAACATGCTAATTTTAGCTCTAACACTGATGATCCACCTACAAATGTGAACTGACGTTCAAAAATAAAACATTTGAAAACTGACCATTTTCCACATTTCTGAAGCATGACTTAATGGGGGTGTTATCTCTTTTGTCGAAAATCAGCCGTTTTTGCTCGAACATTAAATGCCTCCAATTGGTATTTAATCAACTTCCCGGAGTGAAGAAACCCTTTTTGAGAACTCAGAGTGAGTAAATTGGCCATTTTCATGCACTTTTAACCATTCCATAAATCTTGTGTTTAGGGCCCCTGGAAGCATGAAAATCACTTTAAACATGCTCATTTTAGCTCTAACACTGATGATCCACCTACAAATGTGAACTGACGTTCAAAAATAAAATATTTGAAAACAGACCATTTTCCACATTTCTGAAGCATGACGTAATGGGGGGGGTGTTATCTCTTTTGTCAAAAATCAGCTGTTTTTGATTGAACATTAAATGCCTCCAAATAGTATTTAATTCACTTCCCGAGCCCCTGGAAGCATGAAAATCACTTTAAACATGCTAATTTTCGCTCTAACACTGATGAGCCACCTACAAATGTGAACTGATGTTCAAAAATAAAACATTTGAAAACGGACCATTTTCCACATTTCTGAAGCATGACATAATGGGGGGGTGTTATCTCTTTTGTCGAAAATCAGCCGTTTTTGCTCGAACATTAAATGCCTCCAAATGGTATTTAATTAACTTCCCGGGGTGAAGAAACCCTTTTTGAGAACTCAGAGTGAGTAAATTGGCCATTTTCATGCACTTTTAACCATTCCATAAATCTTGTGTTTAGGGCCCCTGGAAGCATGAAAATCACTTTAAACATGCTAATTTTAGCTCTAACACTGATGATCCACCTACAAATGTGAACTGACGTTCAAAAATAAAACATTTGAAAACGGACCATTTTCCACATTTCTGAAGCATGACGTAATGGGGGGGTGTTATCTCTTTTGTCAAAAATCAGCTGTTTTTGATTGAACATTAAATGCCTCCAAATAGTATTTAATTCACTTCCCGAGCCCCTGGAAGCATGAAAATCACTTTAAACATGCTAATTTTAGCTCTAACACTGATGATCCACCTACAAATGTGAACTGACGTTCAAAAATAAAACATTTGAAAACGGACCATTTTCCACATTTCTGAAGCATGACGTAATGGGGGGGTGTTATCTCTTTTGTCGAAAATCAGCCGTTTTTGCTCGAACATTAAATGCCTCCAAATTGTATTTAATTAACTTCCCGGGGTGGAGAAACCCTTTTTGAGAACTCAGAGTGAGTAAATTGGCCATTTTCATGCACTTTTAACCATTCCATAAATCTTGTGTTTAGGGCCCCTGGAAGCATGAAAATCACTTTAAACATGCTAATTTTAGCTCTAACACTGATGATCCACCTACAAATGTGAACTGACGTTCAAAAATAAAACATTTGAAAACGGACCATTTTCCACATTTCTGAAGCATGACGTAATGGGGGGGGTGTTATCTCTTTTGTCAAAAATCAGCTGTTTTTGCTTGAACATTAAATGCCTCCAAATAGTATTTAATTCACTTCCCGAGCCCCTGGAAGCATGAAAATCACTTTAAACATGCTAATTTTAGCTCTAACACTGATGATCCACCTACAAATGTGAACTGACGTTCAAAAATAAAACATTTGAAAACGGACCATTTTCCACATTTCTCAAGCATGACGTAATGGGGGGGTGTTATCTCTTTTGTCGAAAATCAGCCGTTTTTGCTCGAACATTAAATGCCTCCAAATGGTATTTAATTAACTTCTCGGGGTGAAGAAACCCTTTTTGAGAACTCAGAGTTAATAAATTGGCCATTTTCATGCACTTTTAACCATTCCATAAATCTTGTGTTTAGGGCCCCTGGAAGCATGAAAATCACTTTAAACATGCTAATTTTAGCTCCAACACTGATGATCCACCTACAAATGTGAACTGACGTTCAAAAATAAAACATTTTAAAACGGACCATTTTCCACATTTCTAAAGCATGACGTAATGGGGGGTGTTATCTCTTTTGTAAAAAATCAGCTGTTTTTGATTGAACATTAAATGCCTCCAAATAGTATTTATTTCACTTCCAGAGCCCCTGGAAGCATGAAAATCACTTTAAACATGCTAATTTTAGCTCTAACACTGATGATCCACCTACAAATGTGAACTGACGTTCAAAAATAAAACATTTGAAAACTGACCATTTTCCACATTTCTGAAGCATGACTTAATGGGGGTGTTATCTCTTTTGTCGAAAATCAGCCGTTTTTGCTCGAACATTAAATGCCTCCAATTGGTATTTAATTAACTTCCCGGAGTGAAGAAACCCTTTTTGAGAACTCAGAGTGAGTAAATTGGCCATTTTCATGCACTTTTAACCATTCCATAAATCTTGTGTTTAGGGCCCCTGGAAGCATGAAAATCACTTTAAACATGCTCATTTTAGCTCTAACACTGATGATCCACCTACAAATGTGAACTGACGTTCAAAAATAAAATATTTGAAAACAGACCATTTTCCACATTTCTGAAGCATGACGTAATGGGGGGGTGTTATCTCTTTTGTCAAAAATCAGCTGTTTTTGATTGAACATTAAATGCCTCCAAATAGTATTTAATTCACTTCCCGAGCCCCTGGAAGCATGAAAATCACTTTAAACATGCTAATTTTCGCTCTAACACTGATGAGCCACCTACAAATGTGAACTGATGTTCAAAAATAAAACATTTGAAAACGGACCATTTTCCACATTTCTGAAGCATGACGTAATGGGGGGGTGTTATCTCTTTTGTCGAAAATCAGCCGTTTTTGCTCGAACATTAAATGCCTCCAAATGGTATTTAATTAACTTCCCGGGGTGAAGAAACCCTTTTTGAGAACTCAGAGTGAGTAAATTGGCCATTTTCATGCACTTTTAACCATTCCATAAATCTTGTGTTTAGGGCCCCTGGAAGCATGAAAATCACTTTAAACATGCTAATTTTAGCTCTAACACTTATCATCCACCTACAAATGTGAACTGACGTTCAAAAATAAAACATTTGAAAACGGACCATTTTCCACATTTCTGAAGCATGACGTAATGGGGGGGTGTTATCTCTTTTGTCAAAAATCAGCTGTTTTTGATTGAACATTAAATGCCTCCAAATAGTATTTAATTCACTTCCCGAGCCCCTGGAAGCATGAAAATCACTTTAAACATGCTAATTTTAGCTCTAACACTGATGATCCACCTACAAATGTGAACTGACGTTCAAAAATAAAACATTTGAAAACGGACCATTTTCCACATTTCTGAAGCATGACGTAATGGGGGGGTGTTATCTCTTTTGTCAAAAATCAGCCGTTTTTGCTCGAACATTAAATGCCTCCAAATTGTATTTAATTAACTTCCCGAGGTGAAGAAACCCTTTTTGAGAACTCAGAGTGAGTAAATTGGCCATTTTCATGCACTTTTAACCATTCCATAAATCTTGTGTTTAGGGCCCCTGGAAGCATGAAAATCACTTTAAACATGCTAATTTTAGCTCTAACACTGATGATCCACCTACAAATGTGAACTGACGTTTAAAAATAAAACATTTGAAAACGGACCATTTTCCACATTTCTGAAGCATGACGTAATGGGGGGGGTTATCTCTTTTGTCAAAAATCAGCTGTTTTTGCTTGAACATTAAATGCCTCCAAATAGTATTTAATTCACTTCCCGAGCCCCTGGAATCATGAAAATCACTTTAAACATGCTAATTTTAGCTCTAACACTGATGATCCACCTACAAATGTGAACTGACGGTCAAAAATAAAACATTTGAAAACGGACCATTTTCCACATTTCTGAATCATGACGTAATGGGGGGGGGTGTTATCTCTTTTGCCGAAAATCAGCCGTTTTTGCTCGAACATTAAATGCCTCCAAATGGTATTTAATTAACTTCCCGGGGTGAAGAAACCCTTTTTGAGAACTCAGAGTGAGTAAATTGGCCATTTTCATGCACTTTTAACCATTCCATGAATCTAGTGTTTAGGGCCCCTGGAAGCATGAAAATCACTTTAAACATGCTAATTTTAGCTCCAACACTGATGATCCACCTACAAATGTGAACTGACATTCAAAAATAAAACATTTTAAAACGGACCATTTTCCACATTTCTGAAGCATGACGTAATGGGGGGGTGTTATCTCTTTTGTCAAAAATCAGCTGTTTTTGATTGAACATTAAATGCCTCCAAATAGTATTTAATTCACTTCCCGAGCCCCTGGAAGCATGAACATCACTATAAACATGCTAATTTTAGCTCTAACACTGATGATCCACCTACAAATGTGAACTGACGTTCCAAAATAAAACATTTGGAAACGGACCATTTTCCACATTTCTGAAGCATGACTTAATGGGGGGGGGGTGTTATCTCTTTTGTCGAAAATCAGCCGTTTCTGCTCGAACATTAAATGCCTCCAAATGGTATTTAATTAACTTCCCGGGGTGAAGAAACACTTTTTGAGAACTCAGAGTGAGTAAATTGGCCATTTTCATGCACTTTTAACCATTCCACAAATCTTGTGTTTAGGGCCCCTGCAAGCATGAAAATCACTTTAAACATGCTCATTTTAGCTCTAACACTGATGATCCACCTACAAATGTGAACTGACGTTCAAAAATAAAATATTTGAAAACAGACCATTTTCCACATTTCTGAAGCATGACGTAATGGGGGGGTGTTATCTCTTTTGTCAAAAATCAGCTGTTTTTGATTGAACATTAAATGCCTCCAAATAGTATTTAATTCACTTCCCGAGCCCCTGGAAGCATGAAAATCACTTTAAACATGCTAATTTTCGCTCTAACACTGATGAGCCACCTACAAATGTGAACTGATGTTCAAAAATAAAACATTTGAAAACGGACCATTTTCCACATTTCTGAAGCATGACGTAATGGGGGGGTGTTATCTCTTTTGTCGAAAATCAGCCGTTTTTGCTCGAACATTAAATGCCTCCAAATGGTATTTAATTAACTTCCCGGGGTGAAGAAACCCTTTTTGAGAACTCAGAGTGAGTAAATTGGCCATTTTCATGCACTTTTAACCATTCCATAAATCTTGTGTTTAGGGCCCCTGGAAGCATGAAAATCACTTTAAACATGCTAATTTTAGCTCTAACACTGATGATCCACCTACAAATGTGAACTGACGTTCAAAAATAAAACATTTGAAAACGGACCATTTTCCACATTTCTGAAGCATGACGTAATGGGGGGGGTGTTATCTCTTTTGTCAAAAATCAGCTGTTTTTGCTTGAACATTAAATGCCTCCAAATAGTATTTAATTCACTTCCTGAGCCCCTGGAAGCATGAAAATCACTTTAAACATGCTAATTTTAGCTCTAACACTGATGATCCACCTACAAATGTGAACTGACGTTCAAAAATAAAACATTTGAAAACGGACCATTTTCCACATTTCTGAAGCATGACGTAATGGGGGGGTGTTATCTCTTTTGTCGAAAATCAGCCGTTTTTGCTCGAACATTAAATGCCTCCAAATTGTATTTAATTAACTTCCCGAGGTGAAGAAACCCTTTTTGAGAACTCAGAGTGAGTAAATTCGCCATTTTCATGCACTTTTAACCATTCCATAAATCTTGTGTTTAGGGCCCCTGGAAGCATGAAAATCACTTTAAACATGCTAATTTTAGCTCTAACACTGATGATCCACCTACAAATGTGAACTGACGTTTAAAAATAAAACATTTGAAAACGGACCATTTTCCACATTTCTGAAGCATGACGTAATGGGGGGGGGTTATCTCTTTTGTCAAAAATCAGCTGTTTTTGCTTGAACATTAAATGCCTCCAAATAGTATTTAATTCACTTCCCGAGCCCCTGGAAGCATGAAAATCACTTTAAACATGCTAATTTTAGCTCTAACACTGATGATCCACCTACAAATGTGAACTGACGTTCAAAAATAAAACATTTGAAAACGGACCATTTTCCACATTTCTGAAGCATGACGTAATGGGGGGGTGTTATCTCTTTTGTCGAAAATCAGCCGTTTTTGCTCGAACATTAAATGCCTCCAAATTGTATTTAATTAACTTCCCGAGGTGAAGAAACCCTTTTTGAGAACTCAGAGTGAGTAAATTGGCCATTTTCATGCACTTTTAACCATTCCATAAATCTTGTGTTTAGGGCCCCTGGAAGCATGAAAATCACTTTAAACATGCTAATTTTAGCTCTAACACTGATGATCCACCTACAAATGTGAACTGACGTTTAAAAATAAAACATTTGAAAACGGACCATTTTCCACATTTCTGAAGCATGACGTAATGGGGGGGGTTATCTCTTTTGTCAAAAATCAGCTGTTTTTGCTTGAACATTAAATGCCTCCAAATAGTATTTAATTCACTTCCCGAGCCCCTGGAATCATGAAAATCACTTTAAACATGCTAATTTTAGCTCTAACACTGATGATCCACCTACAAATGTGAACTGACGGTCAAAAATAAAACATTTGAAAACGGACCATTTTCCACATTTCTGAATCATGACGTAATGGGGGGGGGTGTTATCTCTTTTGCCGAAAATCAGCCGTTTTTGCTCGAACATTAAATGCCTCCAAATGGTATTTAATTAACTTCCCGGGGTGAAGAAACCCTTTTTGAGAACTCAGAGTGAGTAAATTGGCCATTTTCATGCACTTTTAACCATTCCATGAATCTAGTGTTTAGGGCCCCTGGAAGCATGAAAATCACTTTAAACATGCTAATTTTAGCTCCAACACTGATGATCCACCTACAAATGTGAACTGACATTCAAAAATAAAACATTTTAAAACGGACCATTTTCCACATTTCTGAAGCATGACGTAATGGGGGGGTGTTATCTCTTTTGTCAAAAATCAGCTGTTTTTGATTGAACATTAAATGCCTCCAAATAGTATTTAATTCACTTCCCGAGCCCCTGGAAGCATGAACATCACTATAAACATGCTAATTTTAGCTCTAACACTGATGATCCACCTACAAATGTGAACTGACGTTCCAAAATAAAACATTTGGAAACGGACCATTTTCCACATTTCTGAAGCATGACTTAATGGGGGGGGGGTGTTATCTCTTTTGTCGAAAATCAGCCGTTTCTGCTCGAACATTAAATGCCTCCAAATGGTATTTAATTAACTTCCCGGGGTGAAGAAACACTTTTTGAGAACTCAGAGTGAGTAAATTGGCCATTTTCATGCACTTTTAACCATTCCACAAATCTTGTGTTTAGGGCCCCTGGAAGCATGAAAATCACTTTAAACATGCTCATTTTAGCTCTAACACTGATGATCCACCTACAAATGTGAACTGACGTTCAAAAATAAAATATTTGAAAACAGACCATTTTCCACATTTCTGAAGCATGACGTAATGGGGGGGTGTTATCTCTTTTGTCAAAAATCAGCTGTTTTTGATTGAACATTAAATGCCTCCAAATAGTATTTAATTCACTTCCCGAGCCCCTGGAAGCATGAAAATCACTTTAAACATGCTAATTTTCGCTCTAACACTGATGAGCCACCTACAAATGTGAACTGATGTTCAAAAATAAAACATTTGAAAACGGACCATTTTCCACATTTCTGAAGCATGACGTAATGGGGGGGTGTTATCTCTTTTGTCGAAAATCAGCCGTTTTTGCTCGAACATTAAATGCCTCCAAATGGTATTTAATTAACTTCCCGGGGTGAAGAAACCCTTTTTGAGAACTCAGAGTGAGTAAATTGGCCATTTTCATGCACTTTTAACCATTCCATAAATCTTGTGTTTAGGGCCCCTGGAAGCATGAAAATCACTTTAAACATGCTAATTTTAGCTCTAACACTGATGATCCACCTACAAATGTGAACTGACGTTCAAAAATAAAACATTTGAAAACGGACCATTTTCCACATTTCTGAAGCATGACGTAATGGGGGGGGTGTTATCTCTTTTGTCAAAAATCAGCTGTTTTTGCTTGAACATTAAATGCCTCCAAATAGTATTTAATTCACTTCCTGAGCCCCTGGAAGCATGAAAATCACTTTAAACATGCTAATTTTAGCTCTAACACTGATGATCCACCTACAAATGTGAACTGACGTTCAAAAATAAAACATTTGAAAACGGACCATTTTCCACATTTCTGAAGCATGACGTAATGGGGGGGTGTTATCTCTTTTGTCGAAAATCAGCCGTTTTTGCTCGAACATTAAATGCCTCCAAATTGTATTTAATTAACTTCCCGAGGTGAAGAAACCCTTTTTGAGAACTCAGAGTGAGTAAATTGGCCATTTTCATGCACTTTTAACCATTCCATAAATCTTGTGTTTAGGGCCCCTGGAAGCATGAAAATCACTTTAAACATGCTAATTTTAGCTCTAACACTGATGATCCACCTACAAATGTGAACTGACGTTTAAAAATAAAACATTTGAAAACGGACCATTTTCCACATTTCTGAAGCATGACGTAATGGGGGGGGGTTATCTCTTTTGTCAAAAATCAGCTGTTTTTGCTTGAACATTAAATGCCTCCAAATAGTATTTAATTCACTTCCCGAGCCCCTGGAAGCATGAAAATCACTTTAAACATGCTAATTTTAGCTCTAACACTGATGATCCACCTACAAATGTGAACTGATGTTCAAAAATAAAACATTTGAAAACTGACCATTTTCCACATTTCTGAAGCATGACGTAATGGGGGGGTGTTATCTCTTTTGTCGAAAATCAGCCGTTTTTGCTCGAACATTAAATGCCTCCAAATGGTATTTAATTAACTTCCCGGGGTGAAGAAACCCTTTTTGAGAACTCAGAGTGAGTAAATTGGCCATTTTCATGCACTTTTAACCATTCCATAAATCTTGTGTTTAGGGCCCCTGGAAGAATGAAAATCACTTTAAACATGCTAATTTTAGCTCTAACACTTATCATCCACCTACAAATGTGAACTGACGTTCAAAAATAAAACATTTGAAAACGGACCATTTTCCACATTTCTGAAGCATGACGTAATGGGGGGGTGTTATCTCTTTTGTCGAAAATCAGCCGTTTTTGCTCGAACATTAAATGCCTCCAAATTGTATTTAATTAACTTCCCGGGGTGAAGAAACCCTTTTTGAGAACTCAGAGTGAGTAAATTGGCCATTTTCATGCACTTTTAACCATTCCATAAATCTTGTGTTTAGGGCCCCTGGAAGCATGAAAATTACTTTAAACATGCTAATTTTAGCTCTAACACTGATGATCCACCTACAAATGTGAACTGACGTTCAAAAATAAAACATTTGAAAACGGACCATTTTCCACATTTCTGAAGCATGACGTAATGGGGGGGGTGTTATCTCTTTTGTCAAAAATCAGCTGTTTTTGCTTGAACATTAAATGCCTCCAAATAGTATTTAATTCACTTCCCGAGCCCCTGGAAGCATGAAAATCACTTTAAACATGCTAATTTTAGCTCTAACACTGATGATCCACCTACAAATGTGAACTGACGTTCAAAAATAAAACATTTGAAAACGGACCATTTTCCACATTTCTCAAGCATGACGTAATGGGGGGGTGTTATCTCTTTTGTCAAAAATCAGCCGTTTTTGCTCGAACATTAAATGCCTCCAAATGGTATTTAATTAACTTCCCGGGGTGAAGAAACCCTTTTTGAGAACTCAGAGTGAGTAAATTGGCCATTTTCATGCACTTTTAACCATTCCATAAATCTTGTGTTTAGGGCCCCTGGAAGCATGAAAATCACTTTAAACATGCTAATTTTAGCTCCAACACTGATGATCCACCTACAAATGGGAACTGACATTCAAAAATAAAACATTTTAAAACGGACCATTTTCCACATTTCTGAAGCATGACGTAATGGGGGGGTGTTATCTCTTTTGTCAAAAATGAGCTGTTTTTGATTGAACATTAAATGCCTCCAAATAGTATTTCATTCACTTCCCGAGCCCCTGGAAGCATGAACATCACTATAAACATGCTAATTTTAGCTCTAACACTGATGATCCACCTACAAATGTGAACTGACGTTCCAAAATAAAACATTTGAAAACGGACCATTTTCCACATTTCTGAAGCATGACTTAATGGGGGGGGTGTTATCTCTTTTGTCGAAAATCAGCCGTTTCTGCTCGAACATTAAATGCCTCCAAATGGTATTTAATTAACTTCCCGGGGTGAAGAAACACTTTTTGAGAACTCAGAGTGAGTAACTTGGCCATTTTCATGCACTTTTAACCATTCCATAAATCTTGTGTTTAGGGCCCCTGGAAGCATGAAAATCACTTTAAACATGCTAATTTTAGCTCTAACACTGATGATCCACCTACAAATGTGAACTGACGTTCAAAAATAAAACATTTGAAAACGTACCATTTTCCACATTTCTGAAGCATGACGTAATGGGGGGGTGTTATCTCTTTTGTCAAAAATCAGATGTTTTTGATTGAACATTAAATGCCTCCAAATAGTATTTAATTCACTTCCCGAGCCCCTGGAAGCATGAAAATCACTTTAAACATGCTAATTTTAGCTCTAACACTGATGATCCACCTACAAATGTGAACTGACGTTCAAAAATAAAACATTTGAAAACGGACCATTTTCCACATTTCTGAAGCATGACGTAATGGGGGGGTGTTATCTCTTTTGTCGAAAATCAGCCGTTTTTGCTCGAACATTAAATGCCTCCAAGTGGTATTTAATTAACTTCCCGGGGTGAAGAAACCCTTTTTGAGAACTCAGAGTGAGTAAATTGGCCATTTTCATGCACTTTTAACCATTCCATAAATCTTGTGTTTAGGGCCCCTGGAAGCATGAAAATCACTTTAAACATGCTAATTTTAGCTCTAACACTGATGATCCACCTACAAATGTGAACTGACGTTAAAAAATAAAACATTTGAAAACGGACCATGTTCCACATTTCTGAAGCATGACGTAATGGGGGGGTGTTATCTCTTTTGTCAAAAATCAGCTGTTTTTGATTGAACATTAAATGCCTCCAAATAGTATTTAATTCACTTCCCGAGCCCCTGGAAGCATGAAAATCACTTTAAACATGCTAATTTTAGCTCTAACACTGATGATCCACCTACAAATGTGAACTGATGTTCAAAAATAAAACATTTGAAAACGGACCATTTTCCACATTTCTGAAGCATGACGTAATGGGGGGGTGTTATCTCTTTTGTCGAAAATCAGCCGTTTTTGCTCGAACATTAAATGCCTCCAAATGGTATTTAATTAACTTCCCGGGGTGAAGAAACCCTTTTTGAGAACTCAGAGTGAGTAAATTGGCCATTTTCATGCACTTTTAACCATTCCATAAATCTTGTGTTTAGGGCCCCTGGAAGCATGAAAATCACTTTAAACATGCTAATTTTAGCTCTAACACTGATGATCCACCTACAAATGTGAACTGACGTTCAAAAATAAAACATTTGAAAACGGACCATTTTCCACATTTCTGAAGCATGACGTAATGGGGGGGTGTTATCTCTTTTGTCGAAAATCAGCCGTTTTTGCTCCAACATTAAATGCCTCCAAATGGTATTTAATTAACTTCCCGGGGTGAAGAAACCCTTTTTGAGAACTCAGAGTGAGTAAATTGGCAATTTTCATGCACTTTTAACCATTCCATAAATCTTGTGTGTAGGGCCCCTGGAAGCATGAAAATCACTTTAAACATGCTAATTTTAGCTCTAACACTGATGATCCACCTACAAATGTGAACTGACGTTAAAAAATAAAACATTTGAAAACGGACCATTTTCCACATTTCTGAAGCATGACGTAATGGGGGGGTGTTATCTCTTTTGTCAAAAATCAGCTGTTTTTGATTGAACATTAAATGCCTCCAAATAGTATTTAATTCACTTCCCGAGCCCCTGGAAGCATGAAAATCACTTTAAACATGCTAATTTTAGCTCTAACACTGATGATCCACCTACAAATGTGAACTGATGTTCAAAAATAAAACATTTGAAAACGGACCATTTTCCACATTTCTGAAGCATGACGTAATGGGGGGGTGTTATCTCTTTTGTCAAAAATCAGCCGTTTTTGCTCGAACATTAAATGCCTCCAAATGGTATTTAATTAACTTCCCGGAGTGAAGAAACGCTTTTTGAGAACTCAGAGTGAGTAAATTGGCCATTTTCATGCACTTTTAACCATTCCATAAATCTTGTGTTTAGGGCCCCTGGAAGCATGAAAATCACTTTAAACATGCTAATTTTAGCTCTAACACTGATGATCCACCTACAAATGTGAACTGACGTTCAAAAATAAAACATTTGAAAACGGACCATTTTCCACATTTCTGAAGCATGACGTAATGGGGGGGTGTTATCTCTTTTGTCAAAAATCTGCTGTTTTTGCTTGAACATTAAATGCCTCCAAATAGTATTTAATTAACTTCCCGGGGTGAAGAAACCCTTTTTGAGAACTCAGAGTGAGTAAATTGGCCATTTTCATGCACTTTTAACCATTCCATAAATCTTGTGTTTAGGGCCCCTGGAAGCATGAAAATCACTTTAAACATGCTAATTTTAGCTCTAACACTGATGATCCACCTACAAATGTGAACTGACGTTCAAAAATAAAACATTTGAAAACGGACCATTTTCCACATTTCTGAAGCATGACGTAATGGGGGGGTGTTATCTCTTTTGTCAAAAATCAGCTGTTTTTGATTGAACATTAAATGCCTCCAAATAGTATTTAATTCACTTCCCGAGCCCCTGGAAGCATAAAAATCACTTTAAACATGCTAATTTTAGCTCTAACACTGATCATCCACCTACAAATGTGAACTGACGTTCAAAAATAAAACATTTGAAAAAGGACCATTTTCCACATTTCTGAAGCATGACGTAATGGGGGGGTGTTATCTCTTTTGTCGAAAATCAGCCGTTTTTGCTCGAACATTAAATGCCTCCAAATGGTATTTAATTAACTTCCCGGGGTGAAGAAACCCTTTTTGAGAACTCAGAGTGAGTAAATTGGCCATTTTCATGCACTTTTAACCATTCCATAAATCTTGTGTTTAGGGCCCCTGGAAGCATGAAAATCACTTTAAACATGCTAATTTTAGCTCTAACACTGATGATCCACCTACAAATGTGAACTGACGTTCAAAAATAAAACATTTGAAAACGGACCATTTTCCACATTTCTGAAGCATGACGTAATGGGGGGGTGTTATCTCTTTTGTCAAAAATCAGCTGTTTTTGCTTGAACATTAAATGCCTCCAAATAGTATTTAATTCACTTCCCGAGCCCCTGGAAGCATGAAAATCACTTTAAACATGCTAATTTTAGCTCTAACACTGATGATCCACCTACAAATGTGAACTGACGTTCAAAAATAAAACATTTGAAAACGGACCATTTTCCACATTTCTGAAGCATGACGTAATGGGGGGTGTTATCTCTTTTGTCGAAAATCAGCCGTTTTTGCTCGAACATTAAATGCCTCCAAATGGTATTTAATTAACTTCCCGGGGTGAAGAAACCCTTTTTGAGAACTCAGAGTGAGTAAATTGGCCATTTTCATGCACTTTTAACCATTCCATAAATCTTGTGTTTAGGGCCCCTGGAAGAATGAAAATCACTTTAAACATGCTAATTTTAGCTCTAACACTTATCATCCACCTACAAATGTGAACTGACATTCAAAAATAAAACATTTGAAAACGGACCATTTTCCACATTTCTGAAGCATGACGTAATGGGGGGGTGTTATCTCTTTTGTCGAAAATCAGCCGTTTTTGCTCGAACATTAAATGCCTCCAAATTGTATTTAATTAACTTCCCGGGGTGAAGAAACCCTTTTTGAGAACTCAGAGTGAGTAAATTGGCCATTTTCATGCACTTTTAACCATTCCATAAATCTTGTGTTTAGGGCCCCTGGAAGCATGAAAATTACTTTAAACATGCTAATTTTAGCTCTAACACTGATGATCCACCTACAAATGTGAACTGACGTTCAAAAATAAAACATTTGAAAACGGACCATTTTCCACATTTCTGAAGCATGACGTAATGGGGGGGGTGTTATCTCTTTTGTCAAAAATCAGCTGTTTTTGCTTGAACATTAAATGCCTCCAAGTGGTATTTAATTCACTTCCCGAGCCCCTGGAAGCATGAAAATCACTTTAAACATGCTAATTTTAGCTCTAACACTGATGATCCACCTACAAATGTGAACTGACGTTCAAAAATAAAACATTTGAAAACGGACCATTTTCCACATTTCTCAAGCATGACGTAATGGGGGGGTGTTATCTCTTTTGTCGAAAATCAGCCGTTTTTGCTCGAACATTAAATGCCTCCAAATGGTATTTAATTAACTTCCCGGGGTGAAGAAACCCTTTTTGAGAACTCAGAGTTAATAAATTGGCCATTTTCATGCACTTTTAACCATTCCATAAATCTTGTGTTTAGGGCCCCTGGAAGCATGAAAATCACTTTAAACATGCTAATTTTAGCTCCAACACTGATGATCCACCTACAAATGTGAACTGACGTTCAAAAATAAAACATTTGAAAACGGACCATTTTCCACATTTCTGAAGCATGACGTAATGGGGGGGGTGTTATCTCTTTTGTCAAAAATCAGCTGTTTTTGATTGAACATTAAATGCCTCCAAATAGTATTTAATTCACTTCCCGAGCCCCTGGAAGCATGAAAATCACTTTAAACATGCTAATTTTAGCTCTAACACTGATGATCCACCTACAAATGTGAACTGACGTTCAAAAATAAAACATTTGAAAACGGACCATTTTCCACATTTCTGAAGCATGACGTAATGGGGGGGTGTTATCTCTTTTGTCGAAAATCAGCGGTTTTGCTCGTACATTAAATGCCTCCAAATGGTATTTAATTAACTTCCCGGGGTGAAGAAACCCTTTTTGAGAACTCAGAGTGAGTAAATTGGCCATTTTCATGCACTTTTAACCATTCCATAAATCTTGTGTTTAGGGCCCCTGGAAGCATGAAAATCACTTTAAACATGCTAATTTTAGCTCCAACACTGATGATCCACCTACAAATGAGAACTGACGTTCAAAAATAAAACATTTGAAAACGGACCATTTTCCACATTTCTGAAGCATGACGTAATGGGGGGGTGTTATCTCTTTTGTCAAAAATCAGCTGTTTTTGCTTGAACATTAAATGCCTCCAAATAGTATTTAATTCACTTCCCGAGCCCCTGGAAGCATGAAAATCACTTTAAACATGCTAATTTTAGCTCTAACACTGATGATCCACCTACAAATGTGAACTGACGTTCAAAAATAAAACATTTGAAAACGGACCATTTTCCACATTTCTGAAGCATGACGTAATGGGGGGGTGTTATCTCTTTTGTCGAAAATCAGCAGTTTTTGCTCGAACATTAAATGCCTCCAAATGGTATTTAATTAACTTCCCGGGGTGAAGAAACCCTTTTTGAGAACTCAGAGTGAGTAAATTGGCCATTTTCATGCACTTTTAACCATTCCATAAATCTTGTGTTTAGGGCCCCTGGAAGCATGAAAATCACTTTAAACATGCTAATTTTAGCTCTAACACTGATGATCCACCTACAAATGTGAACTAACGTTCAAAAATAAAACATTTGAAAACGGACCATTTTCCACATTTCTGAAGCATGACGTAATGGGGGGGTGTTATCTCTTTTGTCAAAAATCAGCTGTTTTTGATTGAACATTAAATGCCTCCAAATAGTATTTAATTCACTTCCCGAGCCCCTGGAAGCATAAAAATCACTTTAAACATGCTAATTTTAGCTCTAACACTGATCATCCACCTACAAATGTGAACTGACGTTCAAAAATAAAACATTTGAAAAAGGACCATTTTCCACATTTCTGAAGCATGACGTAATGGGGGGGGTGTTATCTCTTTTGTCGAAAATCAGCCGTTTTTGCTCGAACATTAAATGCCTCCAAATGGTATTTAATTAACTTCCCGGGGTGAAGAAACCCTTTTTGAGAACTCAGAGTTAATAAATTGGCCATTTTCATGCACTTTTAACCATTCCATAAATCTTGTGTTTAGGGCCCCTGGAAGCATGAAAATCACTTTAAACATGCTAATTTTAGCTCCAACACTGATGATCCACCTACAAATGTGAACTGACGTTCAAAAATAAAACATTTGAAAACGGACCATTTTCCACATTTCTGAAGCATGACGTAATGGGGGGGGTGTTATCTCTTTTGTCAAAAATCAGCTGTTTTTGATTGAACATTAAATGCCTCCAAATAGTATTTAATTCACTTCCCGAGCCCCTGGAAGCATGAAAATCACTTTAAACATGCTAATTTTAGCTCTAACACTGATGATCCACCTACAAATGTGAACTGACGTTCAAAAATAAAACATTTGAAAACGGACCATTTTCCACATTTCTGAAGCATGACGTAATGGGGGGGTGTTATCTCTTTTGTCGAAAATCAGCGGTTTTGCTCGAACATTAAATGCCTCCAAATGGTATTTAATTAACTTCCCGGGGTGAAGAAACCCTTTTTGAGAACTCAGAGTGAGTAAATTGGCCATTTTCATGCACTTTTAACCATTCCATAAATCTTGTGTTTAGGGCCCCTGGAAGCATGAAAATCACTTTAAACATGCTAATTTTAGCTCCAACACTGATGATCCACCTACAAATGTGAACTGACATTCAAAAATAAAACATTTTAAAACGGACCATTTTCCACATTTCTGAAGCATGACGTAATGGGGGGGTGTTATCTCTTTTGTCAAAAATGAGCTGTTTTTGATTGAACATTAAATGCCTCCAAATAGTATTTAATTCACTTCCCGAGCCCCTGGAAGCATGAACATCACTATAAACATGCTAATTTTAGCTCTAACACTGATGATCCACCTACAAATGTGAACTGACGTTCCAAAATAAAACATTTGAAAACGGACCATTTTCCACATTTCTGAAGCATGACTTAATGGGGGGGGTGTTATCTCTTTTGTCGAAAATCAGCCGTTTCTGCTCGAACATTAAATGCCTCCAAATGGTATTTAATTAACTTCCCGGGGTGAAGAAACACTTTTTGAGAACTCAGAGTGAGTAACTTGGCCATTTTCATGCACTTTTAACCATTCCATAAATCTTGTGTTTAGGGCCCCTGGAAGCATGAAAATCACTTTAAACATGCTAATTTTAGCTCTAACACTGATGATCCACCTACAAATGTGAACTGACGTTCCAAAATAAAACATTTGAAAACGGACCATTTTCCACATTTCTGAAGCATGACTTAATGGGGGGGGTGTTATCTCTTTTGTCGAAAATCAGCCGTTTCTGCTCGAACATTAAATGCCTCCAAATGGTATTTAATTAACTTCCCGGGGTGAAGAAACACTTTTTGAGAACTCAGAGTGAGTAACTTGGCCATTTTCATGCACTTTTAACCATTCCATAAATCTTGTGTTTAGGGCCCCTGGAAGCATGAAAATCACTTTAAACATGCTAATTTTAGCTCTAACACTGATGATCCACCTACAAATGTGAACTGACGTTCAAAAATAAAACATTTGAAAACGTACCATTTTCCACATTACTGAAGCATGACGTAATGGGGGGGTGTTATCTCTTTTGTCAAAAATCAGATGTTTTTGATTGAACATTAAATGCCTCCAAATAGTATTTAATTCACTTCCCGAGCCCCTGGAAGCATGAAAATCACTTTAAACATGCTAATTTTAGCTCTAACACTGATGATCCACCTACAAATGTGAACTGACGTTCAAAAATAAAACATTTGAAAACGGACCATTTTCCACATTTCTGAAGCATGACGTAATGGGGGGGTGTTATCTCTTTTGTCGAAAATCAGCCGTTTTTGCTCGAACATTAAATGCCTCCAAGTGGTATTTAATTAACTTCCCGGGGTGAAGAAACCCTTTTTGAGAACTCAGAGTGAGTAAATTGGCCATTTTCATGCACTTTTAACCATTCCATAAATCTTGTGTTTAGGGCCCCTGGAAGCATGAAAATCACTTTAAACATGCTAATTTTAGCTCTAACACTGATGATCCACCTACAAATGTGAACTGACGTTAAAAAATAAAACATTTGAAAACGGACCATGTTCCACATTTCTGAAGCATGACGTAATGGGGGGGTGTTATCTCTTTTGTCAAAAATCAGCTGTTTTTGATTGAACATTAAATGCCTCCAAATAGTATTTAATTCACTTCCCGAGCCCCTGGAAGCATGAAAATCACTTTAAACATGCTAATTTTAGCTCTAACACTGATGATCCACCTACAAATGTGAACTGATGTTCAAAAATAAAATATTTGAAAACGGACCATTTTCCACATTTCTGAAGCATGACGTAATGGGGGGGTGTTATCTCTTTTGTCGAAAATCAGCCGTTTTTGCTCGAACATTAAATGCCTCCAAATGGTATTTAATTAACTTCCCGGGGTGAAGAAACCCTTTTTGAGAACTCAGAGTGAGTAAATTGGCCATTTTCATGCACTTTTAACCATTCCATAAATCTTGTGTTTAGGGCCCCTGGAAGCATGAAAATCACTTTAAACATGCTAATTTTAGCTCTAACACTGATGATCCACCTACAAATGTGAACTGACGTTCAAAAATAAAACATTTGAAAACGGACCATTTTCCACATTTCTGAAGCATGACGTAATGGGGGGGTGTTATCTCTTTTGTCGAAAATCAGCCGTTTTTGCTCGAACATTAAATGCCTCCAAATGGTATTTAATTAACTTCCCGGGGTGAAGAAACCCTTTTTGAGAACTCAGAGTGAGTAAATTGGCAATTTTCATGCACTTTTAACCATTCCATAAATCTTGTGTGTAGGGCCCCTGGAAGCATGAAAATCACTTTAAACATGCTAATTTTAGCTCTAACACTGATGATCCACCTACAAATGTGAACTGACGTTCAAAAATAAAACATTTGAAAACGGACCATTTTCCACATTTCTGAAGCATGACGTAATGGGGGGGGTGTTATCTCTTTTGTCAAAAATCAGCTGTTTTTGCTTGAACATTAAATGCCTCCAAGTAGTATTTAATTCACTTCCCGAGCCCCTGGAAGCATGAAAATCACTTTAAACATGCTAATTTTAGCTCTAAAACTGATGATCCACCTACAAATGTGAACTGACGTTCAAAAATAAAACATTTGAAAACGGACCATTTTCCACATTTCTCAAGCATGACGTAATGGGGGGGTGTTATCTCTTTTGTCGAAAATCAGCCGTTTTTGCTCGAACATTAAATGCCTCCAAATGGTATTTAATTAACTTCCCGGGGTGAAGAAACCCTTTTTGAGAACTCAGAGTTAATAAATTGGCCATTTTCATGCACTTTTAACCATTCCATAAATCTTGTGTTTAGGGCCCCTGGAAGCATGAAAATCACTTTAAACATGCTAATTTTAGCTCCAACACTGATGATCCACCTACAAATGTGAACTGACGTTCAAAAATAAAACATTTGAAAACGGACCATTTTCCACATTTCTGAAGCATGACGTAATGGGGGGGGTGTTATCTCTTTTGTCAAAAATCAGCTGTTTTTGATTGAACATTAAATGCCTCCAAATAGTATTTAATTCACTTCCCGAGCCCCTGGAAGCATGAAAATCACTTTAAACATGCTAATTTTAGCTCTAACACTGATGATCCACCTACAAATGTGAACTGACGTTCAAAAATAAAACATTTGAAAACGGACCATTTTCCACATTTCTGAAGCATGACGTAATGGGGGGGTGTTATCTCTTTTGTCGAAAATCAGCCGTTTTTGCTCGAACATTAAATGCCTCCAAATGGTATTTAATTAACTTCCCGGGGTGAAGAAACCCTTTTTGAGAACTCAGAGTGAGTAAATTGGCCATTTTCGTGCACTTTTAACCATTCCATAAATCTTGTGTTTAGGGCCCCTGGAAGCATGAAAATCACTTTAAACATGCTAATTTTAGCTCCAACACTGATGATCCACCTACAAATGTGAACTGACATTCAAAAATAAAACATTTTAAAACGGACCATTTTCCACATTTCTGAAGCATGACGTAATGGGGGGGTGTTATCTCTTTTGTCAAAAATGAGCTGTTTTTGATTGAACATTAAATGCCTCCAAATAGTATTTAATTCACTTCCCGAGCCCCTGGAAGCATGAACATCACTATAAACATGCTAATTTTAGCTCTAACACTGATGATCCACCTACAAATGTGAACTGACGTTCCAAAATAAAACATTTGAAAACGGACCATTTTCCACATTTCTGAAGCATGACTTAATGGGGGGGGTGTTATCTCTTTTGTCGAAAATCAGCCGTTTCTGCTCGAACATTAAATGCCTCCAAATGGTATTTAATTAACTTCCCGGGGTGAAGAAACACTTTTTGAGAACTCAGAGTGAGTAACTTGGCCATTTTCATGCACTTTTAACCATTCCATAAATCTTGTGTTTAGGGCCCCTGGAAGCATGAAAATCACTTTAAACATGCTAATTTTAGCTCTAACACTGATGCTCCACCTACAAATGTGAACTGACGTTCAAAAATAAAACATTTGAAAACGTACCATTTTCCACATTACTGAAGCATGACGTAATGGGGGGGTGTTATCTCTTTTGTCAAAAATCAGATGTTTTTGATTGAACATTAAATGCCTCCAAATAGTATTTAATTCACTTCCCGAGCCCCTGGAAGCATGAAAATCACTTTAAACATGCTAATTTTAGCTCTAACACTGATGATCCACCTACAAATGTGAACTGACGTTCAAAAATAAAACATTTGAAAACGGACCATTTTCCACATTTCTGAAGCATGACGTAATGGGGGGGTGTTATCTCTTTTGTCGAAAATCAGCCGTTTTTGCTCGAACATTAAATGCCTCCAAGTGGTATTTAATTAACTTCCCGGGGTGAAGAAACCCTTTTTGAGAACTCAGAGTGAGTAAATTGGCCATTTTCATGCACTTTTAACCATTCCATAAATCTTGTGTTTAGGGCCCCTGGAAGCATGAAAATCACTTTAAACATGCTAATTTTAGCTCTAACACTGATGATCCACCTACAAATGTGAACTGACGTTAAAAAATAAAACATTTGAAAACGGACCATGTTCCACATTTCTGAAGCATGACGTAATGGGGGGGTGTTATCTCTTTTGTCAAAAATCAGCTGTTTTTGATTGAACATTAAATGCCTCCAAATAGTATTTAATTCACTTCCCGAGCCCCTGGAAGCATGAAAATCACTTTAAACATGCTAATTTTAGCTCTAACACTGATGATCCACCTACAAATGTGAACTGATGTTCAAAAATAAAATATTTGAAAACGGACCATTTTCCACATTTCTGAAGCATGACGTAATGGGGGGGTGTTATCTCTTTTGTCGAAAATCAGCCGTTTTTGCTCGAACATTAAATGCCTCCAAATGGTATTTAATTAACTTCCCGGGGTGAAGAAACCCTTTTTGAGAACTCAGAGTGAGTAAATTGGCCATTTTCATGCACTTTTAACCATTCCATAAATCTTGTGTTTAGGGCCCCTGGAAGCATGAAAATCACTTTAAACATGCTAATTTTAGCTCTAACACTGATGATCCACCTACAAATGTGAACTGACGTTCAAAAATAAAACATTTGAAAACGGACCATTTTCCACATTTCTGAAGCATGACGTAATGGGGGGGTGTTATCTCTTTTGTCGAAAATCAGCCGTTTTTGCTCGAACATTAAATGCCTCCAAATGGTATTTAATTAACTTCCCGGGTGAAGAAACCCTTTTTGAGAACTCAGAGTGAGTAAATTGGCAATTTTCATGCACTTTTAACCATTCCATAAATCTTGTGTGTAGGGCCCCTGGAAGCATGAAAATCACTTTAAACATGCTAATTTTAGCTCTAACACTGATGATCCACCTACAAATGTGAACTGACGTTAAAAAATAAAACATTTGAAAACGGACCATTTTCCACATTTCTGAAGCATGACGTAATGGGGGGGTGTTATCTCTTTTGTCAAAAATCAGCTGTTTTTGATTGAACATTAAATGCCTCCAAATAGTATTTAATTCACTTCCCGAGCCCCTGGAAGCATGAAAATCACTTTAAACATGCTAATTTTAGCTCTAACACTGATGATCCACCTACAAATGTGAACTGATGTTCAAAAATAAAACATTTGAAAACGGACCATTTTCCACATTTCTGAAGCATGACGTAATGGGGGGTGTTATCTCTTTTGTCGAAAATCAGCCGTTTTTGCTCGAACATTAAATGCCTCCAAATGGTATTTAATTAACTTCCCGGAGTGAAGAAACGCTTTTTGAGAACTCAGAGTGAGTAAATTGGCCATTTTCATGCACTTTTAACCATTCCATAAATCTTGTGTTTAGGGCCCCTGGAAGCATGAAAATCACTTTAAACATGCTAATTTTAGCTCTAACACTGATGATCCACCTACAAATGTGAACTGACGTTCAAAAATAAAACATTTGAAAACGGACCATTTTCCACATTTCTGAAGCATGACGTAATGGGGGGGTGTTATCTCTTTTGTCAAAAATCAGCTGTTTTTGCTTGAACATTAAATGCCTCCAAATAGTATTTAATTCACTTCCCGAGCCCCTGGAAGCATGAAAATCACTTTAAACATGCTAATTTTAGCTCTAACACTGATGATCCACCTACAAATGTGAACTGACGTTCAAAAATAAAACATTTGAAAACGGACCATTTTCCACATTTCTGAAGCATGACGTAATGGGGGGGTGTTATCTCTTTTGTCGAAAATCAGCAGTTTTTGCTCGAACATTAAATGCCTCCAAATGGTATTTAATTAACTTCCCGGGGTGAAGAAACCCTTTTTGAGAACTCAGAGTGAGTAAATTGGCCATTTTCATGCACTTTTAACCATTCCATAAATCTTGTGTTTAGGGCCCCTGGAAGCATGAAAATCACTTTAAACATGCTAATTTTAGCTCTAACACTGATGATCCACCTACAAATGTGAACTGACGTTCAAAAATAAAACATTTGAAAACGGACCATTTTCCACATTTCTGAAGCATGACGTAATGGGGGGGTGTTATCTCTTTTGTCAAAAATCAGCTGTTTTTGATTGACCATTAAATGCCTCCAAATAGTATTTAATTCACTTCCCGAGCCCCTGGAAGCATAAAAATCACTTTAAACATGCTAATTTTAGCTCTAACACTGATGATCCACCTACAAATGTGAACTGACGTTCAAAAATAAAACATTTGAAAAAGGACCATTTTCCACATTTCTGAAGCATGACGTAATGGGGGGGTGTTATCTCTTTTGTCGAAAATCAGCCGTTTTTGCTCGAACATTAAATGCCTCCAAATGGTATTTAATTAACTTCCCGGGGTGAAGAAACCCTTTTTGAGAACTCAGAGTGAGTAAATTGGCCATTTTCATGCACTTTTGGAAAGGGGCGACCACTCGGTCCCCCCGAACGTATGGCGGAGTGCCTCGATCCCCCCGGGAAGCCATTTTTGGGCGGGAGGCGCGTCTCGGCTGGTATGCCCGAAGCGGCGTAGCCGGGGCGCGCTTTTTCCCGCCCTAGAGTGGGCTGGCCTAGACACCGACGTAGCCAGCCCCGCCCCCGGGACGGGCAGGGGCGGGTTTACGCCCGCCCTGAAGACGGATAAAAAGAGACGCAAGACCAGAAGACGTCCTCTTGTTCTTGTGCTCCGAAGCTGCACCTCCTCGCTACACGTGAGCTCGGGACAGAACGAAGAGCCAATTTTGAGCGTTTTGATCTTTTTCTTTGTCTTCCAGATACTTCGTCGGAGAGATGCCAAAGAAACTCACAAAGAGACTGACGACCGACCAGATGGTGCGGAACCTTTGCAAAGAGATGTCCGAGATAAAGAAACGGTTGGCGGAGCGAGACGGGGAGGAGGGTTCGGGCCCTGCGCCGGCTGGGGGTAGACCTAAGAGGCCGAAAAGGGTTCCAGCCGGTGGAGACGTCCCGGTTCCCTCCGCACCGCTCGAGGCGCCGACCCCAGTTCCAATGGAGGGGAATCCAATCCCCGTTGTCGTCACCCCGACACCCAAGGATGACATGCCCCCCGAGCTGGCAGCACAGCTAGCAGCTTGGTTGGGGGATAGTAGTGATGGCGCCACGGCTGCCGAGGCACAGGCGCTGATAAAAGGGCTTCGTGAGAAGAGAGAGGCAGCTAGAGTGGCTGCGTCATTGGCGGGGATAGACAAGCCGCAAGCGGCAGAAGCTGCGTCCAGTTCAGGTAAGCGGCCATTGCCGATTGCAAGGGACGAGTCAGCACCCTCTCGTAGAGAGAGATTGGGACAACATGTGCCTTTAGCTATAAAGGAAAAGATCTGGGCGGGGGAATACGTGAATATTTTTTCCTTGCTTGTTGATCATTATGATGTGGAGCATGTGAAAAGTCAGAAGGACTTAATGCATCCGAGTGTTTGGCGCGCAAAAATGGCCGCCTTTAAGGTAAATGAGAACATTGGCAATTGGGGCAATGCATGGGGTATTTTTGCATCAATTTTGGGGGAACGTAGGCCCGAGTTGCTTCTTGAGTTTCCCGTCTATCAATCACGGATTATGGGTTACTCGACAACATATCAAGGTAACCATTGGTTTTGTTACGACAATCTGTTCAGGAAAGAAAAGGAACATAACAAGAGTTTGACTTGGGATTGTTACGATTCTCTAACATGGGATAAAATGAAAGAATCGGGAATGTTGAGAATGCCATTGGTCGGGAGCAATGTTGTTGATTACTCCCGCCAAAATGTGGGGACGCCCTTTCGACCGAGTACGAGCACCGACGATCAGTCAAGGCCCACGGCCAATACAGGGAGGAAGGGTTTCTGTTTTAACTTCAACAAAGGGAAATGTACCAGACCTCCGGGATCGTGTAAATTCAAACACGAGTGTAGCACGTGTGGGTCGTCCCATCCTGAGTCATCGTGCAGAGCTAGAACGGGTGAAAATGGGGGTAGGGGAGGCGCCAAACAGGTCTGAACCAGTCCGAGGGGCGCCTTTACCAACCCCGATTGATACCTTGGCGATGATTCCCTGGCTCAGTGAATACCCGGATCGTACCTCTGCAGGGGTGCTGCGGAACGGTTTTACACATGGTTTCCGCATCCCGGTGGGGGACTTTCAGGGTGTAGGGACTTGCAAAAATCAACTGTCCGTTTTACAACACACATCTGTGGTCCGAGAGAAAATCCAGAAAGAGGTTAGCCGGGGTCGGGTCGCCGGCCCGTTTAGTTTACCCCCGGTACCGGATTTTGTTTGTTCTCCGTTAGGGGTGGTCCCCAAGAAGGACCCAGGTGAGTTTCGTCTGATCCATAATCTGTCTGCTCCACATGGTCTTTCGGTGAACGACGCAATTGATCCAGAAGTTTGTTCGGTGCGATACGCATCGTTCGATGAGGCAGTAGCCATCTTGAATCGCCTGGGGCCCGGGACGTTGATGGCGAAATCAGATATCGAGTCAGCGTTCCGGTTGCTCCCGGTACACCCAGACGATCAGCGTCTTCTGGGATTCGGGTTCCAGGGGTCATTCTACATGGATAGGTGTATGCCAATGGGATGCTCTATATCATGTGCCTATTTTGAGCAATTCGGTACTTTCCTGCAATGGGTGTTCACTAAGAAATCGGGTTTCCGGAATGTAATGCACTACCTTGACGACTTTTTGTTCCTTGGCCCTGCCGGAAATCCCGAATGTGCCCAGGCCTTAGCTGAATTCTGTGTGTTGATGGGTCATTTTGGCGTGCCATTGGCACCGGGTAAAACTATGGGTCCCACGACTTGCCTCGAGTTTTTGGGGATCGAGTTGGACTCAAGGGAGGGGTGTTTCCGTTTGCCAGCTAGCAAGGTGTTGAAATTCAGGGCAGCCCTCCAAGTATGTTTGAATGCATCTAAAGTCACACTGCATCAGTTGCAACAATTAGTGGGTAAGTTGAACTTTGCCTTGAGGGTGATCCCAATGGCTCGCCCTTTTTCCCGCTCGATTGCCCAAGCGATGGTTGGCCTAAAGGAGGGTCATCATCGCACGAGGTTATCGGCTGAGGTCCGCCGGGACATGCGGATTTGGTTAGCATTTCTGGCGGACTTCAATGGCCGAGTCGTCTGGAACAAGCCAGCCGTGTCCTCAGAGGAGCTGGGGCTATGGACAGATTCAGCAGGAAGCATAGGCTTTGGCGCCATCTTCGGCACAAAATGGTCTGCTCAAAGATGGCCCTTATGGTGGCACGAGAAGGGGCTAACGAGTAATATTGCTTTCCTTGAATTATTTCCCATTTTGGTGGCCCTGAGAACCTGGCCAGAAGGGTTCAGAGATCATTCTGTCGTGTTCTGGTCCGATAATATGACCGTAGTAGAATGCATCAACAGTCAGGCAGCCCATTGTAAATTGATTTTAAGGCTGCTCAAAGAAATTGTCCTACTGTGTATGCAACTGAACGTGGTATTCAGAGCAAAACATGTCCCAGGAGTAATGAATCAGGCTGCTGATGCACTGTCTCGTTTTCACATGCAGGCTTTCTCGGGTTTCCTTCCGTCAGCGGACCCAGAGCCGGCACCCTTCCCCGAAGCTCTCTGGTCTCTCGGTGCCCCGAACTTCGTCACCTCGTGGGAGAGAGCCTAGCACCCAGGACAAGGAAGGCATACGAAGGGGCGTTTCAGGCCTATTTAGCCTTTTTAGGGGCAGAGAGAGGGGGACTTTGGGGTCAGGAAGAGTGGGTAGTACTTTTTCTGATGTCCTTACGTAGGGCTGGGAAATCGGTGGCTACGGCCCAAAGGCATCGTGCCGCCATTTCCTTTGTTGCCAGGGCCCATGGCATCCTGGACCCAACAGCGTCTTTTACAGTACAAAAAGCGCTGCGTGGGTGGCAACGCCTAGAGGGTCGCAGGGTGGACGTAAGACGACCGATAGGTTTAGATAGGTTGTCCCAGCTACTGGCCACACTTCCTAGCACATGCTCATCCCCTTTCGAGACCTGTTTGTTCCGGACTGCATTTACGCTGGCATTTCACGGGGCTATGAGAGTTAGTGAGCTAGTTGCAAGGAACAAACGGGACGTGACGGGGGGCTTGTGCAGGGAACATGTTCAGATCAGGGGTGATGCGATGGTTGTCTCCTTTCTCAGGTCCAAGACTGACCAAGATGGGAAGGGGGACTGCACGATCATTCGCAGGATCCCCGAGTCCTCCATGTGTCCGGTACAGTGCTTAGAAGATTACCTAGCACGAAGGGTGGCATCATGGGGGGGGACATTGTTGAGGCATATAGACGCCACCCCGCTGACGAGGTTTCAGTTTCAGCGGGTGCTTGCAATGGCCATCGCCGCAGCGGGCTTGGACCCGGGCGAATTTGGGACCCATTCCTTTCGGATAGGGGCTGCCACTGAAGCTACAGCCAGGGGTCTTAATGTAGAACAAGTGAAACGTGTGGGGCGCTGGTCCTCCAATTGTTATAAGAGGTACGTGCGATTGCACATGTTGTGAAGCTGTAATCATGTACTCACGCTTCTTGTCTTTTGTTTGTTTTCAGTTGCGCAAGCC
Organism: Lissotriton vulgaris; assembly: GCF_964263255.1. Lineage (NCBI taxonomy): Eukaryota > Metazoa > Chordata > Amphibia > Caudata > Salamandridae > Lissotriton > Lissotriton vulgaris. Next base: position 77,869 of record NW_028252114.1, read on the forward strand.
TACGCGGCAGGGCGGACTGTGCAGTCGACCCAACACCAGGCCAGCGGTCGCACATCACCGGCTGTGAGAAAGGAGGTGTGGGTCGTGGGCCACTCATACGTGAGACGGGCCGCAGACGTATTCAAAGCAGGTGATATGATTCACGTACCTGGGGAATACGGGTACAGAGTGTCCTTCTACGGAAGGGGCGGTCTCTGTATTGACCAGTTTCAAGCATTCTTTGAGGGTTTGTTAGAGCGGATGAGGTCACCGCCGTCCATAGTCATGGTACATTTGGGGGGCAATGATTTAGTCACCACCGGTAGACGACTTCTCCTGGAAGCTATGCTTTCCACGGTAAGTTGGTTAGCAAGGAGAGTTCCGGGGTGTATAATTGCGTGGTCTCATATGATCCCACGAAAAGTGTGGCGGGGGGCTATCTCGATCCCTGCTTTGAATCATTCCGTTAAAAAATTGAATAACAAAGTGAGTAGGTTGTTCCGTTCCAAGACATTGCATTCGATCTCGCATAGTTGTATTAATGATGACAGTATGTATTTGGGGGATGGTGTGCATTTGTCGAGGGTGGGCAATGAGTTACTCATAGGAGACTTCCTAGCTTGGTTAAAATCGTTAAAACATGACCTTTAGGTAGGAGTTTTGTGGGGGGTCCGGATAGCCGGTCAACTATCCGGACCTGTGGCGGTAAGGTCATGATCGGTGAGCACTAATTGGTAGATCCCTATGAGTGGGCGTCACCCAACACGGATGGGAGCGCTCGGGGGAGGTGGCCATTGGCCCCTCAATGGGGAGGCGGTCCCGTCTAAGGGCGGGTCGCCGGAAGTTAAGGAAAGGCGGTCAAGGCCCCTTCCTGTGTAGGAGGGGTTACAGCCCCCTCCTGAGGAATTTCCCGGGGCCAGTGTCATCTGCGACGGCAGATGCGGTAAGTTGTGTGGGGTGGGGGGAGGTCCACGATACCTTCTAGATACCACACACAAGTATTCGAACGACCTTTAAATGGCGTCGAGTCTTAAGTGCCCCCGTCAAGTCAAGGGAAATTGTTAGTAGTTGCACTTGAGGTAAGCCTCTGTGCTGTCGCCCTTCCCAAGTGGGAGGGGTAAGTCTGGTTAGGGATCTTGACACCGGTTATGACCATGCCGTTGGCCCTTAAACGTTAGGATGTACAATTTCAGTGTTTATAGAGAATGTCTTTTGTAGGATGCTAGTTCGGCTAGGAGAACCTCTGTATTAGAGAATATGTTAAGATTAGCCAAACATCGCAATGTGATAATGAAATTGTACATAACATGAAACGTTTAATGTTTAATTTTTTGTTTTAATAAATACGGCCGCGGGAGGGTCACTCCCTCCCACATCCAAAAACTTTAAAGAACTGTTTCCGGTTTCCCTCCTTTTGGGATCGTGTTGAGAGGGGGTGGCGGGTATCTCAGCCATATGGAAAGGGGCGACCACTCGGTCCCCCCGAACGTATGGCGGAGTGCCTCGATCCCCCCGGGAAGCCATTTTTGGGCGGGAGGCGCGTCTCGGCTGGTATACCCGAAGCGGCGTAGCCGGGGCGCGCTTTTTCCCGCCCTAGAGTGGGCTGGCCTAGACACCGACGTAGCCAGCCCCGCCCCCGGGACGGGCAGGGGCGGGTTTACGCCCGCCCTGAAGACGGATAAAAAGAGACGCAAGACCAGAAGACGTCCTCTTGTTCTTGTGCTCCGAAGCTGCACCTCCTCGCTACACGTGAGCTCGGGACAGAACGAAGAGCCAATTTTGACCCACCCACCAGCCCCTGAGGACAGCAAGTTGTTGTGCAATAAAGTGAATTTTCTAAGTATGTTTTTGCTGTTTTCGTTTACAGGTTGTGAAAGTATCAGTTTTGTTGTTTATCATAATAAAGTATGGTGAATATCGTTTAGGTTGTTACGATTAAAATGACTTGATGTAGTGTTGCATTTTTAAGCATGCTCTTTCGGTCGTAGCGACCAATGTTTTCATAGGTTCGAGTAAGAATTGTCGTATTTATTTTTTGGTAGGCGGTAAGGTCATGATCGGTGAGCACTAATTGGTAGATCCCTATGAGTGGGCGTCACCCAACACGGATGGGAGCGCTCGGGGGAGGTGGCCATTGGCCCCTCAATGGGGAGGCGGTCCCGTCTAAGGGCGGGTCGCCGGAAGTTAAGGAAAGGCGGTCAAGGCCCCTTCCTGTGTAGGAGGGGTTACAGCCCCCTCCTGAGGAATTTCCCGGGGCCAGTGTCATCTGCGACGGCAGATGCGGTAAGTTGTGTGGGGTGGGGGGAGGTCCACGATACCTTCTAGATACCACACACAAGTATTCGAACGACCTTTAAATGGCGTCGAGTCTTAAGTGCCCCCGTCAAGTCAAGGGAAATTGTTAGTAGTTGCACTTGAGGTAAGCCTCTGTGCTGTCGCCCTTCCCAAGTGGGAGGGGTAAGTCTGGTTAGGGATCTTGACACCGGTTATGACCATGCCGTTGGCCCTTAAACGTTAGGATGTACAATTTCAGTGTTTATAGAGAATGTCTTTTGTAGGATGCTAGTTCGGCTAGGAGAACCTCTGTATTAGAGAATATGTTAAGATTAGCCAAACATCGCAATGTGATAATGAAATTGTACATAACATGAAACGTTTAATGTTTAATTTTTTGTTTTAATAAATACGGCCGCGGGAGGGTCACTCCCTCCCACATCCAAAAACTTTAAAGAACTGTTTCCGGTTTCCCTCCTTTTGGGATCGTGTTGAGAGGGGGTGGCGGGTATCTCAGCCATATAACCATTCCATAAATCTTGTGTTTAGGGCCCCTGGAAGCATGAAAATCACTTTAAACATGCTAATTTTAGCTCTAACACTGATGATCCACCTACAAATGTGAACTGACGTTCAAAAATAAAACATTTGAAAACGGACCATTTTCCACATTTCTGAAGCATGACGTAATGGGGGGGTGTTATCTCTTTTGTCAAAAATCAGCTGTTTTTGCTTGAACATTAAATGCCTCCAAATAGTATTTAATTCACTTCCCGAGCCCCTGGAAGCATGAAAATCACTTTAAACATGCTAATTTTAGCTCTAACACTGATGATCCACCTACAAATGTGAACTGACGTTCAAAAATAAAACATTTGAAAACGGACCATTTTCCACATTTCTGAAGCATGACGTAATGGGGGGGTGTTATCTCTTTTGTCGAAAATCAGCCGTTTTTTCTCGAACATTAAATGCCTCCAAATGGTATTTAATTAACTTCCCGGGGTGAAGAAACCCTTTTTGAGAACTCAGAGTGAGTAAATTGGCCATTTTCATGCACTTTTAACCATTCCATAAATCTTGTGTTTAGGGCCCCTGGAAGCATGAAAATCACTTTAAACATGCTAATTTTAGCTCCAACACTGATGATCCACCTACAAATGTGAACTGACATTCAAAAATAAAACATTTTAAAACGGACCATTTTCCACATTTCTGAAGCATGACGTAATGGGGGGGTGTTATCTCTTTTGTCAAAAATCAGCTGTTTTTGATTGAACATTAAATGCCTCCAAATAGTATTTAATTCACTTCCCGAGCCCCTGGAAGCATGAACATCACTATAAACATGCTAATTTTAGCTCTAACACTGATGATCCACCTACAAATGTGAACTGACGTTCCAAAATAAAACATTTGAAAACGGACCATTTTCCACATTTCTGAAGCATGACTTAATGGGGGGGGGTGTTATCTCTTTTGTCGAAAATCAGCCGTTTCTGCTCGAACATTAAATGCCTCCAAATGGTATTTAATTAACTTCCCGGGGTGAAGAAACACTTTTTGAGAACTCAGAGTGAGTAAATTGGCCATTTTCATGCACTTTTAACCATTCCATAAATCTTGTGTTTAGGGCCCCTGGAAGCATGAAAATCACTTTAAACATGCTAATTTTAGCTCTAACACTGATGATCCACCTACAAATGTGAACTGACGTTCAAAAATAAAACATTTGAAAACGGACCATTTTCCACATTTCTGAAGCATGACGTAATGGGGGGGTGTTATCTCTTTTGTCAAAAATCAGATGTTTTTGATTGAACACTAAATGCCTCCAAATAGTATTTAATTCACTTCTCGAGCCCCCGGAAGCATGAAAATCACTTTAAACATGCTAATTTTAGCTCTAACACTGATGATCCACCTACAAATGTGAACTGACGTTCAAAAATAAAACATTTGAAAACGGACCATTTTCCACATTTCTGAAGCATGACGTAATGGGGGGGTGTTATCTCTTTTGTCGAAAATCAGCCGTTTTTGCTCGAACGTTAAATGCCTCCAAATGGTATTTAATTAACTTCCCGGGGTGAAGAAACCCTTTTTGAGAACTCAGAGTGAGTAAATTGGCCATTTTCATGCACTTTTAACCATTCCATAAATCTTGTGTTTAGGGCCCCTGGAAGCATGAAAATCACTTTAAACATGCTAATTTTAGCTCTAACACTGATGATCCACCTACAAATGTGAACTGACGTTCAAAAATAAAACATTTGAAAACGGACCATTTTCCACATTTCTGAAGCATGACGTAATGGGGGGGTGTTATCTCTTTTGTCAAAAATCAGCTGTTTTTGATTGAACATTAAATGCCTCCAAATAGTATTTAATTCACTTCCCGAGCCCCTGGAAGCATGAAAATCACTTTAAACATGCTAATTTTAGCTCTAACACTGATGATCCACCTACAAATGTGAACTGACGTTCAAAAATAAAACATTTGAAAACGGACCATTTTCCACATTTCTGAAGCATGACGTAATGGGTGTTATCTCTTTTGTCGAAAATCAGCCGTTTTTGCTCGAACATTAAATGCCTCCAAGTGGTATTTAAATAACTTCCCGGGGTGAAGAAACCCTTTTTGAGAACTCAAAGTTAATAAATTGGCCATTTTCATGCACTTTTAACCATTCCATAAATCTTGTGTTTAGGGCCCCTGGAAGCATGAAAATCACTTTAAACATGCTAATTTTAGCTCCAACACTGATGATCCACCTACAAATGTGAACTGACGTTCAAAAATAAAACATTTTAAAACGGACCATTTTCCACATTTCTAAAGCATGACGTAATGGGGGGTGTTATCTCTTTTGTAAAAAATCAGCTGTTTTTGATTGAACATTAAATGCCTCCAAATAGTATTTATTTCACTTCCCGAGCCCCTGGAAGCATGAAAATCACTTTAAACATGCTAATTTTAGCTCTAACACTGATGATCCACCTACAAATGTGAACTGACGTTCAAAAATAAAACATTTGAAAACTGACCATTTTCCACATTTCTGAAGCATGACTTAATGGGGGTGTTATCTCTTTTGTCGAAAATCAGCCGTTTTTGCTCGAACATTAAATGCCTCCAAATTGTATTTAATTAACTTCCCGGGGTGAAGAAACCCTTTTTGAGAACTCAGAGTGAGTAAATTGGCCATTTTCATGCACTTTTAACCATTCCATAAATCTTGTGTTTAGGGCCCCTGGAAGCATGAAAATTACTTTAAACATGCTAATTTTAGCTCTAACACTGATGATCCACCTACAAATGTGAACTGACGTTCAAAAATAAAACATTTGAAAACGGACCATTTTCCACATTTCTGAAGCATGACGTAATGGGGGGGTGTTATCTCTTTTGTCGAAAATCAGCCGTTTTTGCTCGAACATTAAATGCCTCCAAATGGTATTTAATTAACTTCCCGGGGTGAAGAAACCCTTTTTGAGAACTCAGAGTGAGTAAATTGGCCATTTTCATGCACTTTTAACCATTCCATAAATCTTGTGTTTAGGTCCCCTGGAAGAATGAAAATCACTTTAAACATGCTAATTTTAGCTCTAACACTTATCATCCACCTACAAATGTGAACTGACGTTCAAAAATAAAACATTTGAAAATGGACCATTTTCCACATTTCTGAAGCATGACGTAATGGGGGGGTGTTATCTCTTTTGTCGAAAATCAGCCGTTTTTGCTCGAACATTAAATGCCTCCAAATTGTATTTAATTAACTTCCCGGGGTGAAGAAACCCTTTTTGAGAACTCAGAGTGAGTAAATTGGCCATTTTCATGCACTTTTAACCATTCCATAAATCTTGTGTTTAGGGCCCCTGGAAGCATGAAAATTACTTTAAACATGCTAATTTTAGCTCTAACACTGATGATCCACCTACAAATGTGAACTGACGTTCAAAAATAAAACATTTGAAAACGGACCATTTTCCACATTTCTCAAGCATGACGTAATGGGGGGGTGTTATCTCTTTTGTCGAAAATCAGCCGTTTTTGCTCGAACATTAAATGCCTCCAAATGGTATTTAATTAACTTCCCGGGGTGAAGAAACCCTTTTTGAGAACTCAGAGTTAATAAATTGGCCATTTTCATGCACTTTTAACCATTCCATAAATCTTGTGTTTAGGGCCCCTGGAAGCATGAAAATCACTTTAAACATGCTAATTTTAGCTCCAACACTGATGATCCACCTACAAATGTGAACTGACGTTCAAAAATAAAACGTTTGAAAACGGACCATTTTCCACATTTCTGAAGCATGACGTAATGGGGGGGTGTTATCTCTTTTGTCAAAAATCTGCTGTTTTTGATTGAACATTAAATGACTCCAAATAGTATTTAATTCACTTCCCGAGCCCCTGGAAGCATGAAAATCACTTTAAACATGCTAATTTTAGCTCTAACACTGATGATCCACCTACAAATGTGAACTGACGTTCAAAAATAAAACATTTGAAAACGGACCATTTTCCACATTTCTGAAGCATGACGTAATGGGGGGGTGTTATCTCTTTTGTCGAAAATCAGCCGTTTTTGCTCGAACATTAAATGCCTCCAAATGGTATTTAATTAACTTCCCGGGGTGAAGAAACCCTTTTTGAGAACTCAGAGTGAGTAAATTGGCCATTTTCATGCACTTTTAACCATTCCATAAATCTTGTGTTTAGGGCCCCTGGAAGCATGAAAATCACTTTAAACATGCTAATTTTAGCTCCAACACTGATGATCCACCTACAAATGTGAACTGACATTCAAAAATAAAACATTTTAAAACGGACCATTTTCCACATTTCTGAAGCATGACGTAATGGGGGGTGTTATCTCTTTTGTCAAAAATGAGCTGTTTTTGATTGAACATTAAATGCCTCCAAATAGTATTTAATTCACTTCCCGAGCCCCTGGAAGCATGAACATCACTATAAACATGCTAATTTTAGCTCTAACACTGATGATCCACCTACAAATGTGAACTGACGTTCCAAAATAAAACATTTGAAAACGGACCATTTTCCACATTTCTGAAGCATGACTTAATGGGGGGGGTGTTATCTCTTTTGTCGAAAATCAGCCGTTTCTGCTCGAACATTAAATGCCTCCAAATGGTATTTAATTAACTTCCCGGGATGAAGAAACACTTTTTGAGAACTCAGAGTGAGTAACTTGGCCATTTTCATGCACTTTTAACCATTCCATAAATCTTGTGTTTAGGGCCCCTGGAAGCATGAAAATCACTTTAAACATGCTAATTTTAGCTCTAACACTGATGATCCACCTACAAATGTGAACTGACGTTCAAAAATAAAACATTTGAAAACGTACCATTTTCCACATTTCTGAAGCATGACGTAATGGGGGGGTGTTATCTCTTTTGTCAAAAATCAGATGTTTTTGATTGAACATTAAATGCCTCCAAATAGTATTTAATTCACTTCCCGAGCCCCTGGAAGCATGAAAATCACTTTAAACATGCTAATTTTAGCTCTAACACTGATGATCCACCTACAAATGTGAACTAACGTTCAAAAATAAAACATTTGAAAACGGACCATTTTCCACATTTCTGAAGCATGACGTAATGGGGGGGTGTTATCTCTTTTGTCGAAAATCAGCCGTTTTTGCTCGAACATTAAATGCCTCCAAGTGGTATTTAATTAACTTCCCGGGGTGAAGAAACCCTTTTTGAGAACTCAGAGTGAGTAAATTGGCCATTTTCATGCACTTTTAACCATTCCATAAATCTTGTGTTTAGGGCCCCTGGAAGCATGAAAATCACTTTAAACATGCTAATTTTAGCTCTAACACTGATGATCCACCTACAAATGTGAACTGACGTTAAAAAATAAAACATTTGAAAACGGACCATGTTCCACATTTCTGAAGCATGACGTAATGGGGGGGTGTTATCTCTTTTGTCAAAAATCAGCTGTTTTTGATTGAACATTAAATGCCTCCAAATAGTATTTAATTCACTTCCCGAGCCCCTGGAAGCATGAAAATCACTTTAAACATGCTAATTTTAGCTCTAACACTGATGATCCACCTACAAATGTGAACTGATGTTCAAAAATAAAACATTTGAAAACGGACCATTTTCCACATTTCTGAAGCATGACGTAATGGGGGGGTGTTATCTCTTTTGTCGAAAATCAGCCGTTTTTGCTCGAACATTAAATGCCTCCAAATGGTATTTAATTACCTTCCCGGGGTGAAGAAACCCTTTTTGAGAACTCAGAGTGAGTAAATTGGCCATTTTCATGCACTTTTAACCATTCCATAAATCTAGTGTTTAGGGCCCCTGGAAGCATGAAAATCACTTTAAACATGCTAATTTTAGCTCCAACACTGATGATCCACCTACAAATGTGAACTGACATTCAAAAATAAAACATTTTAAAACGGACCATTTTCCACATTTCTGAAGCATGACGTAATGGGGGGGTGTTATCTCTTTTGTCAAAAATCAGCTGTTTTTGATTGAACATTAAATGCCTCCAAATAGTATTTAATTCACTTCCCGAGCCCCTGGAAGCATGAACATCACTATAAACATGCTAATTTTAGCTCTAACACTGATGATCCACCTACAAATGTGAACTGACGTTCCAAAATAAAACATTTGGAAACGGACCATTTTCCACATTTCTGAAGCATGACTTAATGGGGGGGGGTGTTATCTCTTTCGTCGAAAATCAGCCGTTTTTGCTCGAACATTAAATGCCTCCAAATGGTATTTAATTAACTTCCCGGGGTGAAGAAACCCTTTTTGAGAACTCAGAGTGAGTAAATTGGCCATTTTCATGCACTTTTAACCATTCCATAAATCTTGTGTTTAGGTCCCCTGGAAGAATGAAAATCACTTTAAACATGCTAATTTTAGCTCTAACACTTATCATCCACCTACAAATGTGAACTGACGTTCAAAAATAAAACATTTGAAAATGGACCATTTTCCACATTTCTGAAGCATGACGTAATGGGGGGGTGTTATCTCTTTTGTCGAAAATCAGCCGTTTTTGCTCGAACATTAAATGCCTCCAAATTGTATTTAATTAACTTCCCGGGGTGAAGAAACCCTTTTTGAGAACTCAGAGTGAGTAAATTGGCCATTTTCATGCACTTTTAACCATTCCATAAATCTTGTGTTTAGGGCCCCTGGAAGCATGAAAATTACTTTAAACATGCTAATTTTAGCTCTAACACTGATGATCCACCTACAAATGTGAACTGACGTTCAAAAATAAAACATTTGAAAACGGACCATTTTCCACATTTCTCAAGCATGACGTAATGGGGGGGTGTTATCTCTTTTGTCGAAAATCAGCCGTTTTTGCTCGAACATTAAATGCCTCCAAATGGTATTTAATTAACTTCCCGGGGTGAAGAAACCCTTTTTGAGAACTCAGAGTTAATAAATTGGCCATTTTCATGCACTTTTAACCATTCCATAAATCTTGTGTTTAGGGCCCCTGGAAGCATGAAAATCACTTTAAACATGCTAATTTTAGCTCCAACACTGATGATCCACCTACAAATGTGAACTGACATTCAAAAATAAAACATTTTAAAACGGACCATTTTCCACATTTCTGAAGCATGACGTAATGGGGGGGTGTTATCTCTTTTGTCAAAAATGAGCTGTTTTTGATTGAACATTAAATGCCTCCAAATAGTATTTAATTCACTTCCCGAGCCCCTGGAAGCATGAACATCACTATAAACATGCTAATTTTAGCTCTAACACTGATGATCCACCTACAAATGTGAACTGACGTTCCAAAATAAAACATTTGAAAACGGACCATTTTCCACATTTCTGAAGCATGACTTAATGGGGGGGGTGTTATCTCTTTTGTCGAAAATCAGCCGTTTCTGCTCGAACATTAAATGCCTCCAAATGGTATTTAATTAACTTCCCGGGGTGAAGAAACACTTTTTGAGAACTCAGAGTGAGTAACTTGGCCATTTTCATGCACTTTTAACCATTCCATAAATCTTGTGTTTAGGGCCCCTGGAAGCATGAAAATCACTTTAAACATGCTAATTTTAGCTCTAACACTGATGATCCACCTACAAATGTGAACTGACGTTCAAAAATAAAACATTTGAAAACGTACCATTTTCCACATTTCTGAAGCATGACGTAATGGGGGGGTGTTATCTCTTTTGTCAAAAATCAGATGTTTTTGATTGAACATTAAATGCCTCCAAATAGTATTTAATTCACTTCCCGAGCCCCTGGAAGCATGAAAATCACTTTAAACATGCTAATTTTAGCTCTAACACTGATGATCCACCTACAAATGTGAACTAACGTTCAAAAATAAAACATTTGAAAACGGACCATTTTCCACATTTCTGAAGCATGACGTAATGGGGGGGTGTTATCTCTTTTGTCGAAAATCAGCCGTTTTTGCTCGAACATTAAATGCCTCCAAGTGGTATTTAATTAACTTCCCGGGGTGAAGAAACCCTTTTTGAGAACTCAGAGTGAGTAAATTGGCCATTTTCATGCACTTTTAACCATTCCATAAATCTTGTGTTTAGGGCCCCTGGAAGCATGAAAATCACTTTAAACATGCTAATTTTAGCTCTAACACTGATGATCCACCTACAAATGTGAACTGACGTTAAAAAATAAAACATTTGAAAACGGACCATGTTCCACATTTCTGAAGCATGACGTAATGGGGGGGTGTTATCTCTTTTGTCAAAAATCAGCTGTTTTTGATTGAACATTAAATGCCTCCAAATAGTATTTAATTCACTTCCCGAGCCCCTGGAAGCATGAAAATCACTTTAAACATGCTAATTTTAGCTCTAACACTGATGATCCACCTACAAATGTGAACTGATGTTCAAAAATAAAACATTTGAAAACGGACCATTTTCCACATTTCTGAAGCATGACGTAATGGGGGGGTGTTATCTCTTTTGTCGAAAATCAGCCGTTTTTGCTCGAACATTAAATGCCTCCAAATGGTATTTAATTACCTTCCCGGGGTGAAGAAACCCTTTTTGAGAACTCAGAGTGAGTAAATTGGCCATTTTCATGCACTTTTAACCATTCCATAAATCTAGTGTTTAGGGCCCCTGGAAGCATGAAAATCACTTTAAACATGCTAATTTTAGCTCCAACACTGATGATCCACCTACAAATGTGAACTGACATTCAAAAATAAAACATTTTAAAACGGACCATTTTCCACATTTCTGAAGCATGACGTAATGGGGGGGTGTTATCTCTTTTGTCAAAAATCAGCTGTTTTTGATTGAACATTAAATGCCTCCAAATAGTATTTAATTCACTTCCCGAGCCCCTGGAAGCATGAACATCACTATAAACATGCTAATTTTAGCTCTAACACTGATGATCCACCTACAAATGTGAACTGACGTTCAAAAATAAAACATTTGAAAACGGACCATTTTCCACATTTCTGAAGCATGACGTAATGGGGGGGTGTTATCTCTTTTGTCGAAAATCAGCCGTTTTTGCTCGAACATTAAATGCCTCCAAATTGTATTTAATTAACTTCCCGGGGTGAAGAAACCCTTTTTGAGAACTCAGAGTGAGTAAATTGGCCATTTTCATGCACTTTTAACCATTCCATAAATCTTGTGTTTAGGGCCCCTGGAAGCATGAAAATTACTTTAAACATGCTAATTTTAGCTCTAACACTGATGATCCACCTACAAATGTGAACTGACGTTCAAAAATAAAACATTTGAAAACGGACCATTTTCCACATTTCTGAAGCATGACGTAATGGGGGGGTGTTATCTCTTTTGTCGAAAATCAGCCGTTTTTGCTCGAACATTAAATGCCTCCAAATGGTATTTAATTAACTTCCCGGGGTGAAGAAACCCTTTTTGAGAACTCAGAGTGAGTAAATTGGCCATTTTCATGCACTTTTAACCATTCCATAAATCTTGTGTTTAGGTCCCCTGGAAGAATGAAAATCACTTTAAACATGCTAATTTTAGCTCTAACACTTATCATCCACCTACAAATGTGAACTGACGTTCAAAAATAAAACATTTGAAAATGGACCATTTTCCACATTTCTGAAGCATGACGTAATGGGGGGGTGTTATCTCTTTTGTCGAAAATCAGCCGTTTTTGCTCGAACATTAAATGCCTCCAAATTGTATTTAATTAACTTCCCGGGGTGAAGAAACCCTTTTTGAGAACTCAGAGTGAGTAAATTGGCCATTTTCATGCACTTTTAACCATTCCATAAATCTTGTGTTTAGGGCCCCTGGAAGCATGAAAATTACTTTAAACATGCTAATTTTAGCTCTAACACTGATGATCCACCTACAAATGTGAACTGACGTTCAAAAATAAAACATTTGAAAACGGACCATTTTCCACATTTCTCAAGCATGACGTAATGGGGGGGTGTTATCTCTTTTGTCGAAAATCAGCCGTTTTTGCTCGAACATTAAATGCCTCCAAATGGTATTTAATTAACTTCCCGGGGTGAAGAAACCCTTTTTGAGAACTCAGAGTTAATAAATTGGCCATTTTCATGCACTTTTAACCATTCCATAAATCTTGTGTTTAGGGCCCCTGGAAGCATGAAAATCACTTTAAACATGCTAATTTTAGCTCCAACACTGATGATCCACCTACAAATGTGAACTGACGTTCAAAAATAAAACGTTTGAAAACGGACCATTTTCCACATTTCTGAAGCATGACGTAATGGGGGGGTGTTATCTCTTTTGTCAAAAATCTGCTGTTTTTGATTGAACATTAAATGACTCCAAATAGTATTTAATTCACTTCCCGAGCCCCTGGAAGCATGGAAATCACTTTAAACATGCTAATTTTAGCTCTAACACTGATGATCCACCTACAAATGTGAACTGACGTTCAAAAATAAAACATTTGAAAACGGACCATTTTCCACATTTCTGAAGCATGACGTAATGGGGGGGTGTTATCTCTTTTGTCGAAAATCAGCCGTTTTTGCTCGAACATTAAATGCCTCCAAATGGTATTTAATTAACTTCCCGGGGTGAAGAAACCCTTTTTGAGAACTCAGAGTGAGTAAATTGGCCATTTTCATGCACTTTTAACCATTCCATAAATCTTGTGTTTAGGGCCCCTGGAAGCATGAAAATCACTTTAAACATGCTAATTTTAGCTCCAACACTGATGATCCACCTACAAATGTGAACTGACATTCAAAAATAAAACATTTTAAAACGGACCATTTTCCACATTTCTGAAGCATGACGTAATGGGGGGGTGTTATCTCTTTTGTCAAAAATGAGCTGTTTTTGATTGAACATTAAATGCCTCCAAATAGTATTTAATTCACTTCCCGAGCCCCTGGAAGCATGAACATCACTATAAACATGCTAATTTTAGCTCTAACACTGATGATCCACCTACAAATGTGAACTGACGTTCCAAAATAAAACATTTGAAAACGGACCATTTTCCACATTTCTGAAGCATGACTTAATGGGGGGGGTGTTATCTCTTTTGTCGAAAATCAGCCGTTTCTGCTCGAACATTAAATGCCTCCAAATGGTATTTAATTAACTTCCCGGGGTGAAGAAACACTTTTTGAGAACTCAGAGTGAGTAACTTGGCCATTTTCATGCACTTTTAACCATTCCATAAATCTTGTGTTTAGGGCCCCTGGAAGCATGAAAATCACTTTAAACATGCTAATTTTAGCTCTAACACTGATGATCCACCTACAAATGTGAACTGACGTTCAAAAATAAAACATTTGAAAACGTACCATTTTCCACATTTCTGAAGCATGACGTAATGGGGGGGTGTTATCTCTTTTGTCAAAAATCAGATGTTTTTGATTGAACATTAAATGCCTCCAAATAGTATTTAATTCACTTCCCGAGCCCCTGGAAGCATGAAAATCACTTTAAACATGCTAATTTTAGCTCTAACACTGATGATCCACCTACAAATGTGAACTAACGTTCAAAAATAAAACATTTGAAAACGGACCATTTTCCACATTTCTGAAGCATGACGTAATGGGGGGGTGTTATCTCTTTTGTCGAAAATCAGCCGTTTTTGCTCGAACATTAAATGCCTCCAAGTGGTATTTAATTAACTTCCCGGGGTGAAGAAACCCTTTTTGAGAACTCAGAGTGAGTAAATTGGCCATTTTCATGCACTTTTAACCATTCCATAAATCTTGTGTTTAGGGCCCCTGGAAGCATGAAAATCACTTTAAACATGCTAATTTTAGCTCTAACACTGATGATCCACCTACAAATGTGAACTGACGTTAAAAAATAAAACATTTGAAAACGGACCATGTTCCACATTTCTGAAGCATGACGTAATGGGGGGGTGTTATCTCTTTTGTCAAAAATCAGCTGTTTTTGATTGAACATTAAATGCCTCCAAATAGTATTTAATTCACTTCCCGAGCCCCTGGAAGCATGAAAATCACTTTAAACATGCTAATTTTAGCTCTAACACTGATGATCCACCTACAAATGTGAACTGATGTTCAAAAATAAAACATTTGAAAACGGACCATTTTCCACATTTCTGAAGCATGACGTAATGGGGGGGTGTTATCTCTTTTGTCGAAAATCAGCCGTTTTTGCTCGAACATTAAATGCCTCCAAATGGTATTTAATTACCTTCCCGGGGTGAAGAAACCCTTTTTGAGAACTCAGAGTGAGTAAATTGGCCATTTTCATGCACTTTTAACCATTCCATAAATCTAGTGTTTAGGGCCCCTGGAAGCATGAAAATCACTTTAAACATGCTAATTTTAGCTCCAACACTGATGATCCACCTACAAATGTGAACTGACATTCAAAAATAAAACATTTTAAAACGGACCATTTTCCACATTTCTGAAGCATGACGTAATGGGGGGGTGTTATCTCTTTTGTCAAAAATCAGCTGTTTTTGATTGAACATTAAATGCCTCCAAATAGTATTTAATTCACTTCCCGAGCCCCTGGAAGCATGAACATCACTATAAACATGCTAATTTTAGCTCTAACACTGATGATCCACCTACAAATGTGAACTGACGTTCCAAAATAAAACATTTGGAAGCGGACCATTTTCCACATTTCTGAAGCATGACTTAATGGGGGGGGGTGTTATCTCTTTCGTCGAAAATCAGCCGTTTTTGCTCGAACATTAAATGCCTCCAAATGGTATTTAATTAACTTCCCGGGGTGAAGAAACCCTTTTTGAGAACTCAGAGTGAGTAAATTGGCCATTTTCATGCACTTTTAACCATTCCATAAATCTTGTGTTTAGGTCCCCTGGAAGAATGAAAATCACTTTAAACATGCTAATTTTAGCTCTAACACTTATCATCCACCTACAAATGTGAACTGACGTTCAAAAATAAAACATTTGAAAATGGACCATTTTCCACATTTCTGAAGCATGACGTAATGGGGGGGTGTTATCTCTTTTGTCGAAAATCAGCCGTTTTTGCTCGAACATTAAATGCCTCCAAATTGTATTTAATTAACTTCCCGGGGTGAAGAAACCCTTTTTGAGAACTCAGAGTGAGTAAATTGGCCATTTTCATGCACTTTTAACCATTCCATAAATCTTGTGTTTAGGGCCCCTGGAAGCATGAAAATTACTTTAAACATGCTAATTTTAGCTCTAACACTGATGATCCACCTACAAATGTGAACTGACGTTCAAAAATAAAACATTTGAAAACGGACCATTTTCCACATTTCTCAAGCATGACGTAATGGGGGGGTGTTATCTCTTTTGTCGAAAATCAGCCGTTTTTGCTCGAACATTAAATGCCTCCAAATGGTATTTAATTAACTTCCCGGGGTGAAGAAACCCTTTTTGAGAACTCAGAGTTAATAAATTGGCCATTTTCATGCACTTTTAACCATTCCATAAATCTTGTGTTTAGGGCCCCTGGAAGCATGAAAATCACTTTAAACATGCTAATTTTAGCTCCAACACTGATGATCCACCTACAAATGTGAACTGACGTTCAAAAATAAAACGTTTGAAAACGGACCATTTTCCACATTTCTGAAGCATGACGTAATGGGGGGGTGTTATCTCTTTTGTCAAAAATCTGCTGTTTTTGATTGAACATTAAATGACTCCAAATAGTATTTAATTCACTTCCCGAGCCCCTGGAAGCATGAAAATCACTTTAAACATGCTAATTTTAGCTCTAACACTGATGATCCACCTACAAATGTGAACTGACGTTCAAAAATAAAACATTTGAAAACGGACCATTTTCCACATTTCTGAAGCATGACGTAATGGGGGGGTGTTATCTCTTTTGTCGAAAATCAGCCGTTTTTGCTCGAACATTAAATGCCTCCAAATGGTATTTAATTAACTTCCCGGGGTGAAGAAACCCTTTTTGAGAACTCAGAGTGAGTAAATTGGCCATTTTCATGCACTTTTAACCATTCCATAAATCTTGTGTTTAGGGCCCCTGGAAGCATGAAAATCACTTTAAACATGCTAATTTTAGCTCCAACACTGATGATCCACCTACAAATGTGAACTGACATTCAAAAATAAAACATTTTAAAACGGACCATTTTCCACATTTCTGAAGCATGACGTAATGGGGGGGTGTTATCTCTTTTGTCAAAAATGAGCTGTTTTTGATTGAACATTAAATGCCTCCAAATAGTATTTAATTCACTTCCCGAGCCCCTGGAAGCATGAACATCACTATAAACATGCTAATTTTAGCTCTAACACTGATGATCCACCTACAAATGTGAACTGACGTTCCAAAATAAAACATTTGAAAACGGACCATTTTCCACATTTCTGAAGCATGACTTAATGGGGGGGGTGTTATCTCTTTTGTCGAAAATCAGCCGTTTCTGCTCGAACATTAAATGCCTCCAAATGGTATTTAATTAACTTCCCGGGGTGAAGAAACACTTTTTGAGAACTCAGAGTGAGTAACTTGGCCATTTTCATGCACTTTTAACCATTCCATAAATCTTGTGTTTAGGGCCCCTGGAAGCATGAAAATCACTTTAAACATGCTAATTTTAGCTCTAACACTGATGATCCACCTACAAATGTGAACTGACGTTCAAAAATAAAACATTTGAAAACGTACCATTTTCCACATTTCTGAAGCATGACGTAATGGGGGGGTGTTATCTCTTTTGTCAAAAATCAGATGTTTTTGATTGAACATTAAATGCCTCCAAATAGTATTTAATTCACTTCCCGAGCCCCTGGAAGCATGAAAATCACTTTAAACATGCTAATTTTAGCTCTAACACTGATGATCCACCTACAAATGTGAACTAACGTTCAAAAATAAAACATTTGAAAACGGACCATTTTCCACATTTCTGAAGCATGACGTAATGGGGGGGTGTTATCTCTTTTGTCGAAAATCAGCCGTTTTTGCTCGAACATTAAATGCCTCCAAGTGGTATTTAATTAACTTCCCGGGGTGAAGAAACCCTTTTTGAGAACTCAGAGTGAGTAAATTGGCCATTTTCATGCACTTTTAACCATTCCATAAATCTTGTGTTTAGGGCCCCTGGAAGCATGAAAATCACTTTAAACATGCTAATTTTAGCTCTAACACTGATGATCCACCTACAAATGTGAACTGACGTTAAAAAATAAAACATTTGAAAATGGACCATGTTCCACATTTCTGAAGCATGACGTAATGGGGGGGTGTTATCTCTTTTGTCAAAAATCAGCTGTTTTTGATTGAACATTAAATGCCTCCAAATAGTATTTAATTCACTTCCCGAGCCCCTGGAAGCATGAAAATCACTTTAAACATGCTAATTTTAGCTCTAACACTGATGATCCACCTACAAATGTGAACTGATGTTCAAAAATAAAACATTTGAAAACGGACCATTTTCCACATTTCTGAAGCATGACGTAATGGGGGGGTGTTATCTCTTTTGTCGAAAATCAGCCGTTTTTGCTCGAACATTAAATGCCTCCAAATGGTATTTAATTACCTTCCCGGGGTGAAGAAACCCTTTTTGAGAACTCAGAGTGAGTAAATTGGCCATTTTCATGCACTTTTAACCATTCCATAAATCTAGTGTTTAGGGCCCCTGGAAGCATGAAAATCACTTTAAACATGCTAATTTTAGCTCCAACACTGATGATCCACCTACAAATGTGAACTGACATTCAAAAATAAAACATTTTAAAACGGACCATTTTCCACATTTCTGAAGCATGACGTAATGGGGGGGTGTTATCTCTTTTGTCAAAAATCAGCTGTTTTTGATTGAATATTAAATGCCTCCAAATAGTATTTAATTCACTTCCCGAGCCCCTGGAAGCATGAACATCACTATAAACATGCTAATTTTAGCTCTAACACTGATGATCCACCTACAAATGTGAACTGACGTTCAAAAATAAAACATTTGAAAACGGACCATTTTCCACATTTCTGAAGCATGACGTAATGGGGGGGTGTTATCTCTTTTGTCGAAAATCAGCCGTTTTTGCTCGAACATTAAATGCCTCCAAATTGTATTTAATTAACTTCCCGGGGTGAAGAAACCCTTTTTGAGAACTCAGAGTGAGTAAATTGGCCATTTTCATGCACTTTTAACCATTCCATAAATCTTGTGTTTAGGGCCCCTGGAAGCATGAAAATTACTTTAAACATGCTAATTTTAGCTCTAACACTGATGATCCACCTACAAATGTGAACTGACGTTCAAAAATAAAACATTTGAAAACGGACCATTTTCCACATTTCTGAAGCATGACGTAATGGGGGGGTGTTATCTCTTTTGTCGAAAATCAGCCGTTTTTGCTCGAACATTAAATGCCTCCAAATGGTATTTAATTAACTTCCCGGGGTGAAGAAACCCTTTTTGAGAACTCAGAGTGAGTAAATTGGCCATTTTCATGCACTTTTAACCATTCCATAAATCTTGTGTTTAGGTCCCCTGGAAGAATGAAAATCACTTTAAACATGCTAATTTTAGCTCTAACACTTATCATCCACCTACAAATGTGAACTGACGTTCAAAAATAAAACATTTGAAAATGGACCATTTTCCACATTTCTGAAGCATGACGTAATGGGGGGGTGTTATCTCTTTTGTCGAAAATCAGCCGTTTTTGCTCGAACATTAAATGCCTCCAAATTGTATTTAATTAACTTCCCGGGGTGAAGAAACCCTTTTTGAGAACTCAGAGTGAGTAAATTGGCCATTTTCATGCACTTTTAACCATTCCATAAATCTTGTGTTTAGGGCCCCTGGAAGCATGAAAATTACTTTAAACATGCTAATTTTAGCTCTAACACTGATGATCCACCTACAAATGTGAACTGACGTTCAAAAATAAAACATTTGAAAACGGACCATTTTCCACATTTCTCAAGCATGACGTAATGGGGGGGTGTTATCTCTTTTGTCGAAAATCAGCCGTTTTTGCTCGAACATTAAATGCCTCCAAATGGTATTTAATTAACTTCCCGGGGTGAAGAAACCCTTTTTGAGAACTCAGAGTTAATAAATTGGCCATTTTCATGCACTTTTAACCATTCCATAAATCTTGTGTTTAGGGCCCCTGGAAGCATGAAAATCACTTTAAACATGCTAATTTTAGCTCCAACACTGATGATCCACCTACAAATGTGAACTGACGTTCAAAAATAAAACGTTTGAAAACGGACCATTTTCCACATTTCTGAAGCATGACGTAATGGGGGGGTGTTATCTCTTTTGTCAAAAATCTGCTGTTTTTGATTGAACATTAAATGACTCCAAATAGTATTTAATTCACTTCCCGAGCCCCTGGAAGCATGAAAATCACTTTAAACATGCTAATTTTAGCTCTAACACTGATGATCCACCTACAAATGTGAACTGACGTTCAAAAATAAAACATTTGAAAACGGACCATTTTCCACATTTCTGAAGCATGACGTAATGGGGGGGTGTTATCTCTTTTGTCGAAAATCAGCCGTTTTTGCTCGAACATTAAATGCCTCCAAATGGTATTTAATTAACTTCCCGGGGTGAAGAAACCCTTTTTGAGAACTCAGAGTGAGTAAATTGGCCATTTTCATGCACTTTTAACCATTCCATAAATCTTGTGTTTAGGGCCCCTGGAAGCATGAAAATCACTTTAAACATGCTAATTTTAGCTCCAACACTGATGATCCACCTACAAATGTGAACTGACATTCAAAAATAAAACATTTTAAAACGGACCATTTTCCACATTTCTGAAGCATGACGTAATGGGGGGGTGTTATCTCTTTTGTCAAAAATGAGCTGTTTTTGATTGAACATTAAATGCCTCCAAATAGTATTTAATTCACTTCCCGAGCCCCTGGAAGCATGAACATCACTATAAACATGCTAATTTTAGCTCTAACACTGATGATCCACCTACAAATGTGAACTGACGTTCCAAAATAAAACATTTGAAAACGGACCATTTTCCACATTTCTGAAGCATGACTTAATGGGGGGGTGTTATCTCTTTTGTCGAAAATCAGCCGTTTCTGCTCGAACATTAAATGCCTCCAAATGGTATTTAATTAACTTCCCGGGGTGAAGAAACACTTTTTGAGAACTCAGAGTGAGTAACTTGGCCATTTTCATGCACTTTTAACCATTCCATAAATCTTGTGTTTAGGGCCCCTGGAAGCATGAAAATCACTTTAAACATGCTAATTTTAGCTCTAACACTGATGATCCACCTACAAATGTGAACTGACGTTCAAAAATAAAACATTTGAAAACGTACCATTTTCCACATTTCTGAAGCATGACGTAATGGGGGGGTGTTATCTCTTTTGTCAAAAATCAGATGTTTTTGATTGAACATTAAATGCCTCCAAATAGTATTTAATTCACTTCCCGAGCCCCTGGAAGCATGAAAATCACTTTAAACATGCTAATTTTAGCTCTAACACTGATGATCCACCTACAAATGTGAACTAACGTTCAAAAATAAAACATTTGAAAACGGACCATTTTCCACATTTCTGAAGCATGACGTAATGGGGGGGTGTTATCTCTTTTGTCGAAAATCAGCCGTTTTTGCTCGAACATTAAATGCCTCCAAGTGGTATTTAATTAACTTCCCGGGGTGAAGAAACCCTTTTTGAGAACTCAGAGTGAGTAAATTGGCCATTTTCATGCACTTTTAACCATTCCATAAATCTTGTGTTTAGGGCCCCTGGAAGCATGAAAATCACTTTAAACATGCTAATTTTAGCTCTAACACTGATGATCCACCTACAAATGTGAACTGACGTTAAAAAATAAAACATTTGAAAACGGACCATGTTCCACATTTCTGAAGCATGACGTAATGGGGGGGTGTTATCTCTTTTGTCAAAAATCAGCTGTTTTTGATTGAACATTAAATGCCTCCAAATAGTATTTAATTCACTTCCCGAGCCCCTGGAAGCATGAAAATCACTTTAAACATGCTAATTTTAGCTCTAACACTGATGATCCACCTACAAATGTGAACTGATGTTCAAAAATAAAACATTTGAAAACGGACCATTTTCCACATTTCTGAAGCATGACGTAATGGGGGGGTGTTATCTCTTTTGTCGAAAATCAGCCGTTTTTGCTCGAACATTAAATGCCTCCAAATGGTATTTAATTACCTTCCCGGGGTGAAGAAACCCTTTTTGAGAACTCAGAGTGAGTAAATTGGCCATTTTCATGCACTTTTAACCATTCCATAAATCTAGTGTTTAGGGCCCCTGGAAGCATGAAAATCACTTTAAACATGCTAATTTTAGCTCCAACACTGATGATCCACCTACAAATGTGAACTGACATTCAAAAATAAAACATTTTAAAACGGACCATTTTCCACATTTCTGAAGCATGACGTAATGGGGGGGTGTTATCTCTTTTGTCAAAAATCAGCTGTTTTTGATTGAACATTAAATGCCTCCAAATAGTATTTAATTCACTTCCCGAGCCCCTGGAAGCATGAACATCACTATAAACATGCTAATTTTAGCTCTAACACTGATGATCCACCTACAAATGTGAACTGACGTTCAAAAATAAAACATTTGAAAACGGACCATTTTCCACATTTCTGAAGCATGACGTAATGGGGGGGTGTTATCTCTTTTGTCGAAAATCAGCCGTTTTTGCTCGAACATTAAATGCCTCCAAATTGTATTTAATTAACTTCCCGGGGTGAAGAAACCCTTTTTGAGAACTCAGAGTGAGTAAATTGGCCATTTTCATGCACTTTTAACCATTCCATAAATCTTGTGTTTAGGGCCCCTGGAAGCATGAAAATTACTTTAAACATGCTAATTTTAGCTCTAACACTGATGATCCACCTACAAATGTGAACTGACGTTCAAAAATAAAACATTTGAAAACGGACCATTTTCCACATTTCTGAAGCATGACGTAATGGGGGGGTGTTATCTCTTTTGTCGAAAATCAGCCATTTTTGCTCGAACATTAAATGCCTCCAAATGGTATTTAATTAACTTCCCGGGGTGAAGAAACCCTTTTTGAGAACTCAGAGTGAGTAAATTGGCCATTTTCATGCACTTTTAACCATTCCATAAATCTTGTGTTTAGGTCCCCTGGAAGAATGAAAATAACTTTAAACATGCTAATTTTAGCTCTAACACTTATCATCCACCTACAAATGTGAACTGACGTTCAAAAATAAAACATTTGAAAATGGACCATTTTCCACATTTCTGAAGCATGACGTAATGGGGGGGTGTTATCTCTTTTGTCGAAAATCAGCCGTTTTTGCTCGAACATTAAATGCCTCCAAATTGTATTTAATTAACTTCCCGGGGTGAAGAAACCCTTTTTGAGAACTCAGAGTGAGTAAATTGGCCATTTTCATGCACTTTTAACCATTCCATAAATCTTGTGTTTAGGGCCCCTGGAAGCATGAAAATTACTTTAAACATGCTAATTTTAGCTCTAACACTGATGATCCACCTACAAATGTGAACTGACGTTCAAAAATAAAACATTTGAAAACGGACCATTTTCCACATTTCTCAAGCATGACGTAATGGGGGGGTGTTATCTCTTTTGTCGAAAATCAGCCGTTTTTGCTCGAACATTAAATGCCTCCAAATGGTATTTAATTAACTTCCCGGGGTGAAGAAACCCTTTTTGAGAACTCAGAGTTAATAAATTGGCCATTTTCATGCACTTTTAACCATTCCATAAATCTTGTGTTTAGGGCCCCTGGAAGCATGAAAATCACTTTAAACATGCTAATTTTAGCTCCAACACTGATGATCCACCTACAAATGTGAACTGACGTTCAAAAATAAAACGTTTGAAAACGGACCATTTTCCACATTTCTGAAGCATGACGTAATGGGGGGGTGTTATCTCTTTTGTCAAAAATCTGCTGTTTTTGATTGAACATTAAATGACTCCAAATAGTATTTAATTCACTTCCCGAGCCCCTGGAAGCATGAAAATCACTTTAAACATGCTAATTTTAGCTCTAACACTGATGATCCACCTACAAATGTGAACTGACGTTCAAAAATAAAACATTTGAAAACGGACCATTTTCCACATTTCTGAAGCATGACGTAATGGGGGGGTGTTATCTCTTTTGTCGAAAATCAGCCGTTTTTGCTCGAACATTAAATGCCTCCAAATGGTATTTAATTAACTTCCCGGGGTGAAGAAACCCTTTTTGAGAACTCAGAGTGAGTAAATTGGCCATTTTCATGCACTTTTAACCATTCCATAAATCTTGTGTTTAGGGCCCCTGGAAGCATGAAAATCACTTTAAACATGCTAATTTTAGCTCCAACACTGATGATCCACCTACAAATGTGAACTGACATTCAAAAATAAAACATTTTAAAATGGACCATTTTCCACATTTCTGAAGCATGACGTAATGGGGGGGTGTTATCTCTTTTGTCAAAAATGAGCTGTTTTTGATTGAACATTAAATGCCTCCAAATAGTATTTAATTCACTTCCCGAGCCCCTGGAAGCATGAACATCACTATAAACATGCTAATTTTAGCTCTAACACTGATGATCCACCTACAAATGTGAACTGACGTTCCAAAATAAAACATTTGAAAACGGACCATTTTCCACATTTCTGAAGCATGACTTAATGGGGGGGGTGTTATCTCTTTTGTCGAAAATCAGCCGTTTCTGCTCGAACATTAAATGCCTCCAAATGGTATTTAATTAACTTCCCGGGGTGAAGAAACACTTTTTGAGAACTCAGAGTGAGTAACTTGGCCATTTTCATGCACTTTTAACCATTCCATAAATCTTGTGTTTAGGGCCCCTGGAAGCATGAAAATCACTTTAAACATGCTAATTTTAGCTCTAACACTGATGATCCACCTACAAATGTGAACTGACGTTCAAAAATAAAACATTTGAAAACGTACCATTTTCCACATTTCTGAAGCATGACGTAATGGGGGGGTGTTATCTCTTTTGTCAAAAATCAGATGTTTTTGATTGAACATTAAATGCCTCCAAATAGTATTTAATTCACTTCCCGAGCCCCTGGAAGCATGAAAATCACTTTAAACATGCTAATTTTAGCTCTAACACTGATGATCCACCTACAAATGTGAACTAACGTTCAAAAATAAAACATTTGAAAACGGACCATTTTCCACATTTCTGAAGCATGACGTAATGGGGGGGTGTTATCTCTTTTGTCGAAAATCAGCCGTTTTTGCTCGAACATTAAATGCCTCCAAGTGGTATTTAATTAACTTCCCGGGGTGAAGAAACCCTTTTTGAGAACTCAGAGTGAGTAAATTGGCCATTTTCATGCACTTTTAACCATTCCATAAATCTTGTGTTTAGGGCCCCTGGAAGCATGAAAATCACTTTAAACATGCTAATTTTAGCTCTAACACTGATGATCCACCTACAAATGTGAACTGACGTTAAAAAATAAAACATTTGAAAACGGACCATGTTCCACATTTCTGAAGCATGACGTAATGGGGGGGTGTTATCTCTTTTGTCAAAAATCAGCTGTTTTTGATTGAACATTAAATGCCTCCAAATAGTATTTAATTCACTTCCCGAGCCCCTGGAAGCATGAAAATCACTTTAAACATGCTAATTTTAGCTCTAACACTGATGATCCACCTACAAATGTGAACTGATGTTCAAAAATAAAACATTTGAAAACGGACCATTTTCCACATTTCTGAAGCATGACGTAATGGGGGGGTGTTATCTCTTTTGTCGAAAATCAGCCGTTTTTGCTCGAACATTAAATGCCTCCAAATGGTATTTAATTACCTTCCCGGGGTGAAGAAACCCTTTTTGAGAACTCAGAGTGAGTAAATTGGCCATTTTCATGCACTTTTAACCATTCCATAAATCTAGTGTTTAGGGCCCCTGGAAGCATGAAAATCACTTTAAACATGCTAATTTTAGCTCCAACACTGATGATCCACCTACAAATGTGAACTGACATTCAAAAATAAAACATTTTAAAACGGACCATTTTCCACATTTCTGAAGCATGACGTAATGGGGGGGTGTTATCTCTTTTGTCAAAAATCAGCTGTTTTTGATTGAACATTAAATGCCTCCAAATAGTATTTAATTCACTTCCCGAGCCCCTGGAAGCATGAACATCACTATAAACATGCTAATTTTAGCTCTAACACTGATGATCCACCTACAAATGTGAACTGACGTTCCAAAATAAAACATTTGGAAACGGACCATTTTCCACATTTCTGAAGCATGACTTAATGGGGGGGGGGTGTTATCTCTTTTGTCGAAAATCAGCCGTTTCTGCTCGAACATTAAATGCCTCCAAATGGTATTTAATTAACTTCCCGGGGTGAAGAAACACTTTTTGAGAACTCAGAGTGAGTAAATTGGCCATTTTCATGCACTTTTAACCATTCCATAAATCTTGTGTTTAGGGCCCCTGGAAGCATGAAAATCACTTTAAACATGCTAATTTTAGCTCTAACACTGATGATCCACCTACAAATGTGAACTGACGTTCAAAAATAAAACATTTGAAAACGGACCATTTTCCACATTTCTGAAGCATGACGTAATGGGGGGTGTTATCTCTTTTGTCAAAAATCAGCTGTTTTTGCTTGAACATTAAATGCCTCCAAATAGTATTTAATTCACTTCCCGAGCCCCTGGAAGCATGAAAATCACTTTAAACATGCTAATTTTAGCTCTAACACTGATGATCCACCTACAAATGTGAACTTATGTTCAAAAATAAAACATTTGAAAACTGACCATTTTCCACATTTCTGAAGCATGACGTAATGGGGGGGTGTTATCTCTTTCGTCGAAAATCAGCCGTTTTTGCTCGAACATTAAATGCCTCCAAATGGTATTTAATTAACTTCCCGGGGTGAAGAAACCCTTTTTGAGAACTCAGAGTGAGTAAATTGGCCATTTTCATGCACTTTTAACCATTCCATAAATCTTGTGTTTAGGTCCCCTGGAAGAATGAAAATCACTTTAAACATGCTAATTTTAGCTCTAACACTTATCATCCACCTACAAATGTGAACTGACGTTCAAAAATAAAACATTTGAAAACGGACCATTTTCCACATTTCTGAAGCATGACGTAATGGGGGGGTGTTATCTCTTTTGTCGAAAATCAGCCGTTTTTGCTCGAACATTAAATGCCTCCAAATTGTATTTAATTAACTTCCCGGGGTGAAGAAACCCTTTTTGAGAACTCAGAGTGAGTAAATTGGCCATTTTCATGCACTTTTAACCATTCCATAAATCTTGTGTTTAGGGCCCCTGGAAGCATGAAAATTACTTTAAACATGCTAATTTTAGCTCTAACACTGATAATCCACCTACAAATGTGAACTGACGTTCAAAAATAAAACATTTGAAAACGGACCATTTTCCACATTTCTGAAGCATGACGTAATGGGGGGGTGTTATCTCTTTTGTCGAAAATCAGCCGTTTTTGCTCGAACATTAAATGCCTCCAAATGGTATTTAATTAACTTCCCGGGGTGAAGAAACCCTTTTTGAGAACTCAGAGTTAATAAATTGGCCATTTTCATGCACTTTTAACCATTCCATAAATCTTGTGTTTAGGGCCCCTGGAAGCATGAAAATCACTTTAAACATGCTAATTTTAGCTCCAACACTGATGATCCACCTACAAATGTGAACTGACGTTCAAAAATAAAACGTTTGAAAACGGACCATTTTCCACATTTCTGAAGCATGACGTAATGGGGGGGTGTTATCTCTTTTGTCAAAAATCAGCTGTTTTTGATTGAACATTAAATGCCTCCAAATAGTATTTAATTCACTTCCCGAGCCCCTGGAAGCATGAAAATCACTTTAAACATGCTAATTTTAGCTCTAACACTGATGATCCACCTACAAATGTGAACTGACGTTCAAAAATAAAACATTTGAAAACAGACCATTTTCCACATTTCTGAAGCATGACGTAATGGGGGGGTGTTATCTCTTTTGTCGAAAATCAGCCGTTTTTGCTCGAACATTAAATGCCTCCAAATGGTATTTAATTAACTTCCCGGGGTGAAGAAACCCTTTTTGAGAACTCAGAGTGAGTAAATTGGCCATTTTCATGCACTTTTAACCATTCCATAAATCTTGTGTTTAGGGCCCCTGGAAGCATGAAAATCACTTTAAACATGCTAATTTTAGCTCCAACACTGATGATCCACCTACAAATGTGAACTGACATTCAAAAATAAAACATTTTAAAACGGACCATTTTCCACATTTCTGAAGCATGACGTAATGGGGGGGTGTTATCTCTTTTGTCAAAAATGAGCTGTTTTTGATTGAACATTAAATGCCTCCAAATAGTATTTAATTCACTTCCCGAGCCCCTGGAAGCATGAACATCACTATAAACATGCTAATTTTAGCTCTAACACTGATGATCCACCTACAAATGTGAACTGACGTTCCAAAATAAAACATTTGAAAACGGACCATTTTCCACATTTCTGAAGCATGACTTAATGGGGGGGGTGTTATCTCTTTTGTCGAAAACCAGCCGTTTCTGCTCGAACATTAAATGCCTCCAAATGGTATTTA
The DNA here is from genome assembly GCF_964263255.1 of Lissotriton vulgaris. Lineage (NCBI taxonomy): Eukaryota > Metazoa > Chordata > Amphibia > Caudata > Salamandridae > Lissotriton > Lissotriton vulgaris. The sequence goes on from NW_028252114.1 coordinate 106,247, forward strand.
ATTAACTTCCCGGGGTGAAGAAACACTTTTTGAGAACTCAGAGTGAGTAACTTGGCCATTTTCATGCACTTTTAACCATTCCATAAATCTTGTGTTTAGGGCCCCTGGAAGCATGAAAATCACTTTAAACATGCTAATTTTAGCTCTAACACTGATGATCCACCTACAAATGTGAACTGACGTTCAAAAATAAAACATTTGAAAACGTACCATTTTCCACATTTCTGAAGCATGACGTAATGGGGGGGTGTTATCTCTTTTGTCAAAAATCAGCTGTTTTTGATTGAACATTAAATGCCTCCAAATAGTATTTAATTCACTTCCCGAGCCCCTGGAAGCATGAAAATCACTTTAAACATGCTAATTTTAGCTCTAACACTGATGATCCACCTACAAATGTGAACTGACGTTCAAAAATAAAACATTTGAAAACGGACCATTTCCCACATTTCTGAAGCATGACGTAATGGGTGTTATCTCTTTTGTCGAAAATCAGCCGTTTTTGCTCGAACATTAAATGCCTCCAAGTGGTATTTAAATAACTTCCCGGGGTGAAGAAACCCTTTTTGAGAACTCAGAGTTAATAAATTGGCCATTTTCATGCACTTTTAACCATTCCATAAATCTTGTGTTTAGGGCCCCTGGAAGCATGAAAATCACTTTAAACATGCTAATTTTAGCTCCAACACTGATGATCCACCTACAAATGTGAACTGACGTTCAAAAATAAAACATTTTAAAACGGACCATTTTCCACATTTCTAAAGCATGACGTAATGGGGGGTGTTATCTCTTTTGTAAAAAATCAGCTGTTTTTGATTGAACATTAAATGCCTCCAAATAGTATTTATTTCACTTCCCGAGCCCCTGGAAGCATGAAAATCACTTTAAACATGCTAATTTTAGCTCTAACACTGATGATCCACCTACAAATGTGAACTGACGTTCAAAAATAAAACATTTGAAAACTGACCATTTTCCACATTTCTGAAGCATGACTTAATGGGGGTGTTATCTCTTTTGTCGAAAATCAGCCGTTTTTGCTCGAACATTAAATTTCTCCAATTGGTATTTAATTAACTTCCCGGAGTGAAGAAACCCTTTTTGAGAACTCAGAGTGAGTAAATTGGCCATTTTCATGCACTTTTAACCATTCCATAAATCTTGTGTTTAGGGCCCCTGGAAGCATGAAAATCACTTTAAACATGCTCATTTTAGCTCTAACACTGATGATCCACCTACAAATGTGAACTGACGTTCAAAAATAAAATATTTGAAAACAGACCATTTTCCACATTTCTGAAGCATGACGTAATGGGGGGGTGTTATCTCTTTTGTCAAAAATCAGCTGTTTTTGATTGAACATTAAATGCCTCCAAATAGTATTTAATTCACTTCCCGAGCCCCTGGAAGCATGAAAATCACTTTAAACATGCTAATTTTCGCTCTAACACTGATGAGCCACCTACAAATGTGAACTGATGTTCAAAAATAAAACATTTGAAAACGGACCATTTTCCACATTTCTGAAGCATGACGTAATGGGGGGGTGTTATCTCTTTTGTCGAAAATCAGCCGTTTTTGCTCGAAAATTAAATGCCTCCAAGTGGTATTTAAATAACTTCCCGGGGTGAAGAAACCCTTTTTGAGAACTCAGAGTTAATAAATTGGCCATTTTCATGCACTTTTAACCATTCCATAAATCTTGTGTTTAGGGCCCCTGGAAGCATGAAAATCACTTTAAACATGCTAATTTTAGCTCCAACACTGATGATCCACCTACAAATGTGAACTGACGTTCAAAAATAAAACATTTTAAAACGGACCATTTTCCACATTTCTAAAGCATGACGTAATGGGGGGTGTTATCTCTTTTGTAAAAAATCAGCTGTTTTTGATTGAACATTAAATGCCTCCAAATAGTATTTATTTCACTTCCCGAGCCCCTGGAAGCATGAAAATCACTTTAAACATGCTAATTTTAGCTCTAACACTGATGATCCACCTACAAATGTGAACTGACGTTCAAAAATAAAACATTTGAAAACTGACCATTTTCCACATTTCTGAAGCATGACTTAATGGGGGTGTTATCTCTTTTGTCGAAAATCAGCCGTTTTTGCTCGAACATTAAATTTCTCCAATTGGTATTTAATTAACTTCCCGGAGTGAAGAAACCCTTTTTGAGAACTCAGAGTGAGTAAATTGGCCATTTTCATGCACTTTTAACCATTCCATAAATCTTGTGTTTAGGGCCCCTGGAAGCATGAAAATCACTTTAAACATGCTCATTTTAGCTCTAACACTGATGATCCACCTACAAATGTGAACTGACGTTCAAAAATAAAATATTTGAAAACAGACCATTTTCCACATTTCTGAAGCATGACGTAATGGGGGGGTGTTATCTCTTTTGTCAAAAATCAGCTGTTTTTGATTGAACATTAAATGCCTCCAAATAGTATTTAATTCACTTCCCGAGCCCCTGGAAGCATGAAAATCACTTTAAACATGCTAATTTTCGCTCTAACACTGATGAGCCACCTACAAATGTGAACTGATGTTCAAAAATAAAACATTTGAAAACGGACCATTTTCCACATTTCTGAAGCATGACGTAATGGGGGGGTGTTATCTCTTTTGTCGAAAATCAGCCGTTTTTGCTCGAACATTAAATGCCTCCAAATGGTATTTAATTAACTTCCCGGGGTGAAGAAACCCTTTTTGAGAACTCAGAGTGAGTAAATTGGCCATTTTCATGCACTTTTAACCATTCCATAAATCTTGTGTTTAGGGCCCCTGGAAGCATGAAAATCACTTTAAACATGCTAATTTCAGCTCTAACACTGATGATCCACCTACAAATGTGAACTGACGTTCAAAAATAAAACATTTGAAAACGGACCATTTTCCACATTTCTGAAGCATGACGTAATGGGGGGGTGTTATCTCTTTTGTCAAAAATCAGCTGTTTTTGATTGAACATTAAATGCCTCCAAATAGTATTTAATTCACTTCCCGAGCCCCTGGAAGCATGAAAATCACTTTAAACATGCTAATTTTAGCTCTAACACTGATGATCCACCTACAAATGTGAACTGACGTTCAAAAATAAAACATTTGAAAACGGACCATTTTCCACATTTCTGAAGCATGACGTAATGGGGGGGTGTTATCTCTTTTGTCGAAAATCAGCCGTTTTTGCTCGAACATTAAATGCCTCCAAATTGTATTTAATTAACTTCCCGGGGTGAAGAAACCCTTTTTGAGAACTCAGAGTGAGTAAATTGGCCATTTTCATGCACTTTTAACCATTCCATAAATCTTGTGTTTAGGGCCCCTGGAAGCATGAAAATTACTTTAAACATGCTAATTTTAGCTCTAACACTGATGATCCACCTACAAATGTGAACTGACGTTCAAAAATAAAACATTTGAAAACGGACCATTTTCCACATTTCTGAAGCATGACGTAATGGGGGGGTGTTATCTCTTTTGTCGAAAATCAGCCGTTTTTGCTCGAACATTAAATGCCTCCAAATGGTATTTAATTAACTTCCCGGGGTGAAGAAACCCTTTTTGAGAACTCAGAGTGAGTAAATTGGCCATTTTCATGCACTTTTAACCATTCCATAAATCTTGTGTTTAGGTCCCCTGGAAGAATGAAAATCACTTTAAACATGCTAATTTTAGCTCTAACACTTATCATCCACCTACAAATGTGAACTGACGTTCAAAAATAAAACATTTGAAAACGGACCATTTTCCACATTTCTGAAGCATGACGTAATGGGGGGGTGTTATCTCTTTTGTCGAAAATCAGCCGTTTTTGCTCGAACATTAAATGCCTCCAAATTGTATTTAATTAACTTCCCGGGGTGAAGAAACCCTTTTTGAGAACTCAGAGTGAGTAAATTGGCCATTTTCATGCACTTTTAACCATTCCATAAATCTTGTGTTTAGGGCCCCTGGAAGCATGAAAATTACTTTAAACATGCTAATTTTAGCTCTAACACTGATGATCCACCTACAAATGTGAACTGACGTTCAAAAATAAAACATTTGAAAACGGACCATTTTCCACATTTCTCAAGCATGACGTAATGGGGGGGTGTTATCTCTTTTGTCGAAAATCAGCCGTTTTTGCTCGAACATTAAATGCCTCCAAATGGTATTTAATTAACTTCCCGGGGTGAAGAAACCCTTTTTGAGAACTCAGAGTTAATAAATTGGCCATTTTCATGCACTTTTAACCATTCCATAAATCTTGTGTTTAGGGCCCCTGGAAGCATGAAAATCACTTTAAACATGCTAATTTTAGCTCCAACACTGATGATCCACCTACAAATGTGAACTGACGTTCAAAAATAAAACGTTTGAAAACGGACCATTTTCCACATTTCTGAAGCATGACGTAATGGGGGGGTGTTATCTCTTTTGTCAAAAATCTGCTGTTTTTGATTGAACATTAAATGACTCCAAATAGTATTTAATTCACTTCCCGAGCCCCTGGAAGCATGAAAATCACTTTAAACATGCTAATTTTAGCTCTAACACTGATGATCCACCTACAAATGTGAACTGACGTTCAAAAATAAAACATTTGAAAACTGACCATTTTCCACATTTCTGAAGCATGACTTAATGGGGGTGTTATCTCTTTTGTCGAAAATCAGCCGTTTTTGCTCGAACATTAAATTTCTCCAATTGGTATTTAATTAACTTCCCGGAGTGAAGAAACCCTTTTTGAGAACTCAGAGTGAGTAAATTGGCCATTTTCATGCACTTTTAACCATTCCATAAATCTTGTGTTTAGGGCCCCTGGAAGCATGAAAATCACTTTAAACATGCTCATTTTAGCTCTAACACTGATGATCCACCTACAAATGTGAACTGACGTTCAAAAATAAAATATTTGAAAACAGACCATTTTCCACATTTCTGAAGCATGACGTAATGGGGGGGTGTTATCTCTTTTGTCAAAAATCAGCTGTTTTTGATTGAACATTAAATGCCTCCAAATAGTATTTAATTCACTTCCCGAGCCCCTGGAAGCATGAAAATCACTTTAAACATGCTAATTTTCGCTCTAACACTGATGAGCCACCTACAAATGTGAACTGATGTTCAAAAATAAAACATTTGAAAACGGACCATTTTCCACATTTCTGAAGCATGACGTAATGGGGGGGTGTTATCTCTTTTGTCGAAAATCAGCCGTTTTTGCTCGAACATTAAATGCCTCCAAATGGTATTTAATTAACTTCCCGGGGTGAAGAAACCCTTTTTGAGAACTCAGAGTGAGTAAATTGGCCATTTTCATGCACTTTTAACCATTCCATAAATCTTGTGTTTAGGGCCCCTGGAAGCATGAAAATCACTTTAAACATGCTAATTTCAGCTCTAACACTGATGATCCACCTACAAATGTGAACTGACGTTCAAAAATAAAACATTTGAAAACGGACCATTTTCCACATTTCTGAAGCATGACGTAATGGGGGGGTGTTATCTCTTTTGTCAAAAATCAGCTGTTTTTGATTGAACATTAAATGCCTCCAAATAGTATTTAATTCACTTCCCGAGCCCCTGGAAGCATGAAAATCACTTTAAACATGCTAATTTTAGCTCTAACACTGATGATCCACCTACAAATGTGAACTGACGTTCAAAAATAAAACATTTGAAAACGGACCATTTTCCACATTTCTGAAGCATGACGTAATGGGGGGGTGTTATCTCTTTTGTCGAAAATCAGCCGTTTTTGCTCGAACATTAAATGCCTCCAAATTGTATTTAATTAACTTCCCGGGGTGAAGAAACCCTTTTTGAGAACTCAGAGTGAGTAAATTGGCCATTTTCATGCACTTTTAACCATTCCATAAATCTTGTGTTTAGGGCCCCTGGAAGCATGAAAATTACTTTAAACATGCTAATTTTAGCTCTAACACTGATGATCCACCTACAAATGTGAACTGACGTTCAAAAATAAAACATTTGAAAACGGACCATTTTCCACATTTCTGAAGCATGACGTAATGGGGGGGTGTTATCTCTTTTGTCGAAAATCAGCCGTTTTTGCTCGAACATTAAATGCCTCCAAATGGTATTTAATTAACTTCCCGGGGTGAAGAAACCCTTTTTGAGAACTCAGAGTGAGTAAATTGGCCATTTTCATGCACTTTTAACCATTCCATAAATCTTGTGTTTAGGTCCCCTGGAAGAATGAAAATCACTTTAAACATGCTAATTTTAGCTCTAACACTTATCATCCACCTACAAATGTGAACTGACGTTCAAAAATAAAACATTTGAAAATGGACCATTTTCCACATTTCTGAAGCATGACGTAATGGGGGGGTGTTATCTCTTTTGTCGAAAATCAGCCGTTTTTGCTCGAACATTAAATGCCTCCAAATTGTATTTAATTAACTTCCCGGGGTGAAGAAACCCTTTTTGAGAACTCAGAGTGAGTAAATTGGCCATTTTCATGCACTTTTAACCATTCCATAAATCTTGTGTTTAGGGCCCCTGGAAGCATGAAAATTACTTTAAACATGCTAATTTTAGCTCTAACACTGATGATCCACCTACAAATGTGAACTGACGTTCAAAAATAAAACATTTGAAAACGGACCATTTTCCACATTTCTCAAGCATGACGTAATGGGGGGGTGTTATCTCTTTTGTCGAAAATCAGCCGTTTTTGCTCGAACATTAAATGCCTCCAAATGGTATTTAATTAACTTCCCGGGGTGAAGAAACCCTTTTTGAGAACTCAGAGTTAATAAATTGGCCATTTTCATGCACTTTTAACCATTCCATAAATCTTGTGTTTAGGGCCCCTGGAAGCATGAAAATCACTTTAAACATGCTAATTTTAGCTCCAACACTGATGATCCACCTACAAATGTGAACTGACGTTCAAAAATAAAACGTTTGAAAACGGACCATTTTCCACATTTCTGAAGCATGACGTAATGGGGGGGTGTTATCTCTTTTGTCAAAAATCTGCTGTTTTTGATTGAACATTAAATGACTCCAAATAGTATTTAATTCACTTCCCGAGCCCCTGGAAGCATGAAAATCACTTTAAACATGCTAATTTTAGCTCTAACACTGATGATCCACCTACAAATGTGAACTGACGTTCAAAAATAAAACATTTGAAAACGGACCATTTTCCACATTTCTGAAGCATGACGTAATGGGGGGGTGTTATCTCTTTTGTCGAAAATCAGCCGTTTTTGCTCGAACATTAAATGCCTCCAAATGGTATTTAATTAACTTCCCGGGGTGAAGAAACCCTTTTTGAGAACTCAGAGTGAGTAAATTGGCCATTTTCATGCACTTTTAACCATTCCATAAATCTTGTGTTTAGGGCCCCTGGAAGCATGAAAATCACTTTAAACATGCTAATTTTAGCTCCAACACTGATGATCCACCTACAAATGTGAACTGACATTCAAAAATAAAACATTTTAAAACGGACCATTTTCCACATTTCTGAAGCATGACGTAATGGGGGGGTGTTATCTCTTTTGTCAAAAATGAGCTGTTTTTGATTGAACATTAAATGCCTCCAAATAGTATTTAATTCACTTCCCGAGCCCCTGGAAGCATGAACATCACTATAAACATGCTAATTTTAGCTCTAACACTGATGATCCACCTACAAATGTGAACTGACGTTCCAAAATAAAACATTTGAAAACGGACCATTTTCCACATTTCTGAAGCATGACTTAATGGGGGGGGTGTTATCTCTTTTGTCGAAAATCAGCCGTTTCTGCTCGAACATTAAATGCCTCCAAATGGTATTTAATTAACTTCCCGGGGTGAAGAAACACTTTTTGAGAACTCAGAGTGAGTAACTTGGCCATTTTCATGCACTTTTAACCATTCCATAAATCTTGTGTTTAGGGCCCCTGGAAGCATGAAAATCACTTTAAACATGCTAATTTTAGCTCTAACACTGATGATCCACCTACAAATGTGAACTGACGTTCAAAAATAAAACATTTGAAAACGTACCATTTTCCACATTTCTGAAGCATGACGTAATGGGGGGGTGTTATCTCTTTTGTCAAAAATCAGATGTTTTTGATTGAACATTAAATGCCTCCAAATAGTATTTAATTCACTTCCCGAGCCCCTGGAAGCATGAAAATCACTTTAAACATGCTAATTTTAGCTCTAACACTGATGATCCACCTACAAATGTGAACTAACGTTCAAAAATAAAACATTTGAAAACGGACCATTTTCCACATTTCTGAAGCATGACGTAATGGGGGGGTGTTATCTCTTTTGTCGAAAATCAGCCGTTTTTGCTCGAACATTAAATGCCTCCAAGTGGTATTTAATTAACTTCCCGGGGTGAAGAAACCCTTTTTGAGAACTCAGAGTGAGTAAATTGGCCATTTTCATGCACTTTTAACCATTCCATAAATCTTGTGTTTAGGGCCCCTGGAAGCATGAAAATCACTTTAAACATGCTAATTTTAGCTCTAACACTGATGATCCACCTACAAATGTGAACTGACGTTAAAAAATAAAACATTTGAAAACGGACCATGTTCCACATTTCTGAAGCATGACGTAATGGGGGGGTGTTATCTCTTTTGTCAAAAATCAGCTGTTTTTGATTGAACATTAAATGCCTCCAAATAGTATTTAATTCACTTCCCGAGCCCCTGGAAGCATGAAAATCACTTTAAACATGCTAATTTTAGCTCTAACACTGATGATCCACCTACAAATGTGAACTGATGTTCAAAAATAAAACATTTGAAAACGGACCATTTTCCACATTTCTGAAGCATGACGTAATGGGGGGGTGTTATCTCTTTTGTCGAAAATCAGCCGTTTTTGCTCGAACATTAAATGCCTCCAAATGGTATTTAATTAACTTCCCGGGGTGAAGAAACCCTTTTTGAGAACTCAGAGTGAGTAAATTGGCCATTTTCATGCACTTTTAACCATTCCATAAATCTTGTGTTTAGGGCCCCTGGAAGCATGAAAATCACTTTAAACATGCTAATTTTAGCTCTAACACTGATGATCCACCTACAAATGTGAACTGACGTTAAAAAATAAAACATTTGAAAACGGACCATTTTCCACATTTCTGAAGCATGACGTAATGGGGGGGTGTTATCTCTTTTGTCAAAAATCAGCTGTTTTTGATTGAACATTAAATGCCTCCAAATAGTATTTAATTCACTTCCCGAGCCCCTGGAAGCATGAAAATCACTTTAAACATGCTAATTTTAGCTCTAACACTGATGATCCACCTACAAATGTGAACTGATGTTCAAAAATAAAACATTTGAAAACGGACCATTTTCCACATTTCTGAAGCATGACGTAATGGGGGGGTGTTATCTCTTTTGTCGAAAATCAGCCGTTTTTGCTCGAACATTAAATGCCTCCAAATGGTATTTAATTAACTTCCCGGAGTGAAGAAACGCTTTTTGAGAACTCAGAGTGAGTAAATTGGCCATTTTCATGCACTTTTAACCATTCCATAAATCTTGTGTTTAGGGCCCCTGGAAGCATGAAAATCACTTTAAACATGCTAATTTTAGCTCTAACACTGATGATCCACCTACAAATGTGAACTGACGTTAAAAAATAAAACATTTGAAAACGGACCATTTTCCACATTTCTGAAGCATGACGTAATGGGGGGGTGTTATCTCTTTTGTCAAAAATCAGCTGTTTTTGATTGAACATTAAATGCCTCCAAATAGTATTTAATTCACTTCCCGAGCCCCTGGAAGCATGAAAATCACTTTAAACATGCTAATTTTAGCTCTAACACTGATGATCCACCTACAAATGTGAACTGATGTTCAAAAATAAAACATTTGAAAACGGACCATTTTCCACATTTCTGAAGCATGACGTAATGGGGGGGTGTTATCTCTTTTGTCGAAAATCAGCCGTTTTTGCTCGAACATTAAATGCCTCCAAATGGTATTTAATTAACTTCCCGGAGTGAAGAAACGCTTTTTGAGAACTCAGAGTGAGTAAATTGGCCATTTTCATGCACTTTTAACCATTCCATAAATCTTGTGTTTAGGGCCCCTGGAAGCATGAAAATCACTTTAAACATGCTAATTTTAGCTCTAACACTGATGATCCACCTACAAATGTGAACTGACGTTCAAAAATAAAACATTTGAAAACGGACCATTTTCCACATTTCTGAAGCATGACGTAATGGGGGGGTGTTATCTCTTTTGTCAAAAATCAGCTGTTTTTGCTTGAACATTAAATGCCTCCAAATAGTATTTAATTCACTTCCCGAGCCCCTGGAAGCATGAAAATCACTTTAAACATGCTAATTTTAGCTCTAACACTGATGATCCACCTACAAATGTGAACTGACGTTCAAAAATAAAACATTTGAAAACGGACCATTTTCCACATTTCTGAAGCATGACGTAATGGGGGGGTGTTATCTCTTTTGTCGAAAATCAGCAGTTTTTGCTCGAACATTAAATGCCTCCAAATGGTATTTAATTAACTTCCCGGGGTGAAGAAACCCTTTTTGAGAACTCAGAGTGAGTAAATTGGCCATTTTCATGCACTTTTAACCATTCCATAAATCTTGTGTTTAGGGCCCCTGGAAGCATGAAAATCACTTTAAACATGCTAATTTTAGCTCTAACACTGATGATCCACCTACAAATGTGAACTGACATTCAAAAATAAAACATTTGAAAACGGACCATTTTCCACATTTCTGAAGCATGACGTAATGGGGGGGTGTTATCTCTTTTGTCAAAAATCAGCTGTTTTTGCTTGAACATTAAATGCCTCCAAATAGTATTTAATTCACTTCCCGAGCCCCTGGAAGCATGAAAATCACTATAAACATGCTAATTTTAGCTCTAACACTGATGATCCACCTACAAATGTGAACTGACGTTCCAAAATAAAACATTTGAAAACGGACCATTTTCCACATTTCTGAAGCATGACTTAATGGGGGGGGGGTGTTATCTCTTTTGTCGAAAATCAGCCGTTTCTGCTCGAACATTAAATGCCTCCAAATGGTATTTAATTAACTTCCCGGGGTGAAGAAACACTTTTTGAGAACTCAGAGTGAGTAAATTGGCCATTTTCATGCACTTTTAACCATTCCATAAATCTTGTGTTTAGGGCCCCTGGAAGCATGAAAATCACTTTAAACATGCTAATTTTAGCTCTAACACTGATGATCCACCTACAAATGTGAACTGACGTTCAAAAATAAAACATTTGAAAACGGACCATTTTCCACATTTCTGAAGCATGACATAATGGGGGGGTGTTATCTCTTTTGTCAAAAATCAGATGTTTTTGATTGAACACTAAATGCCTCCAAATAGTATTTAATTCACTTCTCGAGCCCCTGGAAGCATGAAAATCACTTTAAACATGCTAATTTTAGCTCTAACACTGATGATCCACCTACAAATGTGAACTGACGTTCAAAAATAAAACATTTGAAAACGGACCATTTTCCACATTTCTGAAGCATGACGTAATGGGGGGGTGTTATCTCTTTTGTCGAAAATCAGCCGTTTTTGCTCGAACATTAAATGCCTCCAAATGGTATTTAATTAACTTCCCGGGGTGAAGAAACCCTTTTTGAGAACTCAGAGTGAGTAAATTGGCCATTTTCATGCACTTTTAACCATTCCATAAATCTTGTGTTTAGGGCCCCTGGAAGCATGAAAATCACTTTAAACATGCAAATTTTAGCTCTAACACTGATGATCCACCTACAAATGTGAACTGACGTTCAAAAATAAAACATTTGAAAACGGACCATTTTCCACATTTCTGAAGCATGACGTAATGGGGGGGGTGTTATCTCTTTTGTCAAAAATCAGCTGTTTTTGATTGAACATTAAATGCCTCCAAATAGTATTTAATTCACTTCCCGAGCCCCTGGAAGCATGAAAATCACTTTAAACATGCTAATTTTAGCTCTAACACTGATGATCCACCTACAAATGTGAACTGATGTTCAAAAATAAAACATTTGAAAACGGACCATTTTCCACATTTCTGAAGCATGACGTAATGGGGGGGTGTTATCTCTTTTGTCGAAAATCAGCCGTTTTTGCTCGAACATTAAATGCCTCCAAATGGTATTTAATTAACTTCCCGGGGTGAAGAAACCCTTTTTGAGAACTCAGAGTGAGTAAATTGGCCATTTTCATGCACTTTTAACCATTCCATAAATCTTGTGTTTAGGGCCCCTGGAAGCATGAAAATCACTTTAAACATGCTAATTTTAGCTCTAACACTGATGATCCACCTACAAATGTGAACTGACGTTCAAAAATAAAACATTTGAAAACGGACCATTTTCCACATTTCTGAAGCATGACGTAATGGGGGGTGTTATCTCTTTTGTCAAAAATCAGCTGTTTTTGATTGAACATTAAATGCCTCCAAATAGTATTTAATTCACTTCCCGAGCCCCTGGAAGCATGAAAATCACTTTAAACATGCTAATTTTAGCTCTAACACTGATGAGCCACCTACAAATGTGAACTGATGTTCAAAAATAAAACATTTGAAAACGGACCATTTTCCACATTTCTGAAGCATGACGTAATGGGGGGTGTTATCTCTTTTGTCGAAAATCAGCCGTTTTTGCTCGAACATTAAATGCCTCCAAAAGGTATTTAATTAACTTCCCGGGGTGAAGAAACCCTTTTTGAGAACTCAGAGTGAGTAAATTGGCCATTTTCATGCACTTTTAACCATTCCATAAATCTTGTGTTTAGGGCCCCTGGAAGCATGAAAATCACTTTAAACATGCTAATTTTAGCTCTAACACGTATCATCCACCTACAAATGTGAACTGACGTTCAAAAATAAAACATTTCCACATTTCTGAAGCATGACGTAATGGGGGGGTGTTATCTCTTTTGTCAAAAATCAGCTGTTTTTGATTGAACATTAAATGCCTCCAAATAGTATTTAATTCACTTCCCGAGCCCCTGGAAGCATGAAAATCACTTTAAACATGCTAATTTTAGCTCTAACACTGATGATCCACCTACAAATGTGAACTGACGTTCAAAAATAAAACATTTGAAAACGGACCATTTTCCACATTTCTGAAGCATGACGTAATGGGGGGGTGTTATCTCTTTTGTCGAAAATCAGCCGTTTTTGCTCGAACATTAAATGCCTCAAAATTGTATTTAATTAACTTCCCGGGGTGAAGAAACCCTTTTTGAGAACTCAGAGTGAGTAAATTGGCCATTTTCATGCACTTTTAACCATTCCATAAATCTTGTGTGTAGGGCCCCTGGAAGCATGAAAATCACTTTAAACATGCTAATTTTAGCTCTAACACTGATGATCCACCTACAAATGTGAACTGACGTTAAAAAATAAAACATTTGAAAACGGACCATTTTCCACATTTCTGAAGCATGACGTAATGGGGGGGTGTTATCTCTTTTGTCAAAAATCAGCTGTTTTTGATTGAACATTAAATGCCTCCAAATAGTATTTAATTCACTTCCCGAGCCCCTGGAAGCATGAAAATCACTTTAAACATGCTAATTTTAGCTCTAACACTGATGATCCACCTACAAATGTGAACTGATGTTCAAAAATAAAACATTTGAAAACGGACCATTTTCCACATTTCTGAAGCATGACGTAATGGGGGGGTGTTATCTCTTTTGTCGAAAATCAGCCGTTTTTGCTCGAACATTAAATGCCTCCAAATGGTATTTAATTAACTTCCCGGAGTGAAGAAACCCTTTTTGAGAACTCAGAGTGAGTAAATTGGCCATTTTCATGCACTTTTAACCATTCCATAAATCTTGTGTTTAGGGCCCCTGGAAGCATGAAAATCACTTTAAACATGCTAATTTTAGCTCTAACACTGATGATCCACCTACAAATGTGAACTGACGTTCAAAAATAAAACATTTGAAAACGGACCATTTTCCACATTTCTGAAGCATGACGAAATGGGGGGGTGTTATCTCTTTTGTCAAAAATCAGCTGTTTTTGCTTGAACATTAAATGCCTCCAAATAGTATTTAATTCACTTCCCGAGCCCCTGGAAGCATGAAAATCACTTTAAACATGCAAATTTTAGCTCTAACACTGATGATCCACCTACAAATGTGAACTGACGTTCAAAAATAAAACATTTGAAAACGGACCATTTTCCACATTTCTGAAGCATGACGTAATGGGGGGGTGTTATCTCTTTTGTCGAAAATCAGCAGTTTTTGCTCGAACATTAAATGCCTCCAAATGGTATTTAATTAACTTCCCGGGGTGAAGAAACCCTTTTTGAGAACTCAGAGTGAGTAAATTGGCCATTTTCATGCACTTTTAACCATTCCATAAATCTTGTGTTTAGGGCCCCTGGAAGCATGAAAATCACTTTAAACATGCTAATTTTAGCTGTAACACTGATGATCCACCTACAAATGTGAACTGACGTTCAAAAATAAAACATTTGAAAACGGACCATTTTCCACATTTCTGAAGCATGACGTAATGGGGGGGTGTTATCTCTTTTGTCAAAAATCAGCTGTTTTTGCTTGAACATTAAATGCCTCCAAATAGTATTTAATTCACTTCCCGAGCCCCTGGAAGCATGAAAAACACTTTAAACATGCTAATTTTAGCTCTAACAATGATGATCCACCTACAAATGTGAACTGACGTTCAAAAATAAAACATTTGAAAACGGACCATTTTCCACATTTCTGAAGCATGACGTAATGGGGGGGTGTTATCTCTTTTGTCGAAAATCAGCCGTTTTTGCTCGAACATTAAATGCCTCCAAATGGTATTTAATTAACTTCCCGGGGTGAAGAAACCCTTTTTGAGAACTCAGAGTGAGTAAATTGGCCATTTTCATGCACTTTTAACCATTCCATAAATCTTGTGTTTAGGGCCCCTGGAAGCATGAAAATCACTTTAAACATGCTAATTTTAGCTCCAACACTGATGATCCACCTACAAATGTGAACTGACATTCAAAAATAAAACATTTTAAAACGGACCATTTTCCACATTTCTGAAGCATGACGTAATGGGGGGGTGTTATCTCTTTTGTCAAAAATCAGATGTTTTTGATTGAACACTAAATGCCTCCAAATAGTATTTAATTCACTTCTCGAGCCCCTGGAAGCATGAAAATCACTTTAAACATGCTAATTTCAGCTCTAACACTGATGATCCACCTACAAATGTGAACTGACGTTCAAAAATAAAACATTTGAAAACGGACCATTTTCCACATTTCTGAAGCATGACGTAATGGGGGGGTGTTATCTCTTTTGTCGAAAATCAGCTGTTTTTGCTCGAACATTAAATGCCTCCAAATGGTATTTAATTAACTTCCCGTGGTGAAGAAACCCTTTTTGAGAACTCAGAGTGAGTAAATTGGCCATTTTCATGCACTTTTAACCATTCCATAAATCTTGTGTTTAGGGCCCCTGGAAGCATGAAAATCACTTTAAACATGCTAATTTTAGCTCTAACACTGATGATCCACCTACAAATGTGAACTGACGTTAAAAAATAAAACATTTGAAAACGGACCATTTTCCACATTTCTGAAGCATGACGTAATGGGGGGTGTTATCTCTTTTGTCAAAAATCAGCTGTTTTTGATTGAACATTAAATGCCTCCAAATAGTATTTAATTCACTTCCCGAGCACCTGGAAGCATGAAAATCACTTTAAACATGCTAATTTTAGCTCTAACACTGATGATCCACCTACAAATGTGAACTGATGTTCAAAAATAAAACATTTGAAAACGGACCATTTTCCACATTTCTGAAGCATGACGTAATGGGGGGGTGTTATCTCTTTTGTCAAAAATCAGCCGTTTTTGCTCGAACATTAAATGCCTCCAAATGGTATTTAATTAACTTCCCGGGGTGAAGAAACCCTTTTTGAGAACTCAGAGTGAGTAAATTGGCCATTTTCATGCGCTTTTAACCATTCCATAAATCTTGTGTTTAGGGCCCCTGGAAGCATGAAAATCACTTTAAACATGCTAATTTTAGCTCTAACACTGATGATCCACCTACAAATGTGAACTGACGTTCAAAAATAAAACATTTGAAAACGGACCATTTTCCACATTTCTGAAGCATGACGTAATGGGGGGGTGTTATCTCTTTTGTCGAAAATCAGCCGTTTTTGCTCGAACATTAAATGCCTCCAAATGGTATTTAATTAATTTCCCGGGGTGAAGAAACCCTTTTTGAGAACTCAGAGTGAGTAAATTGGCAATTTTCATGCACTTTTAACCATTCCATAAATCTTGTGTGTAGGGCCCCCGGAAGCATGAAAATCACTTTAAACATGCTAATTTTAGCTCTAACACTGATGATCCACCTACAAATGTGAACTGATGTTCAAAAATAAAACATTTGAAAACGGACCATTTTCCACATTTCTGAAGCATGACGTAATGGGGGGGTGTTATCTCTTTTGTCGAAAATCAGCCGTTTTTGCTCGAACATTAAATGCCTCCAAATGGTATTTAATTAACTTCCCGGAGTGAAGAAACGCTTTTTGAGAACTCAGAGTGAGTAAATTGGCCATTTTCATGCACTTTTAACCATTCCATAAATCTTGTGTTTAGGGCCCCTGGAAGCATGAAAATCACTTTAAACATGCTAATTTTAGCTCTAACACTGATGATCCACCTACAAATGTGAACTGACGTTCAAAAATAAAACATTTGAAAACGGACCATTTTCCACATTTCTGAAGCATGACGTAATGGGGGGGTGTTATCTCTTTTGTCAAAAATCAGCTGTTTTTGCTTGAACATTAAATGCCTCCAAATAGTATTTAATTCACTTCCCAAGCCCCTGGAAGCATGAAAATCACTTTAAACATGCTAATTTTAGCTCTAACACTGATGATCCACCTACAAATGTGAACTGACGTTCAAAAATAAAACATTTGAAAACGGACCATTTTCCACATTTCTGAAGCATGACGTAATGGGGGGGTGTTATCTCTTTTGTCGAAAATCAGCAGTTTTTGCTCGAACATTAAATGCCTCCAAATGGTATTTAATTAACTTCCCGGGGTGAAGAAACCCTTTTTGAGAACTCAGAGTGAGTAAATTGGCCATTTTCATGCACTTTTAACCATTCCATAAATCTTGTGTTTAGGGCCCCTGGAAGCATGAAAATCACTTTAAACATGCTAATTTTAGCTCTAACACTGATGATCCACCTACAAATGTGAACTGACGTTCAAAAATAAAACATTTGAAAACGGACCATTTTCCACATTTCTGAAGCATGACGTAATGGGGGGGTGTTATCTCTTTTGTCAAAAATCAGCTGTTTTTGATTGAACATTAAATGCCTCCAAATAGTATTTAATTCACTTCCCGAGCCCCTGGAAGCATAAAAATCACTTTAAACATGCTAATTTTAGCTCTAACACTGATGATCCACCTACAAATGTGAACTGACGTTCAAAAATAAAACATTTGAAAAAGGACCATTTTCCACATTTCTGAAGCATGACGTAATGGGGGGGTGTTATCTCTTTTGTCGAAAATCAGCCGTTTTTGCTCGAACATTAAATGCCTCCAAATGGTATTTAATTAACTTCCCGGGGTGAAGAAACCCTTTTTGAGAACTCAGAGTGAGTAAATTGGCCATTTTCATGCACTTTTAACCATTCCATAAATCTTGTGTTTAGGGCCCCTGGAAGCATGAAAATCACTTTAAACATGCTAATTTTAGCTCCAACACTGATGATCCACCTACAAATGTGAACTGACATTCAAAAATAAAACATTTTAAAACAGACCATTTTCCACATTTCTGAAGCATGACGTAATGGGGGGGTGTTATCTCTTTTGTCAAAAATCAGATGTTTTTGATTGAACACTAAATGCCTCCAAATAGTATTTAATTCACTTCTCGAGCCCCTGGAAGCATGAAAATCACTTTAAACATGCTAATTTTAGCTCTAACACTGATGATCCACCTACAAATGTGAACTGACGTTCAAAAATAAAACATTTGAAAACGGACCATTTTCCACATTTCTGAAGCATGACGTAATGGGGGGGTGTTATCTCTTTTGTCGAAAATCAGCTGTTTTTGCTCGAACATTAAATGCCTCCAAATGGTATTTAATTAACTTCCCGTGGTGAAGAAACCCTTTTTGAGAACTCAGAGTGAGTAAATTGGCCATTTTCATGCACTTTTAACCATTCCATAAATCTTGTGTTTAGGGCCCCTGGAAGCATGAAAATCACTTTAAACATGCTAATTTTAGCTCTAACACTGATGATCCACCTACAAATGTGAACTGACGTTAAAAAATAAAACATTTGAAAACGGACCATTTTCCACATTTCTGAAGCATGACGTAATGGGGGGGTGTTATCTCTTTTGTCGAAAATCAGCCGTTTTTGCTCGAACATTAAATGCCTCCAAGTGGTATTTAAATAACTTCCCGGGGTGAAGAAACCCTTTTTGAGAACTCAGAGTGAGTAAATTGGCCATTTTCATGCACTTTTAACCATTCCATAAATCTTGTGTTTAGGGCCCCTGGAAGCATGAAAATCACTTTAAACATGCTAATTTTAGCTCTAACACTGATGATCCACCTACAAATGTGAACTGACGTTAAAAAATAAAACATTTGAAAACGGACCATGTTCCACATTTCTGAAGCATGACGTAATGGGGGGGTGTTATCTCTTTTGTCAAAAATCAGCTGTTTTTGATTGAACATTAAATGCCTCCAAATAGTATTTAATTCACTTCCCGAGCCCCTGGAAGCATGAAAAATCATTTTAAACATGCTAATTTTAGCTCTAACACTGATGATCCACCTACAAATGTGAACTGATGTTCAAAAATAAAACATTTGAAAACGGACCATTTTCCACATTTCTGAAGCATGACGTAATGGGGGGGTGTTATCTCTTTTGTCGAAAATCAGCCGTTTTTGCTCGAACATTAAATGCCTCCAAATGGTATTTAATTAACTTCCCGGGGTGAAGAAACCCTTTTTGAGAACTCAGAGTGTGTAAATTGGCCATTTTCATGCGCTTTTAACCATTTCATAAATCTTGTGTTTAGGGCCCCTGGAAGCATGAAAATCACTTTAAACATGCTAATTTTAGCTCTAACACTGATGATCCACCTACAAATGTGAACTGACGTTCAAAAATAAAACATTTGAAAACGGACCATTTTCCACATTTCTGAAGCATGACGTAATGGGGGGGTGTTATCTCTTTTGTCGAAAATCAGCCGTTTTTGCTCGAACATTAAATGCCTCCAAATGGTATTTAATTAACTTCCCGGGGTGAAGAAACCCTTTTTGAGAACTCAGAGTGAGTAAATTGGCAATTTTCATGCACTTTTAACCATTCCATAAATCTTGTGTGTAGGGCCCCCGGAAGCATGAAAATCACTTTAAACATGCTAATTTTAGCTCTAACACTGATTATCCACCTACAAATGTGAACTGATGTTCAAAAATAAAACATTTGAAAACGGACCATTTTCCACATTTCTGAAGCATGACGTAATGGGGGGGTGTTATCTCTTTTGTCGAAAATCAGCCGTTTTTGCTCGAACATTAAATGCCTCCAAATGGTATTTAATTAACTTCCCGGAGTGAAGAAACGCTTTTTGAGAACTCAGAGTGAGTAAATTGGCCATTTTCATGCACTTTTAACCATTCCATAAATCTTGTGTTTAGGGCCCCTGGAAGCATGAAAATCACTTTAAACATGCTAATTTTAGCTCTAACACTGATGATCCACCTACAAATGTGAACTGACGTTCAAAAATAAAACATTTGAAAACGGACCATTTTCCACATTTCTGAAGCATGACGTAATGGGGGGTGTTATCTCTTTTGTCAAAAATCAGCTGTTTTTGCTTGAACATTAAATGCCTCCAAATAGTATTTAATTCACTTCCCGAGCCCCTGGAAGCATGAAAATCACTTTAAACATGCTAATTTTAGCTCTAACACTGATGATCCACCTACAAATGTGAACTGACGTTCAAAAATAAAACATTTGAAAACGGACCATTTTCCACATTTCTGAAGCATGACGTAATGGGGGGGTGTTATCTCTTTTGTCGAAAATCAGCAGTTTTTGCTCGAACATTAAATGCCTCCAAATGGTATTTAATTAACTTCCCGGGGTGAAGAAACCCTTTTTGAGAACTCAGAGTGAGTAAATTGGCCATTTTCATGCACTTTTAACCATTCCATAAATCTTGTGTTTAGGGCCCCTGGAAGCATGAAAATCACTTTAAACATGCTAATTTTAGCTCTAACACTGATGATCCACCTACAAATGTGAACTGACGTTCAAAAATAAAACATTTGAAAACGGACCATTTTCCACATTTCTGAAGCATGACGTAATGGGGGGGTGTTATCTCTTTTGTCAAAAATCAGCTGTTTTTGCTTGAACATTAAATGCCTCCAAATAGTATTTAATTCACTTCCCGAGCCCCTGGAAGCATGAAAATCACTTTAAACATGCTAATTTTAGCTCTAACACTGATGATCCACCTACAAATGTGAACTGACGTTCAAAAATAAAACATTTGAAAACGGACCATTTTCCACATTTCTGAAGCATGACGTAATGGGGGGGTGTTATCTCTTTTGTCGAAAATCAGCCGTTTTTGCTCGAACATTAAATGCCTCCAAATTGTATTTAATTAACTTCCCGGGGTGAAGAAACCCTTTTTGAGAACTCAGAGTGAGTAAATTGGCCATTTTCATGCACTTTTAACCATTCCATAAATCTTGTGTTTAGGGCCCCTGGAAGCATGAAAATCACTTTAAACATGCTAATTTTAGCTCCAACACTGATGATCCACCTACAAAAGTGAACTGACATTCAAAAATAAAACATTTTAAAACGGACCATTTTCCACATTTCTGAAGCATGACGTAATGGGGGGGTGTTATCTCTTTTGTCAAAAATCAGCTGTTTTTGATTGAACATTAAATGCCTCCAAATAGTATTTAATTCACTTCCCGAGCCCCTGGAAGCATGAACATCACTATAAACATGCTAATTTTAGCTCTAACACTGATGATCCACCTACAAATGTGAACTGACGTTCCAAAATAAAACATTTGAAAACGGACCATTTTCCACATTTCTGAAGCATGACTTAATGGGGGGGGTGTTATCTCTTTTGTCGAAAATCAGCCGTTTCTGCTCGAACATTAAATGCCTCCAAATGGTATTTAATTAACTTCCCGGGGTGAAGAAACACTTTTTGAGAACTCAGAGTGAGTAAATTGGCCATTTTCATGCACTTTTAACCATTCCATAAATCTTGTGTTTAGGGCCCCTGGAAGCATGAAAATCACTTTAAACATGCTAATTTTAGCTCTAACACTGATGATCCACCTACAAATGTGAACTGACGTTCAAAAATAAAACATTTGAAAAAGGACCATTTTCCACATTTCTGAAGCATGACGTAATGGGGGGGTGTTATCTCTTTTGTCGAAAATCAGCCGTTTTTGCTCGAACATTAAATGCCTCCAAATGGTATTTAATTAACTTCCCGGGGTGAAGAAACCCTTTTTGAGAACTCAGAGTGAGTAAATTGGCCATTTTCATGCACTTTTAACCATTCCATAAATCTTGTGTTTAGGGCCCCTGGAAGCATGAAAATCACTTTAAACATGCTAATTTTAGCTCTAACACTGATGATCCACCTACAAATGTGAACTGACGTTCAAAAATAAAACATTTGAAAACAGACCATTTTCCACATTTCTGAAGCATGACGTAATGGGGGGGTGTTATCTCTTTTGTCAAAAATCAGCTGTTTTTGCTTGAACATTAAATGCCTCCAAATAGTATTTAATTCACTTCCCGAGCCCCTGGAAGCATGAAAATCACTTTAAACATGCTAATTTTAGCTCTAACACTGATGATCCACCTACAAATGTGAACTGACGTTCCAAAATAAAACATTTGAAAACGGACCATTTTCCACATTTCTGAAGCATGACGTAATGGGGGGGGTGTTATCTCTTTTGTCGAAAATCAGCCGTTTTTGCTCGAACATTAAATGCCTCCAAATGGTATTTAATTAACTTCCCGGGGTGAAGAAACACTTTTTGAGAACTCAGAGTGAGTAAATTGGCCATTTTCATGCACTTTTAACCATTCCATAAATCTTGTGTTTAGGGCCCCTGGAAGCATGAAAATCACTTTAAACATGCTAATTTTAGCTCTAACACTGATGATCCACCTACAAATGTGAACTGATGTTCAAAAATAAAACATTTGAAAACGGACCATTTTCCACATTTCTGAAGCATGACGTAATGGGGGGGTGTTATCTCTTTTGTCGAAAATCAGCCGTTTTTGCTCGAACATTAAATGCCTCCAAATGGTATTTAATTAACTTCCCGGAGTGAAGAAACCCTTTTTGAGAACTCAGAGTGAGTAAATTGGCCATTTTCATGCACTTTTAACCATTCCATAAATCTTGTGTTTAGGGCCCCTGGAAGCATGAAAATCACTTTAAACATGCTAATTTTAGCTCTAACACTGATGATCCACCTACAAATGTGAACTGACGTTCAAAAATAAAACATTTGAAAACGGACCATTTTCCACATTTCTGAAGCATGACGAAATGGGGGGGTGTTATCTCTTTTGTCAAAAATCAGCTGTTTTTGCTTGAACATTAAATGCCTCCAAATAGTATTTAATTCACTTCCCGAGCCCCTGGAAGCATGAAAATCACTTTAAACATGCTAATTTTAGCTCTAACACTGATGATCCACCTACAAATGTGAACTGACGTTCAAAAATAAAACATTTGAAAACGGACCATTTTCCACATTTCTGAAGCATGACGTAATGGGGGGGTGTTATCTCTTTTGTCGAAAATCAGCAGTTTTTGCTCGAACATTAAATGCCTCCAAATGGTATTTAATTAACTTCCCGGGGTGAAGAAACCCTTTTTGAGAACTCAGAGTGAGTAAATTGGCCATTTTCATGCACTTTTAACCATTCCATAAATCTTGTGTTTAGGGCCCCTGGAAGCATGAAAATCACTTTAAACATGCTAATTTTAGCTGTAACACTGATGATCCACCTACAAATGTGAACTGACGTTCAAAAATAAAACATTTGAAAACGGACCATTTTCCACATTTCTGAAGCATGACGTAATGGGGGGGTGTTATCTCTTTTGTCAAAAATCAGCTGTTTTTGCTTGAACATTAAATGCCTCCAAATAGTATTTAATTCACTTCCCGAGCCCCTGGAAGCATGAAAATCACTTTAAACATGCTAATTTTAGCTCTAACACTGATGATCCACCTACAAATGTGAACTGACGTTCAAAAATAAAACATTTGAAAACGGACCATTTTCCACATTTCTGAAGCATGACGTAATGGGGGGGTGTTATCTCTTTTGTCGAAAATCAGCCGTTTTTGCTCGAACATTAAATGCCTCCAAATGGTATTTAATTAACTTCCCGGGGTGAAGAAACCCTTTTTGAGAACTCAGAGTGAGTAAATTGGCCATTTTCATGCACTTTTAACCATTCCATAAATCTTGTGTTTAGGGCCCCTGGAAGCATGAAAATCACTTTAAACATGCTAATTTTAGCTCCAACACTGATGATCCACCTACAAATGTGAACTGACATTCAAAAATAAAACATTTTAAAACGGACCATTTTCCACATTTCTGAAGCATGACGTAATGGGGGGGTGTTATCTCTTTTGTCAAAAATCAGCTGTTTTTGATTGAACACTAAATGCCTCCAAATAGTATTTAATTCACTTCCCGAGCCCCTGGAAGCATGAAAATCACTTTAAACATGCTAATTTTAGCTCTAACACTGATGATCCACCTACAAATGTGAACTGACGTTCAAAAATAAAACATTTGAAAACGGACCATTTTCCACATTTCTGAAGCATGACGTAATGGGGGGGTGTTATCTCTTTTGTCGAAAATCAGCCGTTTTTGCTCGAACATTAAATGCCTCCAAATGGTATTTAATTAACTTCCCAGGGTGAAGAAACCCTTTTTGAGAACTCAGAGTGAGTAAATTGGCCATTTTCATGCACTTTTAACCATTCCATAAATCTTGTGTTTAGGGCCCCTGGAAGCATGAAAATCACTTTAAACATGCTAATTTTAGCTCCAACACTGATGATCCACCTACAAATGTGAACTGACATTCAAAAATAAAACATTTTAAAACGGACCATTTTCCACATTTCTGAAGCATGACGTAATGGGGGGGTGTTATCTCTTTTGTCAAAAATCAGATGTTTTTGATTGAACACTAAATGCCTCCAAATAGTATTTAATTCACTTCTCGAGCCCCTGGAAGCATGAAAATCACTTTAAACATGCTAATTTTAGCTCTAACACTGATGATCCACCTACAAATGTGAACTGACGTTCAAAAATAAAACATTTGAAAACGGACCATTTTCCACATTTCTGAAGCATGACGTAATGGGGGGGTGTTATCTCTTTTGTCGAAAATCAGCCGTTTTTGCTCGAACATTAAATGCCTCCAAATGGTATTTAATTAACTTCCCGTGGTGAAGAAACCCTTTTTGAGAACTCAGAGTGAGTAAATTGGCCATTTTCATGCACTTTTAACCATTCCATAAATCTTGTGTTTAGGGCCCCTGGAAGCATGAAAATCACTTTAAACATGCTAATTTTAGCTCTAACACTGATGATCCACCTACAAATGTGAACTGACGTTAAAAAATAAAACATTTGAAAACGGACCATTTTCCACATTTCTGAAGCATGACGTAATGGGGGGTGTTATCTCTTTTGTCAAAAATCAGCTGTTTTTGATTGAACATTAAATGCCTCCAAATAGTATTTAATTCACTTCCCGAGCCCCTGGAAGCATGAAAATCACTTTAAACATGCTAATTTTAGCTCTAACACTGATGAGCCACCTACAAATGTGAACTGATGTTCAAAAATAAAACATTTGAAAACGGACCATTTTCCACATTTCTGAAGCATGACGTAATGGGGGGGGTGTTATCTCTTTTGTCGAAAATCAGCCGTTTTTGCTCGAACATTAAATGCCTCCAAGTGGTATTTAATTAACTTCCCGGGGTGAAGAAACCCTTTTTGAGAACTCAGAGTGAGTAAATTGGCCATTTTCATGCACTTTTAACCATTCCATAAATCTTGTGTTTAGGGCCCCTGGAAGCATGAAAATCACTTTAAACATGCTAATTTTAGCTCTAACACTGATGATCCACCTACAAATGTGAACTGACGTTAAAAAATAAAACATTTGAAAACGGACCATGTTCCACATTTCTGAAGCATGACGTAATGGGGGGGTGTTATCTCTTTTGTCAAAAATCAGCTGTTTTTGATTGAACATTAAATGCCTCCAAATAGTATTTAATTCACTTCCCGAGCCCCTGGAAGCATGAAAATCACTTTAAACATGCTAATTTTAGCTCTAACACTGATGATCCACCTACAAATGTGAACTGATGTTCAAAAATAAAACATTTGAAAACGGACCATTTTCCACATTTCTGAAGCATGACGTAATGGGGGGGTGTTATCTCTTTTGTCGAAAATCAGCCGTTTTTGCTCGAACATTAAATGCCTCCAAATGGTATTTAATTAACTTCCCGGGGTGAAGAAACCCTTTTTGAGAACTCAGAGTGAGTAAATTGGCCATTTTCATGCGCTTTTAACCATTCCATAAATCTTGTGTTTAGGGCCCCTGGAAGCATGAAAATCACTTTAAACATGCTAATTTTAGCTCTAACACTGATGATCCACCTACAAATGTGAACTGACGTTCAAAAATAAAACATTTGAAAACGGACCATTTTCCACATTTCTGAAGCATGACGTAATGGGGGGTGTTATCTCTTTTGTCGAAAATCAGCCGTTTTTGCTCGAACATTAAATGCCTCCAAATGGTATTTAATTAACTTCCCGGGGTGAAGAAACCCTTTTTGAGAACTCAGAGTGAGTAAATTGGCAATTTTCATGCACTTTTAACCATTCCATAAATCTTGTGTGTAGGGCCCCCGGAAGCATGAAAATCACTTTAAACATGCTAATTTTAGCTCTAACACTGATGATCCACCTACAAATGTGAACTGATGTTCAAAAATAAAACATTTGAAAACGGACCATTTTCCACATTTCTGAAGCATGACATAATGGGGGGGTGTTATCTCTTTTGTCGAAAATCAGCCGTTTTTGCTCGAACATTAAATGCCTCCAAATGGTATTTAATTAACTTCCCGGAGTGAAGAAACGCTTTTTGAGAACTCAGAGTGAGTAAATTGGCCATTTTCATGCACTTTTAACCATTCCATAAATCTTGTGTTTAGGGCCCCTGGAAGCATGAAAATCACTTTAAACATGCTAATTTTAGCTCTAACACTGATGATCCACCTACAAATGTGAACTGACGTTCAAAAATAAAACATTTGAAAACGGACCATTTTCCACATTTCTGAAGCATGACGTAATGGGGGGGTGTTATCTCTTTTGTCGAAAATCAGCAGTTTTTGCTCGAACATTAAATGCCTCCAAATGGTATTTAATTAACTTCCCGGGGTGAAGAAACCCTTTTTGAGAACTCAGAGTGAGTAAATTGGCCATTTTCATGCACTTTTAACCATTCCATAAATCTTGTGTTTAGGGCCCCTGGAAGCATGAAAATCACTTTAAACATGCTAATTTTAGCTCTAACACTGATGATCCACCTACAAATGTGAACTGACGTTCAAAAATAAAACATTTGAAAACGGACCATTTTCCACATTTCTGAAGCATGACGTAATGGGGGGGTGTTATCTCTTTTGTCAAAAATCAGCTGTTTTTGATTGAACATTAAATGCCTCCAAATAGTATTTAATTCACTTCCCGAGCCCGTGGAAGCATAAAAATCACTTTAAACATGCTAATTTTAGCTCTAACACTGATGATCCACCTACAAATGTGAACTGACGTTCAAAAATAAAACATTTGAAAAAGGACCATTTTCCACATTTCTGAAGCATGACGTAATGGGGGGGTGTTATCTCTTTTGTCAAAAATCAGCTGTTTTTGCTTGAACATTAAATGCCTCCAAATAGTATTTAATTCACTTCCCGAGCCCCTGGAAGCATGAAAATCACTTTAAACATGCTAATTTTAGCTCTAACACTGATGATCCACCTACAAATGTGAACTGACGTTCAAAAATAAAACATTTGAAAACGGACCATTTTCCACATTTCTGAAGCATGACGTAATGGGGGGGTGTTATCTCTTTTGTCGAAAATCAGCCGTTTTTGCTCGAACATTAAATGCCTCCAAATGGTATTTAATTAACTTCCCGGGGTGAAGAAACCCTTTTTGAGAACTCAGAGTGAGTAAATTGGCCATTTTCATGCACTTTTAACCATTCCATAAATCTTGTGTTTAGGGCCCCTGGAAGCATGAAAATCACTTTAAACATGCTAATTTTAGCTCCAACACTGATGATCCACCTACAAAAGTGAACTGACATTCAAAAATAAAACATTTTAAAACGGACCATTTTCCACATTTCTGAAGCATGACGTAATGGGGGGGTGTTATCTCTTTTGTCAAAAATCAGCTGTTTTTGATTGAACATTAAATGCCTCCAAATAGTATTTAATTCACTTCCCGAGCCCCTGGAAGCATGAACATCACTATAAACATGCTAATTTTAGCTCTAACACTGATGATCCACCTACAAATGTGAACTGACGTTCCAAAATAAAACATTTGAAAACGGACCATTTTCCACATTTCTGAAGCATGACTTAATGGGGGGGGTGTTATCTCTTTTGTCGAAAATCAGCCGTTTCTGCTCGAACATTAAATGCCTCCAAATGGTATTTAATTAACTTCCCGGGGTGAAGAAACACTTTTTGAGAACTCAGAGTGAGTAAATTGGCCATTTTCATGCACTTTTAACCATTCCATAAATCTTGTGTTTAGGGCCCCTGGAAGCATGAAAATCACTTTAAACATGCTAATTTTAGCTCTAACACTGATGATCCACCTACAAATGTGAACTGACGTTCAAAAATAAAACATTTGAAAACGGACCATTTTCCACATTTCTGAAGCATGACGTAATGGGGGGGTGTTATCTCTTTTGTCAAAAATCAGATGTTTTTGATTGAACACTAAATGCCTCCAAATAGTATTTAATTCACTTCTCGAGCCCCTGGAAGCATGAAAATCACTTTAAACATGCTAATTTTAGCTCTAACACTGATGATCCACCTACAAATGTGAACTGACGTTCAAAAATAAAACATTTGAAAAAGGACCATTTTCCACATTTCTGAAGCATGACGTAATGGGGGGGTGTTATCTCTTTTGTCGAAAATCAGCCGTTTTTGCTCGAACATTAAATGCCTCCAAATGGTATTTAATTAACTTCCCGGGGTGAAGAAACCCTTTTTGAGAACTCAGAGTGAGTAAATTGGCCATTTTCATGCACTTTTAACCATTCCATAAATCTTGTGTTTAGGGCCCCTGGAAGCATGAAAATCACTTTAAACATGCTAATTTTAGCTGTAACACTGATGATCCACCTACAAATGTGAACTGACGTTCAAAAATAAAACATTTGAAAACGGACCATTTTCCACATTTCTGAAGCATGACGTAATGGGGGGGTGTTATCTCTTTTGTCAAAAATCAGCTGTTTTTGCTTGAACATTAAATGCCTCCAAATAGTATTTAATTCACTTCCCGAGCCCCTGGAAGCATGAAAATCACTTTAAACATGCTAATTTTAGCTCTAACACTGATGATCCACCTACAAATGTGAACTGACGTTCAAAAATAAAACATTTGAAAACGGACCATTTTCCACATTTCTGAAGCATGACGTAATGGGGGGGTGTTATCTCTTTTGTCGAAAATCAGCCGTTTTTGCTCGAACATTAAATGCCTCCAAATGGTATTTAATTAACTTCCCGGGGTGAAGAAACCCTTTTTGAGAACTCAGAGTGAGTAAATTGGCCATTTTCATGCACTTTTAACCATTCCATAAATCTTGTGTTTAGGGCCCCTGGAAGCATGAAAATCACTTTAAACATGCTAATTTTAGCTCCAACACTGATGATCCACCTACAAATGTGAACTGACATTCAAAAATAAAACATTTTAAAACGGACCATTTTCCACATTTCTGAAGCATGACGTAATGGGGGGGTGTTATCTCTTTTGTCAAAAATCAGATGTTTTTGATTGAACACTAAATGCCTCCAAATAGTATTTAATTCACTTCTCGAGCCCCTGGAAGCATGAAAATCACTTTAAACATGCTAATTTTAGCTCTAACACTGATGATCCACCTACAAATGTGAACTGACGTTCAAAAATAAAACATTTGAAAACGGACCATTTTCCACATTTCTGAAGCATGACGTAATGGGGGGGTGTTATCTCTTTTGTCGAAAATCAGCCGTTTTTGCTCGAACATTAAATGCCTCCAAATGGTATTTAATTAACTTCCCGTGGTGAAGAAACCCTTTTTGAGAACTCAGAGTGAGTAAATTGGCCATTTTCATGCACTTTTAACCATTCCATAAATCTTGTGTTTAGGGCCCCTGGAAGCATGAAAATCACTTTAAACATGCTAATTTTAGCTCTAACACTGATGATCCACCTACAAATGTGAACTGACGTTAAAAAATAAAACATTTGAAAACGGACCATTTTCCACATTTCTGAAGCATGACGTAATGGGGGGTGTTATCTCTTTTGTCAAAAATCAGCTGTTTTTGATTGAACATTAAATGCCTCCAAATAGTATTTAATTCACTTCCCGAGCCCCTGGAAGCATGAACATCACTATAAACATGCTAATTTTAGCTCTAACACTGATGATCCACCTACAAATGTGAACTGACGTTCCAAAATAATACATTTGAAAACGGACCATTTTCCACATTTCTGAAGCATGACTTAATGGGGGGGGTGTTATCTCTTTTGTCGAAAATCTGCCGTTTCTGCTCGAACATTAAATGCCTCCAAATGGTATTTAATTAACTTCCCGGGGTGAAGAAACACTTTTTGAGAACTCAGAGTGAGTAAATTGGCCATTTTCATGCACTTTTAACCATTCCATAAATCTTGTGTTTAGGGCCCCTGGAAGCATGAAAATCACTTTAAACATGCTAATTTTAGCTCTAACACTGATGATCCACCTACAAATGTGAACTGACGTTCAAAAATAAAACATTTGAAAAAGGACCATTTTCCACATTTCTGAAGCATGACGTAATGGGGGGGTGTTATCTCTTTTGTCGAAAATCAGCCGTTTTTGCTCGAACATTAAATGCCTCCAAATGGTATTTAATTAACTTCCCGGGGTGAAGAAACCCTTTTTGAGAACTCAGAGTGAGTAAATTGGCCATTTTCATGCACTTTTAACCATTCCATAAATCTTGTGTTTAGGGCCCCTGGAAGCATGAAAATCACTTTAAACATGCTAATTTTAGCTGTAACACTGATGATCCACCTACAAATGTGAACTGACGTTCAAAAATAAAACATTTGAAAACGGACCATTTTCCACATTTCTGAAGCATGACGTAATGGGGGGGTGTTATCTCTTTTGTCAAAAATCAGCTGTTTTTGCTTGAACATTAAATGCCTCCAAATAGTATTTAATTCACTTCCCGAGCCCCTGGAAGCATGAAAATCACTTTAAACATGCTAATTTT
Organism: Lissotriton vulgaris; assembly: GCF_964263255.1. Classification (NCBI taxonomy): domain Eukaryota; kingdom Metazoa; phylum Chordata; class Amphibia; order Caudata; family Salamandridae; genus Lissotriton; species Lissotriton vulgaris. The sequence goes on from NW_028252114.1 coordinate 137,042, forward strand.
AGCTCTAACACTGATGATCCACCTACAAATGTGAACTGACGTTCAAAAATAAAACATTTGAAAACGGACCATTTTCCACATTTCTGAAGCATGACGTAATGGGGGGGTGTTATCTCTTTTGTCGAAAATCAGCCGTTTTTGCTCGAACATTAAATGCCTCCAAATGGTATTTAATTAACTTCCCGGGGTGAAGAAACCCTTTTTGAGAACTCAGAGTGAGTAAATTGGCCATTTTCATGCACTTTTAACCATTCCATAAATCTTGTGTTTAGGGCCCCTGGAAGCATGAAAATCACTTTAAACATGCTAATTTTAGCTCCAACACTGATGATCCACCTACAAATGTGAACTGACATTCAAAAATAAAACATTTTAAAACGGACCATTTTCCACATTTCTGAAGCATGACGTAATGGGGGGGTGTTATCTCTTTTGTCAAAAATCAGATGTTTTTGATTGAACACTAAATGCCTCCAAATAGTATTTAATTCACTTCTCGAGCCCCTGGAAGCATGAAAATCACTTTAAACATGCTAATTTTAGCTCTAACACTGATGATCCACCTACAAATGTGAACTGACGTTCAAAAATAAAACATTTGAAAACGGACCATTTTCCACATTTCTGAAGCATGACGTAATGGGGGGGTGTTATCTCTTTTGTCGAAAATCAGCCGTTTTTGCTCGAACATTAAATGCCTCCAAATGGTATTTAATTAACTTCCCGTGGTGAAGAAACCCTTTTTGAGAACTCAGAGTGAGTAAATTGGCCATTTTCATGCACTTTTAACCATTCCATAAATCTTGTGTTTAGGGCCCCTGGAAGCATGAAAATCACTTTAAACATGCTAATTTTAGCTCTAACACTGATGATCCACCTACAAATGTGAACTGACGTTAAAAAATAAAACATTTGAAAACGGACCATTTTCCACATTTCTGAAGCATGACGTAATGGGGGGTGTTATCTCTTTTGTCAAAAATCAGCTGTTTTTGATTGAACATTAAATGCCTCCAAATAGTATTTAATTCACTTCCCGAGCCCCTGGAAGCATGAACATCACTATAAACATGCTAATTTTAGCTCTAACACTGATGATCCACCTACAAATGTGAACTGACGTTCCAAAATAATACATTTGAAAACGGACCATTTTCCACATTTCTGAAGCATGACTTAATGGGGGGGGTGTTATCTCTTTTGTCGAAAATCTGCCGTTTCTGCTCGAACATTAAATGCCTCCAAATGGTATTTAATTAACTTCCCGGGGTGAAGAAACACTTTTTGAGAACTCAGAGTGAGTAAATTGGCCATTTTCATGCACTTTTAACCATTCCATAAATCTTGTGTTTAGGGCCCCTGGAAGCATGAAAATCACTTTAAACATGCTAATTTTAGCTCTAACACTGATGATCCACCTACAAATGTGAACTGACGTTCAAAAATAAAACATTTGAAAACGGACCATTTTCCACATTTCTGAAGCATGACGTAATGGGGGGGTGTTATCTCTTTTGTCAAAAATCAGATGTTTTTGATTGAACACTAAATGCCTCCAAATAGTATTTAATTCACTTCTCGAGCCCCTGGAAGCATGAAAATCACTTTAAACATGCTAATTTTAGCTCTAACACTGATGATCCACCTACAAATGTGAACTGACGTTCAAAAATAAAACATTTGAAAAAGAACCATTTTCCACATTTCTGAAGCATGACGTAATGGGGGGGTGTTATCTCTTTTGTCGAAAATCAGCCGTTTTTGCTCGAACATTAAATGCCTCCAAATGGTATTTAATTAACTTCCCGGGGTGAAGAAACCCTTTTTGAGAACTCAGAGTGAGTAAATTGGCCATTTTCATGCACTTTTAACCATTCCATAAATCTTGTGTTTAGGGCCCCTGGAAGCATGAAAATCACTTTAAACATGCTAATTTTAGCTCTAACACTGATGATCCACCTACAAATGTGAACTGACGTTCAAAAATAAAACATTTGAAAACGGACCATTTTCCACATTTCTGAAGCATGACGTAATGGGGGGGTGTTATCTCTTTTGTCAAAAATCAGCTGTTTTTGCTTGAACATTAAATGCCTCCAAATAGTATTTAATTCACTTCCCGAGCCCCTGGAAGCATGAAAATCACTTTAAACATGCTAATTTTAGCTCTAACACTGATGATCCACCTACAAATGTGAACTGACGTTCCAAAATAAAACATTTGAAAACGGACCATTTTCCACATTTCTGAAGCATGACGTAATGGGGGGGTGTTATCTCTTTTGTCGAAAATCAGCCGTTTTTGCTCGAACATTAAATGCCTCCAAATGGTATTTAATTAACTTCCCGGGGTGAAGAAACACTTTTTGAGAACTCAGAGTGAGTAAATTGGCCATTTTCATGCACTTTTAACCATTCCATAAATCTTGTGTTTAGGGCCCCTGGAAGCATGAAAATCACTTTAAACATGCTAATTTTAGCTCTAACACTGATGATCCACCTACAAATGTGAACTGATGTTCAAAAATAAAACATTTGAAAACGGACCATTTTCCACATTTCTGAAGCATGACGTAATGGGGGGGTGTTATCTCTTTTGTCGAAAATCAGCCGTTTTTGCTCGAACATTAAATGCCTCCAAATGGTATTTAATTAACTTCCCGGAGTGAAGAAACCCTTTTTGAGAACTCAGAGTGAGTAAATTGGCCATTTTCATGCACTTTTAACCATTCCATAAATCTTGTGTTTAGGGCCTCTGGAAGCATGAAAATCACTTTAAACATGCTAATTTTAGCTCTAACACTGATGATCCACCTACAAATGTGAACTGACGTTCAAAAATAAAACATTTGAAAACGGACCATTTTCCACATTTCTGAAGCATGACGAAATGGGGGGGTGTTATCTCTTTTGTCAAAAATCTGCTGTTTTTGCTTGAACATTAAATGCCTCCAAATAGTATTTAATTCACTTCCCGAGCCCCTGGAAGCATGAAAATCACTTTAAACATGCTAATTTTAGCTCTAACACTGATGATCCACCTACAAATGTGAACTGACGTTCAAAAATAAAACATTTGAAAACGGACCATTTTCCACATTTCTGAAGCATGACGTAATGGGGGGGTGTTATCTCTTTTGTCGAAAATCAGCAGTTTTTGCTCGAACATTAAATGCCTCCAAATGGTATTTAATTAACTTCCCGGGGTGAAGAAACCCTTTTTGAGAACTCAGAGTGAGTAAATTGGCCATTTTCATGCACTTTTAACCATTCCATAAATCTTGTGTTTAGGGCCCCTGGAAGCATGAAAATCACTTTAAACATGCTAATTTTAGCTGTAACACTGATGATCCACCTACAAATGTGAACTGACGTTCAAAAATAAAACATTTGAAAACGGACCATTTTCCACATTTCTGAAGCATGACGTAATGGGGGGGTGTTATCTCTTTTGTCAAAAATCAGCTGTTTTTGCTTGAACATTAAATGCCTCCAAATAGTATTTAATTCACTTCCCGAGCCCCTGGAAGCATGAAAATCACTTTAAACATGCTAATTTTAGCTCTAACACTGATGATCCACCTACAAATGTGAACTGACGTTCAAAAATAAAACATTTGAAAACGGACCATTTTCCACATTTCTGAAGCATGACGTAATGGGGGGGTGTTATCTCTTTTGTCGAAAATCAGCCGTTTTTGCTCGAACATTAAATGCCTCCAAATGGTATTTAATTAACTTCCCGGGGTGAAGAAACCCTTTTTGAGAACTCAGAGTGAGTAAATTGGCCATTTTCATGCACTTTTAACCATTCCATAAATCTTGTGTTTAGGGCCCCTGGAAGCATGAAAATCACTTTAAACATGCTAATTTTAGCTCCAACACTGATGATCCACCTACAAATGTGAACTGACATTCAAAAATAAAACATTTTAAAACGGACCATTTTCCACATTTCTGAAGCATGACGTAATGGGGGGGTGTTATCTCTTTTGTCAAAAATCAGATGTTTTTGATTGAACACTAAATGCCTCCAAATAGTATTTAATTCACTTCTCGAGCCCCTGGAAGCATGAAAATCACTTTAAACATGCTAATTTTAGCTCTAACACTGATGATCCACCTACAAATGTGAACTGACGTTCAAAAATAAAACATTTGAAAACGGACCATTTTCCACATTTCTGAAGCATGACGTAATGGGGGGGTGTTATCTCTTTTGTCGAAAATCAGCCGTTTTTGCTCGAACATTAAATGCCTCCAAATGGTATTTAATTAACTTCCCGTGGTGAAGAAACCCTTTTTGAGAACTCAGAGTGAGTAAATTGGCCATTTTCATGCACTTTTAACCATTCCATAAATCTTGTGTTTAGGGCCCCTGGAAGCATGAAAATCACTTTAAACATGCTAATTTTAGCTCTAACACTGATGATCCACCTACAAATGTGAACTGACGTTAAAAAATAAAACATTTGAAAACGGACCATTTTCCACATTTCTGAAGCATGACGTAATGGGGGGTGTTATCTCTTTTGTCAAAAATCAGCTGTTTTTGATTGAACATTAAATGCCTCCAAATAGTATTTAATTCACTTCCCGAGCCCCTGGAAGCATGAAAATCACTTTAAACATGCTAATTTTAGCTCTAACACTGATGAGCCACCTACAAATGTGAACTGATGTTCAAAAATAAAACATTTGAAAACGGACCATTTTCCACATTTCTGAAGCATGACGTAATGGGGGGGTGTTATCTCTTTTGTCGAAAATCAGCCGTTTTTGCTCGAACATTAAATGCCTCCAAGTGGTATTTAATTAACTTCCCGGGGTGAAGAAACCCTTTTTGAGAACTCAGAGTGAGTAAATTGGCCATTTTCAGGCACTTTTAACCATTCCATAAATCTTGTGTTTAGGGCCCCTGGAAGCATGAAAATCACTTTAAACATGCTAATTTTAGCTCTAACACTGATGATCCACCTACAAATGTGAACTGACGTTAAAAAATAAAACATTTGAAAACGGACCATGTTCCACATTTCTGAAGCATGACGTAATGGGGGGGTGTTATCTCTTTTGTCAAAAATCAGCTGTTTTTGATTGAACATTAAATGCCTCCAAATAGTATTTAATTCACTTCCCGAGCCCCTGGAAGCATGAAAATCACTTTAAACATGCTAATTTTAGCTCTAACACTGATGATCCACCTACAAATGTGAACTGATGTTCAAAAATAAAACATTTGAAAACGGACCATTTTCCACATTTCTGAAGCATGACGTAATGGGGGGGGTGTTATCTCTTTTGTCGAAAATCAGCCGTTTTTGCTCGAACATTAAATGCCTCCAAATGGTATTTAATTAACTTCCCGGGGTGAAGAAACCCTTTTTGAGAACTCAGAGTGAGTAAATTGGCCATTTTCATGCGCTTTTAACCATTCCATAAATCTTGTGTTTAGGGCCCCTGGAAGCATGAAAATCACTTTAAACATGCTAATTTTAGCTCTAACACTGATGATCCACCTACAAATGTGAACTGACGTTCAAAAATAAAACATTTGAAAACGGACCATTTTCCACATTTCTGAAGCATGACGTAATGGGGGGGTGTTATCTCTTTTGTCGAAAATCAGCCGTTTTTGCTCGAACATTAAATGCCTCCAAATGGTATTTAATTAACTTCCCGGGGTGAAGAAACCCTTTTTGAGAACTCAGAGTGAGTAAATTGGCAATTTTCATGCACTTTTAACCATTCCATAAATCTTGTGTGTAGGGCCCCCGGAAGCATGAAAATCACTTTAAACATGCTAATTTTAGCTCTAACACTGATGATCCACCTACAAATGTGAACTGATGTTCAAAAATAAAACATTTGAAAACGGACCATTTTCCACATTTCTGAAGCATGACGTAATGGGGGGGTGTTATCTCTTTTGTCGAAAATCAGCCGTTTTTGCTCGAACATTAAATGCCTCCAAATGGTATTTAATTAACTTCCCGGAGTGAAGAAACGCTTTTTGAGAACTCAGAGTGAGTAAATTGGCCATTTTCATGCACTTTTAACCATTCCATAAATCTTGTGTTTAGGGCCCCTGGAAGCATGAAAATCACTTTAAACATGCTAATTTTAGCTCTAACACTGATGATCCACCTACAAATGTGAACTGACGTTCAAAAATAAAACATTTGAAAACGGACCATTTTCCACATTTCTGAAGCATGACGTAATGGGGGGGTGTTATCTCTTTTGTCAAAAATCAGCTGTTTTTGCTTGAACATTAAATGCCTCCAAATAGTATTTAATTCACTTCCCGAGCCCCTGGAAGCATGAAAATCACTTTAAACATGCTAATTTTAGCTCTAACACTGATGATCCACCTACAAATGTGAACTGACGTTCAAAAATAAAACATTTGAAAACGGACCATTTTCCACATTTCTGAAGCATGACGTAATGGGGGGGTGTTATCTCTTTTGTCGAAAATCAGCAGTTTTTGCTCGAACATTAAATGCCTCCAAATGGTATTTAATTAACTTCCCGGGGTGAAGAAACCCTTTTTGAGAACTCAGAGTGAGTAAATTGGCCATTTTCATGCACTTTTAACCATTCCATAAATCTTGTGTTTAGGGCCCCTGGAAGCATGAAAATCACTTTAAACATGCTAATTTTAGCTCTAACACTGATGATCCACCTACAAATGTGAACTGACGTTCAAAAATAAAACATTTGAAAACGGACCATTTTCCACATTTCTGAAGCATGACGTAATGGGGGGGTGTTATCTCTTTTGTCAAAAATCAGCTGTTTTTGCTTGAACATTAAATGCCTCCAAATAGTATTTAATTCACTTCCCGAGCCCCTGGAAGCATGAAAATCACTTTAAACATGCTAATTTTAGCTCTAACACTGATGATCCACCTACAAATGTGAACTGACGTTCAAAAATAAAACATTTGAAAACGGACCATTTTCCACATTTCTGAAGCATGACGTAATGGGGGGGTGTTATCTCTTTTGTCGAAAATCAGCAGTTTTTGCTCGAACATTAAATGCCTCCAAATGGTATTTAATTAACTTCCCGGGGTGAAGAAACCCTTTTTGAGAACTCAGAGTGAGTAAATTGGCCATTTTCATGCACTTTTAACCATTCCATAAATCTTGTGTTTAGGGCCCCTGGAAGCATGAAAATCACTTTAAACATGCTAATTTTAGCTCTAACACTGATGATCCACCTACAAATGTGAACTGACGTTCAAAAATAAAACATTTGAAAACGGACCATTTTCCACATTTCTGAAGCATGACGTAATGGGGGGGTGTTATCTCTTTTGTCAAAAATCAGCTGTTTTTGTTTGAACATTAAATGCCTCCAAATAGTATTTAATTCACTTCCCGAGCCCCTGGAAGCATAAAAATCACTTTAAACATGCTAATTTTAGCTCTAACACTGATGATCCACCTACAAATGTGAACTGACGTTCAAAAATAAAACATTTGAAAAAGGACCATTTTCCACATTTCTGAAGCATGACGTAATGGGGGGGTGTTATCTCTTTTGTCGAAAATCAGCCGTTTTTGCTCGAACATTAAATGCCTCCAAATGGTATTTAATTAACTTCCCGGGGTGAAGAAACCCTTTTTGAGAACTCAGAGTGAGTAAATTGGCCATTTTCATGCACTTTTAACCATTCCATAAATCTTGTGTTTAGGGCCCCTGGAAGCATGAAAATCACTTTAAACATGCTAATTTTAGCTCTAACACTGATGATCCACCTACAAATGTGAACTGACGTTCAAAAATAAAACATTTGAAAACGGACCATTTTCCACATTTCTGAAGCATGACGTAATGGGGGGGTGTTATCTCTTTTGTCAAAAATCAGCTGTTTTTGCTTGAACATTAAATGCCTCCAAATAGTATTTAATTCACTTCCCGAGCCCCTGGAAGCATGAAAATCACTTTAAACATGCTAATTTTAGCTCTAACACTGATGATCCACCTACAAATGTGAACTGACGTTCAAAAATAAAACATTTGAAAACGGACCATTTTCCACATTTCTGAAGCATGACGTAATGGGGGGGTGTTATCTCTTTTGTCGAAAATCAGCCGTTTTTGCTCGAACATTAAATGCCTCCAAATGGTATTTAATTAACTTCCCGGGGTGAAGAAACCCTTTTTGAGAACTCAGAGTGAGTAAATTGGCCATTTTCATGCACTTTTAACCATTCCATAAATCTTGTGTTTAGGGCCCCTGGAAGCATGAAAATCACTTTAAACATGCTAATTTTAGCTCCAACACTGATGATCCACCTACAAAAGTGAACTGACATTCAAAAATAAAACATTTTAAAACGGACCATTTTCCACATTTCTGAAGCATGACGTAATGGGGGGGTGTTATCTCTTTAGTCAAAAATCAGCTGTTTTTGATTGAACATTAAATGCCTCCAAATAGTATTTAATTCACTTCCCGAGCCCCTGGAAGCATGAACATCACTATAAACATGCTAATTTTAGCTCTAACACTGATGATCCACCTACAAATGTGAACTGACGTTCCAAAATAAAACATTTGAAAACGGACCATTTTCCACATTTCTGAAGCATGACTTAATGGGGGGGGTGTTATCTCTTTTGTCGAAAATCAGCCGTTTCTGCTCGAACATTAAATGCCTCCAAATGGTATTTAATTAACTTCCCGGGGTGAAGAAACACTTTTTGAGAACTCAGAGTGAGTAAATTGGCCATTTTCATGCACTTTTAACCATTCCATAAATCTTGTGTTTAGGGCCCCTGGAAGCATGAAAATCACTTTAAACATGCTAATTTTAGCTCTAACACTGATGATCCACCTACAAATGTGAACTGACGTTCAAAAATAAAACATTTGAAAACGGACCATTTTCCACATTTCTGAAGCATGACGTAATGGGGGGGTGTTATCTCTTTTGTCAAAAATCAGATGTTTTTGATTGAACACTAAATGCCTCCAAATAGTATTTAATTCACTTCTCGAGCCCCTGGAAGCATGAAAATCACTTTAAACATGCTAATTTTAGCTCTAACACTGATGATCCACCTACAAATGTGAACTGACGTTCAAAAATAAAACATTTGAAAAAGGACCATTTTCCACATTTCTGAAGCATGACGTAATGGGGGGGTGTTATCTCTTTTGTCGAAAATCAGCCGTTTTTGCTCGAACATTAAATGCCTCCAAATGGTATTTAATTAACTTCCCGGGGTGAAGAAACCCTTTTTGAGAACTCAGAGTGAGTAAATTGGCCATTTTCATGCACTTTTAACCATTCCATAAATCTTGTGTTTAGGGCCCCTGGAAGCATGAAAATCACTTTAAACATGCTAATTTTAGCTCTAACACTGATGATCCACCTACAAATGTGAACTGACGTTCAAAAATAAAACATTTGAAAACGGACCATTTTCCACATTTCTGAAGCATGACGTAATGGGGGGGTGTTATCTCTTTTGTCAAAAATCAGATGTTTTTGATTGAACACTAAATGCCTCCAAATAGTATTTAATTCACTTCTCGAGCCCCTGGAAGCATGAAAATCACTTTAAACATGCCAATTTTAGCTCTAACACTGATGATCCACCTACAAATGTGAACTGACGTTCAAAAATAAAACATTTGAAAAAGGACCATTTTCCACATTTCTGAAGCATGACGTAATGGGGGGGTGTTATCTCTTTTGTCGAAAATCAGCCGTTTTTGCTCGAACATTAAATGCCTCCAAATGGCATTTAATTAACTTCCCGGGGTGAAGAAACCCTTTTTGAGAACTCAGAGTGAGTAAATTGGCCATTTTCATGCACTTTTAACCATTCCATAAATCTTGTGTTTAGGGCCCCTGGAAGCATGAAAATCACTTTAAACATGCTAATTTTAGCTCTAACACTGATGATCCACCTACAAATGTGAACTGACGTTCAAAAATAAAACATTTGAAAACGGACCATTTTCCACATTTCTGAAGCATGACGTAATGGGGGGGTGTTATCTCTTTTGTCAAAAATCAGCTGTTTTTGCTTGAACATTAAATGCCTCCAAATAGTATTTAATTCACTTCCCGAGCCCCTGGAAGCATGAAAATCACTTTAAACATGCTAATTTTAGCTCTAACACTGATGATCCACCTACAAATGTGAACTGACGTTCCAAAATAAAACATTTGAAAACGGACCATTTTCCACATTTCTGAAGCATGACGTAATGGGGGGGTGTTATCTCTTTTGTCGAAAATCAGCCGTTTTTGCTCGAACATTAAATGCCTCCAAATGGTATTTAATTAACTTCCCGGGGTGAAGAAACACTTTTTGAGAACTCAGAGTGAGTAAATTGGCCATTTTCATGCACTTTTAACCATTCCATAAATCTTGTGTTTAGGGCCCCTGGAAGCATGAAAATCACTTTAAACATGCTAATTTTAGCTCTAACACTGATGATCCACCTACAAATGTGAACTGATGTTCAAAAATAAAACATTTGAAAACGGACCATTTTCCACATTTCTGAAGCATGACGTAATGGGGGGGTGTTATCTCTTTTGTCGAAAATCAGCCGTTTTTGCTCGAACATTAAATGCCTCCAAATGGTATTTAATTAACTTCCCGGAGTGAAGAAACCCTTTTTGAGAACTCAGAGTGAGTAAATTGGCCATTTTCATGCACTTTTAACCATTCCATAAATCTTGTGTTTAGGGCCCCTGGAAGCATGAAAATCACTTTAAACATGCTAATTTTAGCTCTAACACTGATGATCCACCTACAAATGTGAACTGACGTTCAAAAATAAAACATTTGAAAACGGACCATTTTCCACATTTCTGAAGCATGACGAAATGGGGGGGTGTTATCTCTTTTGTCAAAAATCAGCTGTTTTTGCTTGAACATTAAATGCCTCCAAATAGTATTTAATTCACTTCCCGAGCCCCTGGAAGCATGAAAATCACTTTAAACATGCTAATTTTAGCTCTAACACTGATGATCCACCTACAAATGTGAACTGACGTTCAAAAATAAAACATTTGAAAACGGACCATTTTCCACATTTCTGAAGCATGACGTAATGGGGGGGTGTTATCTCTTTTGTCGAAAATCAGCAGTTTTTGCTCGAACATTAAATGCCTCCAAATGGTATTTAATTAACTTCCCGGGGTGAAGAAACCCTTTTTGAGAACTCAGAGTGAGTAAATTGGCCATTTTCATGCACTTTTAACCATTCCATAAATCTTGTGTTTAGGGCCCCTGGAAGCATGAAAATCACTTTAAACATGCTAATTTTAGCTGTAACACTGATGATCCACCTACAAATGTGAACTGACGTTCAAAAATAAAACATTTGAAAACTGACCATTTTCCACATTTCTGAAGCATGACGTAATGGGGGGGTGTTATCTCTTTTGTCAAAAATCAGCTGTTTTTGCTTGAACATTAAATGCCTCCAAATAGTATTTAATTCACTTCCCGAGCCCCTGGAAGCATGAAAATCACTTTAAACATGCTAATTTTAGCTCTAACACTGATGATCCACCTACAAATGTGAACTGACGTTCAAAAATAAAACATTTGAAAACGGACCATTTTCCACATTTCTGAAGCATGACGTAATGGGGGGGTGTTATCTCTTTTGTCGAAAATCAGCCGTTTTTGCTCGAACATTAAATGCCTCCAAATGGTATTTAATTAACTTCCCGGGGTGAAGAAACCCTTTTTGAGAACTCAGAGTGAGTAAATTGGCCATTTTCATGCACTTTTAACCATTCCATAAATCTTGTGTTTAGGGCCCCTGGAAGCATGAAAATCACTTTAAACATGCTAATTTTAGCTCCAACACTGATGATCCACCTACAAATGTGAACTGACATTCAAAAATAAAACATTTTAAAACGGACCATTTTCCACATTTCTGAAGCATGACGTAATGGGGGGGTGTTATCTCTTTTGTCAAAAATCAGATGTTTTTGATTGAACACTAAATGCCTCCAAATAGTATTTAATTCACTTCTCGAGCCCCTGGAAGCATGAAAATCACTTTAAACATGCTAATTTTAGCTCTAACACTGATGATCCACCTACAAATGTGAACTGACGTTCAAAAATAAAACATTTGAAAACGGACCATTTTCCACATTTCTGAAGCATGACGTAATGGGGGGGTGTTATCTCTTTTGTCGAAAATCAGCCGTTTTTGCTCGAACATTAAATGCCTCCAAATGGTATTTAATTAACTTCCCGTGGTGAAGAAACCCTTTTTGAGAACTCAGAGTGAGTAAATTGGCCATTTTCATGCACTTTTAACCATTCCATAAATCTTGTGTTTAGGGCCCCTGGAAGCATGAAAATCACTTTAAACATGCTAATTTTAGCTCTAACACTGATGATCCACCTACAAATGTGAACTGACGTAAAAAAATAAAACATTTGAAAACGGACCATTTTCCACATTTCTGAAGCATGACGTAATGGGGGGTGTTATCTCTTTTGTCAAAAATCAGCTGTTTTTGATTGAACATTAAATGCCTCCAAATAGTATTTAATTCACTTCCCGAGCCCCTGGAAGCATGAAAATCACTTTAAACATGCTAATTTTAGCTCTAACACTGATGAGCCACCTACAAATGTGAACTGATGTTCAAAAATAAAACATTTGAAAACGGACCATTTTCCACATTTCTGAAGCATGACGTAATGGGGGGGTGTTATCTCTTTTGTCGAAAATCAGCCGTTTTTGCTCGAACATTAAATGCCTCCAAGTGGTATTTAATTAACTTCCCGGGGTGAAGAAACCCTTTTTGAGAACTCAGAGTGAGTAAATTGGCCATTTTCATGCACTTTTAACCATTCCATAAATCTTGTGTTTAGGGCCCCTGGAAGCATGAAAATCACTTTAAACATGCTAATTTTAGCTCTAACACTGATGATCCACCTACAAATGTGAACTGACGTTAAAAAATAAAACATTTGAAAACGGACCATGTTCCACATTTCTGAAGCATGACGTAATGGGGGGGTGTTATCTCTTTTGTCAAAAATCAGCTGTTTTTGATTGAACATTAAATGCCTCCAAATAGTATTTAATTCACTTCCCGAGCCCCTGGAAGCATGAAAATCACTTTAAACATGCTAATTTTAGCTCTAACACTGATGATCCACCTACAAATGTGAACTGATGTTCAAAAATAAAACATTTGAAAACGGACCATTTTCCACATTTCTGAAGCATGACGTAATGGGGGGGTGTTATCTCTTTTGTCGAAAATCAGCCGTTTTTGCTCGAACATTAAATGCCTCCAAATGGTATTTAATTAACTTCCCGGGTGAAGAAACCCTTTTTGAGAACTCAGAGTGAGTAAATTGGCCATTTTCATGCGCTTTTAACCATTCCATAAATCTTGTGTTTAGGGCCCCTGGAAGCATGAAAATCACTTTAAACATGCTAATTTTAGCTCTAACACTGATGATCCACCTACAAATGTGAACTGACGTTCAAAAATAAAACATTTGAAAACGGACCATTTTCCACATTTCTGAAGCATGACGTAATGGGGGGGTGTTATCTCTTTTGTCGAAAATCAGCCGTTTTTGCTCGAACATTAAATGCCTCCAAATGGTATTTAATTAACTTCCCGGGGTGAAGAAACCCTTTTTGAGAACTCAGAGTGAGTAAATTGGCAATTTTCATGCACTTTTAACCATTCCATAAATCTTGTGTGTAGGGCCCCCGGAAGCATGAAAATCACTTTAAACATGCTAATTTTAGCTCTAACACTGATGATCCACCTACAAATGTGAACTGATGTTCAAAAATAAAACATTTGAAAACGGACCATTTTCCACATTTCTGAAGCATGACGTAATGGGGGGGTGTTATCTCTTTTGTCGAAAATCAGCCGTTTTTGCTCGAACATTAAATGCCTCCAAATGGTATTTAATTAACTTCCCGGAGTGAAGAAACGCTTTTTGAGAACTCAGAGTGAGTAAATTGGCCATTTTCATGCACTTTTAACCATTCCATAAATCTTGTGTTTAGGGCCCCTGGAAGCATGAAAATCACTTTAAACATGCTAATTTTAGCTCTAACACTGATGATCCACCTACAAATGTGAACTGACGTTCAAAAATAAAACATTTGAAAACGGACCATTTTCCACATTTCTGAAGCATGACGTAATGGGGGGGTGTTATCTCTTTTGTCAAAAATCAGCTGTTTTTGCTTGAACATTAAATGCCTCCAAATAGTATTTAATTCACTTCCCGAGCCCCTGGAAGCATGAAAATCACTTTAAACATGCTAATTTTAGCTCTAACACTGATGATCCACCTACAAATGTGAACTGACGTTCAAAAATAAAACATTTGAAAACGGACCATTTTCCACATTTCTGAAGCATGACGTAATGGGGGGGTGTTATCTCTTTTGTCGAAAATCAGCAGTTTTTGCTCGAACATTAAATGCCTCCAAATGGTATTTAATTAACTTCCCGGGGTGAAGAAACCCTTTTTGAGAACTCAGAGTGAGTAAATTGGCCATTTTCATGCACTTTTAACCATTCCATAAATCTTGTGTTTAGGGCCCCTGGAAGCATGAAAATCACTTTAAACATGCTAATTTTAGCTCTAACACTGATGATCCACCTACAAATGTGAACTGACGTTCAAAAATAAAACATTTGAAAACGGACCATTTTCCACATTTCTGAAGCATGACGTAATGGGGGGGTGTTATCTCTTTTGTCAAAAATCAGCTGTTTTTGATTGAACATTAAATGCCTCCAAATAGTATTTAATTCACTTCCCGAGCCCCTGGAAGCATAAAAATCACTTTAAACATGCTAATTTTAGCTCTAACACTGATGATCCACCTACAAATGTGAACTGACGTTCAAAAATAAAACATTTGAAAAAGGACCATTTTCCACATTTCTGAAGCATGACGTAATGGGGGGGTGTTATCTCTTTTGTCGAAAATCAGCCGTTTTTGCTCGAACATTAAATGCCTCCAAATGGTATTTAATTAACTTCCCGGGGTGAAGAAACCCTTTTTGAGAACTCAGAGTGAGTAAATTGGCCATTTTCATGCACTTTTAACCATTCCATAAATCTTGTGTTTAGGGCCCCTGGAAGCATGAAAATCACTTTAAACATGCTAATTTTAGCTCTAACACTGATGATCCACCTACAAATGTGAACTGACGTTCAAAAATAAAACATTTGAAAACGGACCATTTTCCACATTTCTGAAGCATGACGTAATGGGGGGGTGTTATCTCTTTTGTCAAAAATCAGCTGTTTTTGCTTGAACATTAAATGCCTCCAAATAGTATTTAATTCACTTCCCGAGCCCCTGGAAGCATGAAAATCACTTTAAACATGCTAATTTTAGCTCTAACACTGATGATCCACCTACAAATGTGAACTGACGTTCAAAAATAAAACATTTGAAAACGGACCATTTTCCACATTTCTGAAGCATGACGTAATGGGGGGGTGTTATCTCTTTTGTCGAAAATCAGCCGTTTTTGCTTGAACATTAAATGCCTCCAAATGGTATTTAATTAACTTCCCGGGGTGAAGAAACCCTTTTTGAGAACTCAGAGTGAGTAAATTGGCCATTTTCATGCACTTTTAACCATTCCATAAATCTTGTGTTTAGGGCCCCTGGAAGCATGAAAATCACTTTAAACATGCTAATTTTAGCTCTAACACTGATGATCCACCTACAAATGTGAACTGACGTTCAAAAATAAAACATTTGAAAACGGACCATTTTCCACATTTCTGAAGCATGACGTAATGGGGGGGTGTTATCTCTTTTGTCAAAAATCAGCTGTTTTTGATTGAACATTAAATGCCTCCAAATAGTATTTAATTCACTTCCCAAGCCCCTGGAAGCATAAAAATCACTTTAAACATGCTAATTTTAGCTCTAACACTGATGATCCACCTACAAATGTGAACTGACGTTCAAAAATAAAACATTTGAAAAAGGACCATTTTCCACATTTCTGAAGCATGACGTAATGGGGGGGTGTTATCTCTTTTGTCGAAAATCAGCCGTTTTTGCTCGAACATTAAATGCCTCCAAATGGTATTTAATTAACTTCCCGGGGTGAAGAAACCCTTTTTGAGAACTCAGAGTGAGTAAATTGGCCATTTTCATGCACTTTTAACCATTCCATAAATCTTGTGTTTAGGGCCCCTGGAAGCATGAAAATCACTTTAAACATGCTAATTTTAGCTCTAACACTGATGATCCACCTACAAATGTGAACTGACGTTCAAAAATAAAACATTTGAAAACGGACCATTTTCCACATTTCTGAAGCATGACGTAATGGGGGGGTGTTATCTCTTTTGTCAAAAATCAGCTGTTTTTGCTTGAACATTAAATGCCTCCAAATAGTATTTAATTCACTTCCCGAGCCCCTGGAAGCATGAAAATCACTTTAAACATGCTAATTTTAGCTCTAACACTGATGATCCACCTACAAATGTGAACTGACGTTCAAAAATAAAACATTTGAAAACGGACCATTTTCCACATTTCTGAAGCATGACGTAATGGGGGGGTGTTATCTCTTTTGTCGAAAATCAGCCGTTTTTGCTCGAACATTAAATGCCTCCAAATGGTATTTAATTAACTTCCCGGGGTGAAGAAACCCTTTTTGAGAACTCAGAGTGAGTAAATTGGCCATTTTCATGCACTTTTAACCATTCCATAAATCTTGTGTTTAGCGCCCCTGGAAGCATGAAAATCACTTTAAACATGCTAATTTTAGCTCCAACACTGATGATCCACCTACAAAAGTGAACTGACATTCAAAAATAAAACATTTTAAAACGGACCATTTTCCACATTTCTGAAGCATGACGTAATGGGGGGGTGTTATCTCTTTTGTCAAAAATCAGCTGTTTTTGATTGAACATTAAATGCCTCCAAATAGTATTTAATTCACTTCCCGAGCCCCTGGAAGCATGAACATCACTATAAACATGCTAATTTTAGCTCTAACACTGATGATCCACCTACAAATGTGAACTGACGTTCCAAAATAAAACATTTGAAAACGGACCATTTTCCACATTTCTGAAGCATGACTTAATGGGGGGGGTGTTATCTCTTTTGTCGAAAATCAGCCGTTTCTGCTCGAACATTAAATGCCTCCAAATGGTATTTAATTAACTTCCCGGGGTGAAGAAACACTTTTTGAGAACTCAGAGTGAGTAAATTGGCCATTTTCATGCACTTTTAACCATTCCATAAATCTTGTGTTTAGGGCCCCTGGAAGCATGAAAATCACTTTAAACATGCTAATTTTAGCTCTAACACTGATGATCCACCTACAAATGTGAACTGACGTTCAAAAATAAAACATTTGAAAACGGACCATTTTCCACATTTCTGAAGCATGACGTAATGGGGGGGTGTTATCTCTTTTGTCAAAAATCAGATGTTTTTGATTGAACACTAAATGCCTCCAAATAGTATTTAATTCACTTCTCGAGCCCCTGGAAGCATGAAAATCACTTTAAACATGCTAATTTTAGCTCTAACACTGATGATCCACCTACAAATGTGAACTGACGTTCAAAAATAAAACATTTGAAAAAGGACCATTTTCCACATTTCTGAAGCATGACGTAATGGGGGGGTGTTATCTCTTTTGTCGAAAATCAGCCGTTTTTGCTCGAACATTAAATGCCTCCAAATGGTATTTAATTAACTTCCCGGGGTGAAGAAACCCTTTTTGAGAACTCAGAGTGAGTAAATTGGCCATTTTCATGCACTTTTAACCATTCCATAAATCTTGTGTTTAGGGCCCCTGGAAGCATGAAAATCACTTTAAACATGCTAATTTTAGCTCTAACACTGATGATCCACCTACAAATGTGAACTGACGTTCAAAAATAAAACATTTGAAAACGGACCATTTTCCACATTTCTGAAGCATGACGTAATGGGGGGGTGTTATCTCTTTTGTCAAAAATCAGCTGTTTTTGCTTGAACATTAAATGCCTCCAAATAGTATTTAATTCACTTCCCGAGCCCCTGGAAGCATGAAAATCACTTTAAACATGCTAATTTTAGCTCTAACACTGATGATCCACCTACAAATGTGAACTGACGTTCAAAAATAAAACATTTGAAAACGGACCATTTTCCACATTTCTGAAGCATGACGTAATGGGGGGGTGTTATCTCTTTTGTCGAAAATCAGCCGTTTTTGCTCGAACATTAAATGCCTCCAAATGGTATTTAATTAACTTCCCGGGGTGAAGAAACCCTTTTTGAGAACTCAGAGTGAGTAAATTGGCCATTTTCATGCACTTTTAACCATTCCATAAATCTTGTGTTTAGGGCCCCTGGAAGCATGAAAATCACTTTAAACATGCTAATTTTAGCTCTAACACTGATGATCCACCTACAAATGTGAACTGACGTTCAAAAATAAAACATTTGAAAACGGACCATTTTCCACATTTCTGAAGCATGACGTAATGGGGGGGTGTTATCTCTTTTGTCAAAAATCAGCTGTTTTTGATTGAACATTAAATGCCTCCAAATAGTATTTAATTCACTTTCCGAGCCCCTGGAAGCATAAAAATCACTTTAAACATGCTAATTTTAGCTCTAACACTGATGATCCACCTACAAATGTGAACTGACGTTCAAAAATAAAACATTTGAAAAAGGACCATTTTCCACATTTCTGAAGCATGACGTAATGGGGCGGTGTTATCTCTTTTGTCGAAAATCAGCCGTTTTTGCTCGAACATTAAATGCCTCCAAATGGTATTTAATTAACTTCCCGGGGTGAAGAAACCCTTTTTGAGAACTCAGAGTGAGTAAATTGGCCATTTTCATGCACTTTTAACCATTCCATAAATCTTGTGTTTAGGGCCCCTGGAAGCATGAAAATCACTTTAAACATGCTAATTTTAGCTCTAACACTGATGATCCACTTACAAATGTGAACTGACGTTCAAAAATAAAACATTTGAAAACGGACCATTTTCCACATTTCTGAAGCATGACGTAATGGGGGGGTGTTATCTCTTTTGTCAAAAATCAGCTGTTTTTGCTTGAACATTAAATGCCTCCAAATAGTATTTAATTCACTTCCCGAGCCCCTGGAAGCATGAAAATCACTTTAAACATGCTAATTTTAGCTCTAACACTGATGATCCACCTACAAATGTGAACTGACGTTCAAAAATAAAACATTTGAAAACGGACCATTTTCCACATTTCTGAAGCATGACGTAATGGGGGGGTGTTATCTCTTTTGTCGAAAATCAGCCGTTTTTGCTCGAACATTAAATGCCTCCAAATGGTATTTAATTAACTTCCCGGGGTGAAGAAACACTTTTTGAGAACTCAGAGTGAGTAAATTGGCCATTTTCATGCACTTTTAACCATTCCATAAATCTTGTGTTTAGGGCCCCTGGAAGCATGAAAATCACTTTAAACATGCTAATTTTAGCTCTAACACTGATGATCCACCTACAAATGTGAACTGACGTTCAAAAATAAAACATTTGAAAACGGACCATTTTCCACATTTCTGAAGCATGACGTAATGGGGGGGTGTTATCTCTTTTGTCAAAAATCAGATGTTTTTGATTGAACACTAAATGCCTCCAAATAGTATTTAATTCACTTCTCGAGCCCCTGGAAGCATGAAAATCACTTTAAACATGCTAATTTTAGCTCTAACACTGATGATCCACCTACAAATGTGAACTGACGTTCAAAAATAAAACATTTGAAAAAGGACCATTTTCCACATTTCTGAAGCATGACGTAATGGGGGGGTGTTATCTCTTTTGTCGAAAATCAGCCGTTTTTGCTCGAACATTAAATGCCTCCAAATGGTATTTAATTAACTTCCCGGGGTGAAGAAACCCTTTTTGAGAACTCAGAGTGAGTAAATTGGCCATTTTCATGCACTTTTAACCATTCCATAAATCTTGTGTTTAGGGCCCCTGGAAGCATGAAAATCACTTTAAACATGCTAATTTTAGCTCTAACACTGATGATCCACCTACAAATGTGAACTGACGTTCAAAAATAAAACATTTGAAAACGGACCATTTTCCACATTTCTGAAGCATGACGTAATGGGGGGGTGTTATCTCTTTTGTCAAAAATCAGCTGTTTTTGCTTGAACATTAAATGCCTCCAAATAGTATTTAATTCACTTCCCGAGCCCCTGGAAGCATGAAAATCACTTTAAACATGCTAATTTTAGCTCTAACACTGATGATCCACCTACAAATGTGAACTGACGTTCAAAAATAAAACATTTGAAAACGGACCATTTTCCACATTTCTGAAGCATGACGTAATGGGGGGGTGTTATCTCTTTTGTCGAAAATCAGCCGTTTTTGCTCGAACATTAAATGCCTCCAAATGGTATTTAATTAACTTCCCGGGGTGAAGAAACCCTTTTTGAGAACTCAGGGGCATATTATCAAGGGGGTTTATCTCCGCTTTTTTGGCTTTAAAAGCCAAGAAAGCGGAGATAAAATTATCTCCCTATTACCAAGCTGTCACTAACACCAGTTAGTGACAGCTAAAAGGAGATAGCGACCATCTTGGGCCCGCTTTGCATGTCAGTGATATTTATCACTAATGAGATGCAAAGTGGGCGTGCCAAGATGTTAGAGACTGGAAACAGTCGCTAACATCGCTATCTCCTATTACCAACTTTTGGAGATATTCGCGCTAAGCGCGAATATCTCCAAAAGCTAACACCTGCCCTGAGCAGTTCTTAGCCATGTTATCCAATGGGAGGTGGATAACATGGCTAAGAGCATTTGCTCGATAATGCATGAATATCGCTGACTTTTCAGCGATATTCATGCATTGCGGCCGTTTTTTATCGCATTTGCGATAAACCTTGCTAATAGCAAGGTTTATCTGCGATAAAAATCGCCGATGTGCGGCGATAATTTTTGTCTCTAAACAAGTTAGAGACAAAAATTATCGCTAGTTGTTGGTAATATGCCCCTCAGAGTGAGTAAATTGGCCATTTTCATGCACTTTTAACCATTCCATAAATCTTGTGTTTAGGGCCCCTGGAAGCATGAAAATCACTTTAAACATGCTAATTTTAGCTCCAACACTGATGATCCACCTACAAAAGTGAACTGACATTCAAAAATAAAACATTTTAAAACGGACCATTTTCCACATTTCTGAAGCATGACGTAATGGGGGGGTGTTATCTCTTTTGTCAAAAATCAGCTGTTTTTGATTGAACATTAAATGCCTCCAAATAGTATTTAATTCACTTCCCGAGCCCCTGGAAGCATGAACATCACTATAAACATGCTAATTTTAGCTCTAACACTGATGATCCACCTACAAATGTGAACTGACGTTCCAAAATAAAACATTTGAAAACGGACCATTTTCCACATTTCTGAAGCATGACTTAATGGGGGGGGGTGTTATCTCTTTTGTCGAAAATCAGCCGTTTCTGCTCGAACATTAAATGCCTCCAAATGGTATTTAATTAACTTCCCGGGGTGAAGAAACACTTTTTGAGAACTCAGAGTGAGTAAATTGGCCATTTTCATGCACTTTTAACCATTCCATAAATCTTGTGTTTAGGGCCCCTGGAAGCATGAAAATCACTTTAAACATGCTAATTTTAGCTCTAACACTGATGATCCACCTACAAATGTGAACTGACGTTCAAAAATAAAACATTTGAAAACGGACCATTTTCCACATTTCTGAAGCATGACGTAATGGGGGGGTGTTATCTCTTTTGTCAAAAATCAGATGTTTTTGATTGAACACTAAATGCCTCCAAATAGTATTTAATTCACTTCTCGAGCCCCTGGAAGCATGAAAATCACTTTAAACATGCTAATTTTAGCTCTAACACTGATGATCCACCTACAAATGTGAACTGACGTTCAAAAATAAAACATTTGAAAACGGACCATTTTCCACATTTCTGAAGCATGACGTAATGGGGGGGTGTTATCTCTTTTGTCGAAAATCAGCCGTTTTTGCTCGAACATTAAATGCCTCCAAATGGTATTTAATTAACTTCCCGGGGTGAAGAAACCCTTTTTGAGAACTCAGAGTGAGTACATTGGCCATTTTCATGCACTTTTAACCATTCCATAAATCTTGTGTTTAGGGCCCCTGGAAGCATGAAAATCACTTTAAACATGCTAATTTTAGCTCTAACACTGATGATCCACCTACAAATGTGAACTGACGTTCAAAAATAAAACATTTGAAAACGGACCATTTTCCACATTTCTGAAGCATGACGTAATGGGGGGGTGTTATCTCTTTTTCAAAAATCAGCTGTTTTTGATTGAACATTAAATGCCTCCAAATAGTATTTAATTCACTTCCCGAGCCCCTGGAAGCATGAACATCACTATAAACATGCTAATTTTAGCTCTAACACTGATGATCCACCTACAAATGTGAACTGACGTTCCAAAATAAAACATTTGAAAACGGACCATTTTCCACATTTCTGAAGCATGACTTAATGGGGGGGGTGTTATCTCTTTTGTCGAAAATCAGCCGTTTCTGCTCGAACATTAAATGCCTCCAAATGGTATTTAATTAACTTCCCGGGGTGAAGAAACACTTTTTGAGAACTCAGAGTGAGTAAATTGGCCATTTTCATGCACTTTTAACCATTCCATAAATCTTGTGTTTAGGGCCCCTGGAAGCATGAAAATCACTTTAAACATGCTAATTTTAGCTCTAACACTGATGATCCACCTACAAATGTGAACTGACGTTCAAAAATAAAACATTTGAAAACGGACCATTTTCCACATTTCTGAAGCATGACGTAATGGGGGGGTGTTATCTCTTTTGTCAAAAATCAGATGTTTTTGATTGAACACTAAATGCCTCCAAATAGTATTTAATTCACTTCTCGAGCCCCTGGAAGCATGAAAATCACTTTAAACATGCTAATTTTAGCTCTAACACTGATGATCCACCTACAAATGTGAACTGACGTTCAAAAATAAAACATTTGAAAACGGACCATTTTCCACATTTCTGAAGCATGACGTAATGGGGGGGTGTTATCTCTTTTGTCGAAAATCAGCCGTTTTTGCTCGAACATTAAATGCCTCCAAATGGTATTTAATTAACTTCCCGGGGTGAAGAAACCCTTTTTGAGAACTCAGAGTGAGTACATTGGCCATTTTCATGCACTTTTAACCATTCCATAAATCTTGTGTTTAGGGCCCCTGGAAGCATGAAAATCACTTTAAACATGCTAATTTTAGCTCTAACACTGATGATCCACCTACAAATGTGAACTGACGTTCAAAAATAAAACATTTGCAAACGGACCATTTTCCACATTTCTGAAGCATGACGTAATGGGGGGGTGTTATCTCTTTTGTCAAAAATCAGCTGTTTTTGATTAAACATTAAATGCCTCCAAATAGTATTTAATTCACTTCCCGAGCCCCTGGAAGCATGAAAATCACTTTAAACATGCTAATTTTAGCTCTAACACTGATGATCCACCTACAAATGTGAACTGACGTTCAAAAATAAAACATTTGAAAACGGACCATTTTCCACATTTCTGAAGCATGATGTAATGGGGGGGTGTTATCTCTTTTTCAAAAATCAGCTGTTTTTGATTGAACATTAAATGCCTCCAAATAGTATTTAATTCACTTCCCGAGCCCCTGGAAGCATGAACATCACTATAAACATGCTAATTTTAGCTCTAACACTGATGATCCACCTACAAATGTGAACTGACGTTCCAAAATAAAACATTTGAAAACGGACCATTTTCCACATTTCTGAAGCATGACTTAATGGGGCGGGGTGTTATCTCTTTTGTCGAAAATCAGCCGTTTCTGCTCGAACATTAAATGCCTCCAAATGGTATTTAATTAACTTCCCGGGGTGAAGAAACACTTTTTGAGAACTCAGAGTGAGTAAATTGGCCATTTTCATGCACTTTTAACCATTCCATAAATCTTGTGTTTAGGGCCCCTGGAAGCATGAAAATCACTTTAAACATGCTAATTTTAGCTCTAACACTGATGATCCACCTACAAATGTGAACTGACGTTCAAAAATAAAACATTTGAAAACGGACCATTTTCCACATTTCTGAAGCATGACGTAATGGGGGGGTGTTATCTCTTTTGTCAAAAATCAGATGTTTTTGATTGAACACTAAATGCCTCCAAATAGTATTTAATTCACTTCTCGAGCCCCTGGAAGCATGAAAATCACTTTAAACATGCTAATTTTAGCTCTAACACTGATGATCCACCTACAAATGTGAACTGACGTTCAAAAATAAAACATTTGAAAACGGACCATTTTCCACATTTCTGAAGCATGACGTAATGGGGGGGTGTTATCTCTTTTGTCGAAAATCAGCCGTTTTTGCTCGAACATTAAATGCCTCCAAATGGTATTTAATTAACTTCCCGGGGTGAAGAAACCCTTTTTGAGAACTCAGAGTGAGTAAATTGGCCATTTTCATGCACTTTTAACCATTCCATAAATCTTGTGTTTAGGGCCCCTGGAAGCATGAAAATCACTTTAAACATGCTAATTTTAGCTCTAACACTGATGATCCACCTACAAATGTGAACTGACGTTCAAAAATAAAACATTTGAAAACGGACCATTTTCCACATTTCTGAAGCATGACGTAATGGGGGGTGTTATCTCTTTTGTCAAAAATCAGCTGTTTTTGATTAAACATTAAATGCCTCCAAATAGTATTTAATTCACTTCCCGAGCCCCTGGAAGCATGAAAATCAGCTTTAAACATGCTAATTTTAGCTCTAACACTGATGATCCACCTACAAATGTGAACTGACGTTCAAAAATAAAACATTTGAAAACTGACCATTTTCCACATTTCTGAAGCATGACGTAATGGGTGTTATCTCTTTTGTCGAAAATCAGCCGTTTTTGCTCGAACATTAAATGCCTCCAAGTGGTATTTAAATAACTTCCCGGGGTTAAGAAACCCTTTTTGAGAACTCAGAGTTAATAAATTGGCCATTTTCATGCACTTTTAACCATTCCATAAATCTTGTGTTTAGGGCCCCTGGAAGCATGAAAATCACTTTAAACATGCTAATTTTAGCTCTAACACTGATGATCCACCTACAAATGTGAACTGAGGTTTAAAAATAAAACATTTGAAAACGGACCATTTTCCACATTTCTGAAGCATGACGTAATGGGGGGGGGGGTTATCTCTTTTGTCAAAAATCAGCTGTTTTTGCTTGAACATTAAATGCCTCCAAATAGTATTTAATTCACTTCCCGAGCCCCTGGAAGCATGAAAATCACTTTAAACATGCTAATTTTAACTCTAACACTGATGATCCACCTACAAATGTGAACTGACGTTCAAAAATAAAACATTTGAAAACGGACCATTTTCCACATTTCTGAATCATGACGTAATGGGGGGGTGTTATCTCTTTTGTCGAAAATCAGCCATTTTTGCTCGAACATTAAATGCCTCCAAATGGTATTTAATTACCTTCCCGGGGTGAAGAAACCCTTTTTGAGAACTCAGAGTGAGTAAATTGGCCATTTTCATGCACTTTTACCCATTCCATAAATCTAGTGTTTAGGGCCCCTGGAAGCATGAAAATCACTTTAAACATGCTAATTTTAGCTCCAACACTGATGATCCACCTACAAATGTGAACTGACATTCAAAAATAAAACATTTTAAAACGGACCATTTTCCACATTTCTGAAGCATGACGTAATGGGGGGGTGTAATCTCTTTTGTCAAAAATCAGCTGTTTTTGATTGAACATTAAATGCCTCCAAATAGTATTTAATTCACTTCCCGAGCCCCTGGAAGCATGAACATCACTATAAACATGCTAATTTTAGCTCTAACACTGATGATCCACCTACAAATGTGAACTGACGTTCCAAAATAAAACATTTGGAAACGGACCATTTTCCACATTTCTGAAGCATGACTTAATGGGGGGGGGGTGTTATCTCTTTTGTCGAAAATCAGCCGTTTCTGCTCGAACATTAAATGCCTCCAAATGGTATTTAATTAACTTCCCGGGGTGAAGAAACCCTTTTTGAGAACTCAGAGTGAGTAAATTGGCCATTTTCATGCACTTTTAACCATTCCATAAATCTTGTGTTTAGGGCCCCTGGAAGCATGAAAATCACTTTAAACATGCTAATTTTAGCTCTAACACTGATGATCCACCTACAAATGTGAACTGACGTTCAAAAATAAAACATTTGAAAACGGACCATTTTCCACATTTCTGAAGCATGACGTAATGGGGGGGTGTTATCTCTTTTGTCAAAAATCAGCTGTTTTTGCTTGAACATTAAATGCCTCCAAATAGTATTTAATTCACTTCCCGAGCCCCTGGAAGCATGAAAATCACTTTAAACATGCTAATTTTAGCTCTAACACTGATGATCCACCTACAAATGTGAACTGACGTTCAAAAATAAAACATTTGAAAACGGACCATTTTCCACATTTCTGAAGCATGACGTAATGGGGGGGTGTTATCTCTTTTGTCGAAAATCAGCCGTTTTTGCTCGAACATTAAATGCCTCCAAATGGTATTTAATTAACTTCCCGGGGTGAAGAAACCCTTTTTGAGAACTCAGAGTGAGTAAATTGGCCATTTTCATGCACTTTTAACCATTCCATAAATCTTGTGTTTAGGGCCCCTGGAAGCATGAAAATCACTTTAAACATGCTAATTTTAGCTCTAACACTGATGATCCACCTACAAATGTGAACTGACGTTCAAAAATAAAACATTTGAAAACGGACCATTTTCCACATTTCTGAAGCATGACGTAATGGGGGGGTGTTATCTCTTTTGTCAAAAATCAGATGTTTTTGATTGAACACTAAATGCCTCCAAATAGTATTTAATTCACTTCTCGAGCCCCTGGAAGCATGAAAATCACTTTAAACATGCTAATTTTAGCTCTAACACTGATGATCCACCTACAAATGTGAACTGACGTTCAAAAATAAAACATTTGAAAAAGGACCATTTTCCACATTTCTGAAGCATGACGTAATGGGGGGGTGTTATCTCTTTTGTCGGAAATCAGCCGTTTTTGCTCGAACATTAAATGCCTCCAAATGGTATTTAATTAACTTCCCGGGGTGAAGAAACCCTTTTTGAGAACTCAGAGTGAGTAAATTGGCCATTTTCATGCACTTTTAACCATTCCATAAATCTTGTGTTTAGGGCCCCTGGAAGCTTGAAAATCACTTTAAACATGCTAATTTTAGCTCTAACACTGATGATCCACCTACAAATGTGAACTGACGTTCAAAAATAAAACATTTGAAAACGGACCATTTTCCACATTTCTGAAGCATGACGTAATGGGGGGGTGTTATCTCTTTTGTCAAAAATCAGCTGTTTTTGCTTGAACATTAAATGCCTCCAAATAGTATTTAATTCACTTCCCGAGCCCCTGGAAGCATGAAAATCACTTTAAACATGCTAATTTTAGCTCTAACACTGATGATCCACCTACAAATGTGAACTGACGTTCAAAAATAAAACATTTGAAAACGGACCATTTTCCACATTTCTGAAGCATGGCGTAATGGGGGGGTGTTATCTCTTTTGTCGAAAATCAGCCGTTTTTGCTCGAACATTAAATGCCTCCAAATGGTATTTAATTAACTTCCCGGGGTGAAGAAACCCTTTTTGAGAACTCAGAGTGAGTAAATTGGCCATTTTCATGCACTTTTAACCATTCCATAAATCTTGTGTTTAGGGCCCCTGGAAGCATGAAAATCACTTTAAACATGCTAATTTTAGCTCTAACACTGATGATCCACCTACAAATGTGAAGTGACGTTAAAAAATAAAACATTTGAAAACGGACCATTTTCCACATTTCTGAAGCATGACGTAATGGGGGGTGTTATCTCTTTTGTCAAAAATCAGCTGTTTTTGATTGAACATTAAATGCCTCCAAATAGTATTTAATTCACTTCCCGAGCCCCTGGAAGCATGAAAATCACTTTAAACATGCTAATTTTAGCTCTAACACTGATGAGCCACCTACAAATGTGAACTGATGTTCAAAAATAAAACATTTGAAAACGGACCATTTTCCACATTTCTGAAGCATGACGTAATGGGGGGGTGTTATCTCTTTTGTCGAAAATCAGCCGTTTTTGCTCGAACATTAAATGCCTCCAAGTGGTATTTAATTAACTTCCCGGGGTGAAGAAACCCTTTTTGAGAACTCAGAGTGAGTAAATTGGCCATTTTCATGCACTTTTAACCATTCCATAAATCTTGTGTTTAGGGCCCCTGGAAGCATGAAAATCACTTTAAACATGCTAATTTTAGCTCTAACACTGATGATCCACCTACAAATGTGAACTGACGTTAAAAAATTAAACATTTGAAAACGGACCATGTTCCACATTTCTGAAGCATGACGTAATGGGGGGGTGTTATCTCTTTTGTCAAAAATCAGCTGTTTTTGATTGAACATTAAATGCCTCCAAATAGTATTTAATTCACTTCCCGAGCCCCTGGAAGCATGAAAATCACTTTAAACATGCTAATTTTAGCTCTAACACTGATGATCCACCTACAAATGTGAACTGATGTTCAAAAATAAAACATTTGAAAACGGACCATTTTCCACATTTCTGAAGCATGACGTAATGGGGGGGTGTTATCTCTTTTGTCGAAAATCAGCCGTTTTTGCTCGAACATTAAATGCCTCCAAATGGTATTTAATTAACTTCCCGGGGTGAAGAAACCCTTTTTGAGAACTCAGAGTGAGTAAATTGGCCATTTTCATGCGCTTTTAACCATTCCATAAATCTTGTGTTTAGGGCCCCTGGAAGCATGAAAATCACTTTAAACATGCTAATTTTAGCTCTAACACTGATGATCCACCTACAAATGTGAACTGACGTTCAAAAATAAAACATTTGAAAACGGACCATTTTCCACATTTCTGAAGCATGACGTAATGGGGGGGTGTTATCTCTTTTGTCGAAAATCAGCCGTTTTTGCTCGAACATTAAATGCCTCCAAATGGTATTTAATTAACTTCCCGGGGTGAAGAAACCCTTTTTGAGAACTCAGAGTGAGTAAATTGGCAATTTTCATGCACTTTTAACCATTCCATAAATCTTGTGTGTAGGGCCCCCGGAAGCATGAAAATCACTTTAAACATGCTAATTTTAGCTCTAACACTGATGATCCACCTACAAATGTGAACTGATGTTCAAAAATAAAACATTTGAAAACGGACCATTTTCCACATTTCTGAAGCATGACGTAATGGGGGGGTGTTATCTCTTTTGTCGAAAATCAGCCGTTTTTGCTCGAACATTAAATGCCTCCAAATGGTATTTAATTAACTTCCCGGAGTGAAGAAACGCTTTTTGAGAACTCAGAGTGAGTAAATTGGCCATTTTCATGCACTTTTAACCATTCCATAAATCTTCTGTTTAGGGCCCCTGGAAGCATGAAAATCACTTTAAACATGCTAATTTTAGCTCTAACACTGATGATCCACCTACAAATGTGAACTGACGTTCAAAAATAAAACATTTGAAAACGGACCATTTTCCACATTTCTGAAGCATGACGTAATGGGGGGGTGTTATCTCTTTTGTCAAAAATCAGCTGTTTTTGCTTGAACATTAAATGCCTCCAAATAGTATTTAATTCACTTCCCGAGCCCCTGGAAGCATGAAAATCACTTTAAACATGCTAATTTTAGCTCTAACACTGATGATCCACCTACAAATGTGAACTGACGTTCAAAAATAAAACATTTGAAAACGGACCATTTTCCACATTTCTGAAGCATGACGTAATGGGGGGGTGTTATCTCTTTTGTCGAAAATCAGCAGTTTTTGCTCGAACATTAAATGCCTCCAAATGGTATTTAATTAACTTCCCGGGGTGAAGAAACCCTTTTTGAGAACTCAGAGTGAGTAAATTGGCCATTTTCATGCACTTTTAACCATTCCATAAATCTTGTGTTTAGGGCCCCTGGAAGCATGAAAATCACTTTAAACATGCTAATTTTAGCTCTAACACTGATGATCCACCTACAAATGTGAACTGACGTTCAAAAATAAAACATTTGAAAACGGACCATTTTCCACATTTCTGAAGCATGACGTAATGGGGGGGTGTTATCTCTTTTGTCAAAAATCAGCTGTTTTTGATTGAACATTAAATGCCTCCAAATAGTATTTAATTCACTTCCCGAGCCCCTGGAAGCATAAAAATCACTTTAAACATGCTAATTTTAGCTCTAACACTGATGATCCACCTACAAATGTGAACTGACGTTCAAAAATAAAACATTTGAAAAAGGACCATTTTCCACATTTCTGAAGCATGACGTAATGGGGGGGTGTTATCTCTTTTGTCGAAAATCAGCCGTTTTTGCTCGAACATTAAATGCCTCCAAATGGTATTTAATTAACTTCCCGGGGTGAAGAAACCCTTTTTGAGACCTCAGAGTGAGTAAATTGGCCATTTTCATGCACTTTTAACCATTCCATAAATCTTGTGTTTAGGGCCCCTGGAAGCATGAAAATCACTTTAAACATGCTAATTTTAGCTCTAACACTGATGATCCACCTACAAATGTGAACTGACGTTCAAAAATAAAACATTTGAAAACGGACCATTTTCCACATTTCTGAAGCATGACGTAATGGGGGGGTTGTTATCTCTTTTGTCAAAAATCAGCTGTTTTTGCTTGAACATTAAATGCCTCCAAATAGTATTTAATTCACTTCCCGAGCCCCTGGAAGCATGAAAATCACTTTAAACATGCTAATTTTAGCTCTAACACTGATGATCCACCTACAAATGTGAACTGACGTTCAAAAATAAAACATTTGAAAACGGACCATTTTCCACATTTCTGAAGCATGACGTAATGGGGGGGTGTTATCTCTTTTGTCGAAAATCAGCCGTTTTTGCTCGAACATTAAATGCCTCCAAATGGTATTTAATTAACTTCCCGGGGTGAAGAAACCCTTTTTGAGAACTCAGAGTGAGTAAATTGGCCATTTTCATGCACTTTTAACCATTCCATAAATCTTGTGTTTAGGGCCCCTGGAAGCATGAAAATCACTTTAAACATGCTAATTTTAGCTCCAACACTGATGATCCACCTACAAAAGTGAACTGACATTCAAAAATAAAACATTTTAAAACGGACCATTTTCCACATTTCTGAAGCATGACGTAATGGGGGGGTGTTATCTCTTTAGTCAAAAATCAGCTGTTTTTGATTGAACATTAAATGCCTCCAAATAGTATTTAATTCACTTCCCGAGCCCCTGGAAGCATGAACATCACTATAAACATGCTAATTTTAGCTCTAACACTGATGATCCACCTACAAATGTGAACTGACGTTCCAAAATAAAACATTTGAAAACGGACCATTTTCCACATTTCTGAAGCATGACTTAATGGGGGGGGTGTTATCTCTTTTGTCGAAAATCAGCCGTTTCTGCTCGAACATTAAATGCCTCCAAATGGTATTTAATTAACTTCCCGGGGTGAAGAAACACTTTTTGAGAACTCAGAGTGAGTAAATTGGCCATTTTCATGCACTTTTAACCATTCCATAAATCTTGTGTTTAGGGCCCCTGGAAGCATGAAAATCACTTTAAACATGCTAATTTTAGCTCTAACACTGATGATCCACCTACAAATGTGAACTGACGTTCAAAAATAAAACATTTGAAAACGGACCATTTTCCACATTTCTGAAGCATGACGTAATGGGGGGGTGTTATCTCTTTTGTCAAAAATCAGATGTTTTTGATTGAACACTAAATGCCTCCAAATAGTATTTAATTCACTTCTCGAGCCCCTGGAAGCATGAAAATCACTTTAAACATGCTAATTTTAGCTCTAACACTGATGATCCACCTACAAATGTGAACTGACGTTCAAAAATAAAACATTTGAAAAAGGACCATTTTCCACATTTCTGAAGCATGACGTAATGGGGGGGTGTTATCTCTTTTGTCGAAAATCAGCCGTTTTTGCTCGAACATTAAATGCCTCCAAATGGTATTTAATTAACTTCCCGGGGTGAAGAAACCCTTTTTGAGAACTCAGAGTGAGTAAATTGGCCATTTTCATGCACTTTTAACCATTCCATAAATCTTGTGTTTAGGGCCCCTGGAAGCATGAAAATCACTTCAAACATGCTAATTTTAGCTCTAACACTGATGATCCACCTACAAATGTGAACTGACGTTCAAAAATAAAACATTTGAAAACGGACCATTTTCCACATTTCTGAAGCATGACGTAATGGGGGGGTGTTATCTCTTTTGTCGAAAATCAGCCGTTTTTGCTCGAACATTAAATGCCTCCAAATGGTATTTAATTAACTTCCCGGGGTGAAGAAACCCTTTTTGAGAACTCAGGGGCATATTATCAAGGGGGTTTATCTCCGCTTTTTTGGCTTTAAAAGCCAAGAAAGCGGAGATAAAATTATCTCCCTATTACCAAGCTGTCACTAACACCAGTTAGTGACAGCTAAAAGGAGATAGCGACCATCTTGGGCCCGCTTTGCATGTCAGTGATATTTATCACTAATGAGATGCAAAGTGGGCGTGCCAAGATGTTAGAGACTGGAAACAGTCGCTAACATCGCTATCTCCTATTACCAACTTTTGGAGATATTCGCGCTAAGCGCGAATATCTCCAAAAGCTAACACCTGCCCTGAGCAGTTCTTAGCCATGTTATCCAATGGGAGGTGGATAACATGGCTAAGAGCATTTGCTCGATAATGCATGAATATCGCTGACTTTTCAGCGATATTCATGCATTGCGGCCGTTTTTTATCGCATTTGCGATAAACCTTGCTAATAGCAAGGTTTATCTGCGATAAAAATCGCCGATGTGCGGCGATAATTTTTGTCTCTAAACAAGTTAGAGACAAAAATTATCGCTAGTTGTTGGTAATATGCCCCTCAGAGTGAGTAAATTGGCCATTTTCATGCACTTTTAACCATTCCATAAATCTTGTGTTTAGGGCCCCTGGAAGCATGAAAATCACTTTAAACATGCTAATTTTAGCTCCAACACTGATGATCCACCTACAAAAGTGAACTGACATTCAAAAATAAAACATTTTAAAACGGACCATTTTCCACATTTCTGAAGCATGACGTAATGGGGGGGTGTTATCTCTTTTGTCAAAAATCAGCTGTTTTTGATTGAACATTAAATGCCTCCAAATAGTATTTAATTCACTTCCCGAGCCCCTGGAAGCATGAACATCACTATAAACATGCTAATTTTAGCTCTAACACTGATGATCCACCTACAAATGTGAACTGACGTTCCAAAATAAAACATTTGAAAACGGACCATTTTCCACATTTCTGAAGCATGACTTAATGGGGGGGGGGTGTTATCTCTTTTGTCGAAAATCAGCCGTTTCTGCTCGAACATTAAATGCCTCCAAATGGTATTTAATTAACTTCCCGGGGTGAAGAAACACTTTTTGAGAACTCAGAGTGAGTAAATTGGCCATTTTCATGCACTTTTAACCATTCCATAAATCTTGTGTTTAGGGCCCCTGGAAGCATGAAAATCACTTTAAACATGCTAATTTTAGCTCTAACACTGATGATCCACCTACAAATGTGAACTGACGTTCAAAAATAAAACATTTGAAAACGGACCATTTTCCACATTTCTGAAGCATGACGTAATGGGGGGGTGTTATCTCTTTTGTCAAAAATCAGATGTTTTTGATTGAACACTAAATGCCTCCAAATAGTATTTAATTCACTTCTCGAGCCCCTGGAAGCATGAAAATCACTTTAAACATGCTAATTTTAGCTCTAACACTGATGATCCACCTACAAATGTGAACTGACGTTCAAAAATAAAACATTTGAAAACGGACCATTTTCCACATTTCTGAAGCATGACGTAATGGGGGGGTGTTATCTCTTTTGTCGAAAATCAGCCGTTTTTGCTCGAACATTAAATGCCTCCAAATAGTATTTAATTAACTTCCCGGGGTGAAGAAACCCTTTTTGAGAACTCAGAGTGAGTACATTGGCCATTTTCATGCACTTTTAACCATTCCATAAATCTTGTGTTTAGGGCCCCTGGAAGCATGAAAATCACTTTAAACATGCTAATTTTAGCTCTAACACTGATGATCCACCTACAAATGTGAACTGACGTTCAAAAATAAAACATTTGAAAACGGACCATTTTCCACATTTCTGAAGCATGACGTAATGGGGGGGTGTTATCTCTTTTGTCAAAAATCAGCTGTTTTTGATTAAACATTAAATGCCTCCAAATAGTATTTAATTCACTTCCCGAGCCCCTGGAAGCATGAAAATCACTTTAAACATGCTAATTTTAGCTCTAACACTGATGATCCACCTACAAATGTGAACTGACGTTCAAAAATAAAACATTTGAAAACGGACCATTTTCCACATTTCTGAAGCATGACGTAATGGGGGGGTGTTATCTCTTTTTCAAAAATCAGCTGTTTTTGATTGAACATTAAATGCCTCCAAATAGTATTTAATTCACTTCCCGAGCCCCTGGAAGCATGAATATCACTATAAACATGCTAATTTTAGCTCTAACACTGATGATCCACCTACAAATGTGAACTGACGTTCCAAAATAAAACATTTGAAAACGGACCATTTTCCACATTTCTGAAGCATGACTTAATGGGGGGGGGTGTTATCTCTTTTGTCGAAAATCAGCCGTTTCTGCTCGAACATTAAATGCCTCCAAATGGTATTTAATTAACTTCCCGGGGTGAAGAAACACTTTTTGAGAACTCAGAGTGAGTAAATTGGCCATTTTCATGCACTTTTAACCATTCCATAAATCTTGTGTTTAGGGCCCCTGGAAGCATGAAAATCACTTTAAACATGCTAATTTTAGCTCTAACACTGATGATCCACCTACAAATGTGAACTGACGTTCAAAAATAAAACATTTGAAAACGGACCATTTTCCACATTTCTGAAGCATGACGTAATGGGGGGGTGTTATCTCTTTTGTCAAAAATCAGATGTTTTTGATTGAACACTAAATGCCTCCAAATAGTATTTAATTCACTTCTCGAGCCCCTGGAAGCATGAAAATCACTTTAAACATGCTAATTTTAGCTCTAACACTGATGATCCACCTACAAATGTGAACTGACGTTCAAAAATAAAACATTTGAAAACGGACCATTTTCCACATTTCTGAAGCATGACGTAATGGGGGGGTGTTATCTCTTTTGTCGAAAATCAGCCGTTTTTGCTCGAACATTAAATGCCTCCAAATGGTATTTAATTAACTTCCCGGGGTGAAGAAACCCTTTTTGAGAACTCAGAGTGAGTACATTGGCCATTTTCATGCACTTTTAACCATTCCATAAATCTTGTGTTTAGGGCCCCTGGAAGCATGAAAATCACTTTAAACATGCTAATTTTAGCTCTAACACTGATGATCCACCTACAAATGTGAACTGACGTTCAAAAATAAAACATTTGAAAACGGACCATTTTCCACATTTCTGAAGCATGACGTAATGGGGGGGTGTTATCTCTTTTGTCGAAAATCAGCCGTTTTTGCTCGAACATTAAATGCCTCCAAATGGTATTTAATTAACTTCCCGGGGTGAAGAAACCCTTTTTGAGAACTCAGAGTGAGTAAATTGGCCATTTTCATGCACTTTTAACCATTCCATAAATCTTGTGTTTAGGGCCCCTGGAAGCATGAAAATCACTTTAAACATGCTAATTTTAGCTCCAACACTGATGATCCACCTACAAAAGTGAACTGACATTCAAAAATAAAACATTTTTAAACGGACCATTTTCCACATTTCTGAAGCATGACGTAATGGGGGGGTGTTATCTCTTTTGTCAAAAATCAGCTGTTTTTGATTGAACATTAAATGCCTCCAAATAGTATTTAATTCACTTCCCGAGCCCCTGGAAGCATGAACATCACTTTAAACATGCTAATTTTAGCTCTAACACTGATGATCCACCTACAAATGTGAACTGACGTTCCAAAATAAAACATTTGAAAATGGACCATTTTCCACATTTCTGAAGCATGACTTAATGGGGGGGGGTGTTATCTCTTTTGTCGAAAATCAGCCGTTTCTGCTCGAACATTAAATGCCTCCAAATGGTATTTAATTAACTTCCCGGGGTGAAGAAACACTTTTTGAGAACTCAGAGTGAGTAAATTGGCCATTTTCATGCACTTTTAACCATTCCATAAATCTTGTGTTTAGGGCCCCTGGAAGCATGAAAATCACTTTAAACATGCTAATTTTAGCTCTAACACTGATGATCCACCTACAAATGTGAACTGACGTTCAAAAATAAAACATTTGAAAACGGACCATTTTCCACATTTCTGAAGCATGACGTAATGGGGGGGTGTTATCTCTTTTGTCAAAAATCAGATGTTTTTGATTGAACACTAAATGCCTCCAAATAGTATTTAATTCACTTCTCGAGCCCCTGGAAGCATGAAAATCACTTTAAACATGCTAATTTTAGCTCTAACACTGATGATCCACCTACAAATGTGAACTGACGTTCAAAAATAAAACATTTGAAAAAGGACCATTTTCCACATTTCTGAAGCATGACGTAATGGGGGGGTGTTATCTCTTTTGTCGGAAATCAGCCGTTTTTGCTCGAACATTAAATGCCTCCAAATGGTATTTAATTAACTTCCCGGGGTGAAGAAACCCTTTTTGAGAACTCAGAGTGAGTAAATTGGCCATTTTCATGCACTTTTAACCATTCCATAAATCTTGTGTTTAGGGCCCCTGGAAGCTTGAAAATCACTTTAAACATGCTAATTTTAGCTCTAACACTGATGATCCACCTACAAATGTGAACTGACGTTCAAAAATAAAACATTTGAAAACGGACCATTTTCCACATTTCTGAAGCATGACGTAATGGGGGGGTGTTATCTCTTTTGTCAAAAATCAGCTGTTTTTGCTTGAACATTAAATGCCTCCAAATAGTATTTAATTCACTTCCCGAGCCCCTGGAAGCATGAAAATCACTTTAAACATGCTAATTTTAGCTCTAACACTGATGATCCACCTACAAATGTGAACTGACGTTCAAAAATAAAACATTTGAAAACGGACCATTTTCCACATTTCTGAAGCATGGCGTAATGGGGGGGTGTTATCTCTTTTGTCGAAAATCAGCCGTTTTTGCTCGAACATTAAATGCCTCCAAATGGTATTTAATTAACTTCCCGGGGTGAAGAAACCCTTTTTGAGAACTCAGAGTGAG
Source organism: Lissotriton vulgaris (assembly GCF_964263255.1). NCBI lineage: Eukaryota > Metazoa > Chordata > Amphibia > Caudata > Salamandridae > Lissotriton > Lissotriton vulgaris. The sequence continues at coordinate 174,435 of NW_028252114.1, forward strand.
TAAATTGGCCATTTTCATGCACTTTTAACCATTCCATAAATCTTGTGTTTAGGGCCCCTGGAAGCATGAAAATCACTTTAAACATGCTAATTTTAGCTCTAACACTGATGATCCACCTACAAATGTGAACTGACGTTAAAAAATAAAACATTTGAAAACGGACCATTTTCCACATTTCTGAAGCATGACGTAATGGGGGGTGTTATCTCTTTTGTCAAAAATCAGCTGTTTTTGATTGAACATTAAATGCCTCCAAATAGTATTTAATTCACTTCCCGAGCCCCTGGAAGCATGAAAATCACTTTAAACATGCTAATTTTAGCTCTAACACTGATGAGCCACCTACAAATGTGAACTGATGTTCAAAAATAAAACATTTGAAAACGGACCATTTTCCACATTTCTGAAGCATGACGTAATGGGGGGGTGTTATCTCTTTTGTCGAAAATCAGCCGTTTTTGCTCGAACATTAAATGCCTCCAAATAGTATTTAATTAACTTCCCGGGGTGAAGAAACCCTTTTTGAGAACTCAGAGTGAGTACATTGGCCATTTTCATGCACTTTTAACCATTCCATAAATCTTGTGTTTAGGGCCCCTGGAAGCATGAAAATCACTTTAAACATGCTAATTTTAGCTCTAACACTGATGATCCACCTACAAATGTGAACTGACGTTCAAAAATAAAACATTTGAAAACGGACCATTTTCCACATTTCTGAAGCATGACGTAATGGGGGGGTGTTATCTCTTTTTCAAAAATCAGCTGTTTTTGATTGAACATTAAATGCCTCCAAATAGTATTTAATTCACTTCCCGAGCCCCTGGAAGCATGAACATCACTATAAACATGCTAATTTTAGCTCTAACACTGATGATCCACCTACAAATGTGAACTGACGTTCCAAAATAAAACATTTGAAAACGGACCATTTTCCACATTTCTGAAGCATGACTTAATGGGGGGGGGTGTTATCTCTTTTGTCGAAAATCAGCCGTTTCTGCTCGAACATTAAATGCCTCCAAATGGTATTTAATTAACTTCCCGGGGTGAAGAAACACTTTTTGAGAACTCAGAGTGAGTAAATTGGCCATTTTCATGCACTTTTAACCATTCCATAAATCTTGTGTTTAGGGCCCCTGGAAGCATGAAAATCACTTTAAACATGCTAATTTTAGCTCTAACACTGATGATCCACCTACAAATGTGAACTGACGTTCAAAAATAAAACATTTGAAAACGGACCATTTTCCACATTTCTGAAGCATGACGTAATGGGGGGGTGTTATCTCTTTTGTCAAAAATCAGATGTTTTTGATTGAACACTAAATGCCTCCAAATAGTATTTAATTCACTTCTCGAGCCCCTGGAAGCATGAAAATCACTTTAAACATGCTAATTTTAGCTCTAACACTGATGATCCACCTACAAATGTGAACTGACGTTCAAAAATAAAACATTTGAAAACGGACCATTTTCCACATTTCTGAAGCATGACATAATGGGGGGGTGTTATCTCTTTTGTCGAAAATCAGCCGTTTTTGCTCGAACATTAAATGCCTCCAAATGGTATTTAATTAACTTCCCGGGGTGAAGAAACCCTTTTTGAGAACTCAGAGTGAGTACATTGGCCATTTTCATGCACTTTTAACCATTCCATAAATCTTGTGTTTAGGGCCCCTGGAAGCATGAAAATCACTTTAAACATGCTAATTTTAGCTCTAACACGGATGATCCACCTACAAATGTGAACTGACGTTCAAAAATAAAACATTTGAAAACGGACCATTTTCCACATTTCTGAAGCATGACGTAATGGGGGGGTGTTATCTCTTTTGTCAAAAATCAGCTGTTTTTGATTAAACATTAAATGCCTCCAAATAGTATTTAATTCACTTCCCGAGCCCCTGGAAGCATGAAAATCACTTTAAACATGCTAATTTTAGCTCTAACACTGATGATCCACCTACAAATGTGAACTGACGTTCAAAAATAAAACATTTGAAAACGGACCATTTTCCACATTTCTGAAGCATGACGTAATGGGGGGGTGTTATCTCTTTTGTCGAAAATCAGCCGTTTTTGCTCGAACATTAAATGCCTCCAAATGGTATTTAATTAACTTCCCGGGGTGAAGAAACCCTTTTTGAGAACTCAGAGTGAGTAAATTGGCCATTTTCATGCACTTTTAACCATTCCATAAATCTTGTGTTTAGGGCCCCTGGAAGCATGAAAATCACTTTAAAAATGCTAATTTTAGCTCCAACACTGATGATCCACCTACAAAAGTGAACTGACATTCAAAAATAAAACATTTTTAAACGGACCATTTTCCACATTTCTGAAGCATGACGTAATGGGGGGGTGTTATCTCTTTTGTCAAAAATCAGCTGTTTTTGATTGAACATTAAATGCCTCCAAATAGTATTTAATTCACTTCCCGAGCCCCTGGAAGCATGAACATCACTTTAAACATGCTAATTTTAGCTCTAACACTGATGATCCACCTACAAATGTGAACTGACGTTCCAAAATAAAACATTTGAAAATGGACCATTTTCCACATTTCTGAAGCATGACTTAATGGGGGGGGGTGTTATCTCTTTTGTCGAAAATCAGCCGTTTCTGCTCGAACATTAAATGCCTCCAAATGGTATTTAATTAACTTCCCGGGGTGAAGAAACACTTTTTGAGAACTCAGAGTGAGTAAATTGGCCATTTTCATGCACTTTTAACCATTCCATAAATCTTGTGTTTAGGGCCCCTGGAAGCATGAAAATCACTTTAAACATGCTAATTTTAGCTCTAACACTGATGATCCACCTACAAATGTGAACTGACGTTCAAAAATAAAACATTTGAAAACGGACCATTTTCCACATTTCTGAAGCATGACGTAATGGGGGGGTGTTATCTCTTTTGTCAAAAATCAGATGTTTTTGATTGAACACTAAATGCCTCCAAATAGTATTTAATTCACTTCTCGAGCCCCTGGAAGCATGAAAATCACTTTAAACATGCTAATTTTAGCTCTAACACTGATGATCCACCTACAAATGTGAACTGACGTTCAAAAATAAAACATTTGAAAAAGGACCATTTTCCACATTTCTGAAGCATGACGTAATGGGGGGGTGTTATCTCTTTTGTCGGAAATCAGCCGTTTTTGCTCGAACATTAAATGCCTCCAAATGGTATTTAATTAACTTCCCGGGGTGAAGAAACCCTTTTTGAGAACTCAGAGTGAGTAAATTGGCCATTTTCATGCACTTTTAACCATTCCATAAATCTTGTGTTTAGGGCCCCTGGAAGCTTGAAAATCACTTTAAACATGCTAATTTTAGCTCTAACACTGATGATCCACCTACAAATGTGAACTGACGTTCAAAAATAAAACATTTGAAAACGGACCATTTTCCACATTTCTGAAGCATGACGTAATGGGGGGGTGTTATCTCTTTTGTCAAAAATCAGCTGTTTTTGCTTGAACATTAAATGCCTCCAAATAGTATTTAATTCACTTCCCGAGCCCCTGGAAGCATGAAAATCACTTTAAACATGCTAATTTTAGCTCTAACACTGATGATCCACCTACAAATGTGAACTGACGTTCAAAAATAAAACATTTGAAAACGGACCATTTTCCACATTTCTGAAGCATGGCGTAATGGGGGGGTGTTATCTCTTTTGTCGAAAATCAGCCGTTTTTGCTCGAACATTAAATGCCTCCAAATGGTATTTAATTAACTTCCCGGGGTGAAGAAACCCTTTTTGAGAACTCAGAGTGAGTAAATTGGCCATTTTCATGCACTTTTAACCATTCCATAAATCTTGTGTTTAGGGCCCCTGGAAGCATGAAAATCACTTTAAACATGCTAATTTTAGCTCTAACACTGATGATCCACCTACAAATGTGAACTGACGTTAAAAAATAAAACATTTGAAAACGGACCATTTTCCACATTTCTGAAGCATGACGTAATGGGGGGTGTTATCTCTTTTGTCAAAAATCAGCTGTTTTTGATTGAACATTAAATGCCTCCAAATAGTATTTAATTCACTTCCCGAGCCCCTGGAAGCATGAAAATCACTTTAAACATGCTAATTTTAGCTCTAACACTGATGAGCCACCTACAAATGTGAACTGATGTTCAAAAATAAAACATTTGAAAACGGACCATTTTCCACATTTCTGAAGCATGACGTAATGGGGGGGTGTTATCTCTTTTGTCGAAAATCAGCCGTTTTTGCTCGAACATTAAATGCCTCCAAGTGGTATTTAATTAACTTCCCGGGGTGAAGAAACCCTTTTTGAGAACTCAGAGTGAGTAAATTGGCCATTTTCATGCACTTTTAACCATTCCATAAATCTTGTGTTTAGGGCCCCTGGAAGCATGAAAATCACTTTAAACATGCTAATTTTAGCTCTAACACTGATGATCCACCTACAAATGTGAACTGACGTTAAAAAATAAAACATTTGAAAACGGACCATGTTCCACATTTCTGAAGCATGACGTAAAGGGGGGGTGTTATCTCTTTTGTCAAAAATCAGCTGTTTTTGATTGAACATTAAATGCCTCCAAATAGTATTTAATTCACTTCCCGAGCCCCTGGAAGCATGAAAATCACTTTAAACATGCTAATTTTAGCTCTAACACTGATGATCCACCTACAAATGTGAACTGATGTTCAAAAATAAAACATTTGAAAACGGACCATTTTCCACATTTCTGAAGCATGACGTAATGGGGGGGTGTTATCTCTTTTGTCGAAAATCAGCCGTTTTTGCTCGAACATTAAATGCCTCCAAATGGTATTTAATTAACTTCCCGGGGTGAAGAAACCCTTTTTGAGAACTCAGAGTGAGTAAATTGGCCATTTTCATGCGCTTTTAACCATTCCATAAATCTTGTGTTTAGGGCCCCTGGAAGCATGAAAATCACTTTAAACATGCTAATTTTAGCTCTAACACTGATGATCCACCTACAAATGTGAACTGACGTTCAAACATAAAACATTTGAAAACGGACCATTTTCCACATTTCTGAAGCATGACGTAATGGGGGGGTGTTATCTCTTTTGTCGAAAATCAGCCGTTTTTGCTCGAACATTAAATGCCTCCAAATGGTATTTAATTAACTTCCCGGGGTGAAGAAACCCTTTTTGAGAACTCAGAGTGAGTAAATTGGCAATTTTCATGCACTTTTAACCATTCCATAAATCTTGTGTGTAGGGCCCCCGGAAGCATGAAAATCACTTTAAACATGCTAATTTTAGCTCTAACACTGATGATCCACCTACAAATGTGAACTGATGTTCAAAAATAAAACATTTGAAAACGGACCATTTTCCACATTTCTGAAGCATGACGTAATGGGGGGGTGTTATCTCTTTTGTCGAAAATCAGCCGTTTTTGCTCGAACATTAAATGCCTCCAAATGGTATTTAATTAACTTCCCGGAGTGAAGAAACGCTTTTTGAGAACTCAGAGTGAGTAAATTGGCCATTTTCATGCACTTTTAACCATTCCATAAATCTTGTGTTTAGGGCCCCTGGAAGCATGAAAATCACTTTAAACATGCTAATTTTAGCTCTAACACTGATGATCCACCTACAAATGTGAACTGACGTTCAAAAATAAAACATTTGAAAACGGACCATTTTCCACATTTCTGAAGCATGACGTAATGGGGGGGTGTTATCTCTTTTGTCAAAAATCAGCTGTTTTTGCTTGAACATTAAATGCCTCCAAATAGTATTTAATTCACTTCCCAAGCCCCTGGAAGCATGAAAATCACTTTAAACATGCTAATTTTAGCTCTAACACTGATGATCCACCTACAAATGTGAACTGACGTTCAAAAATAAAACATTTGAAAACGGACCATTTTCCACATTTCTGAAGCATGACGTAATGGGGGGGTGTTATCTCTTTTGTCGAAAATCAGCAGTTTTTGCTCGAACATTAAATGCCTCCAAATGGTATTTAATTAACTTCCCGGGGTGAAGAAACCCTTTTTGAGAACTCAGAGTGAGTAAATTGGCCATTTTCATGCACTTTTAACCATTCCATAAATCTTGTGTTTAGGGCCCCTGGAAGCATGAAAATCACTTTAAACATGCTAATTTTAGCTCTAACACTGATGATCCACCTACAAATGTGAACTGACGTTCAAAAATAAAACATTTGAAAACGGACCATTTTCCACATTTCTGAAGCATGACGTAATGGGGGGGTGTTATCTCTTTTGTCAAAAATCAGATGTTTTTGATTGAACACTAAATGCCTCCAAATAGTATTTAATTCACTTCTCGAGCCCCTGGAAGCATGAAAATCACTTTAAACATGCTAATTTTAGCTCTAACACTGATGATCCACCTACAAATGTGAACTGACGTTCAAAAATAAAACATTTGAAAAAGGACCATTTTCCACATTTCTGAAGCATGACGTAATGGGGGGGTGTTATCTCTTTTGTCGGAAATCAGCCGTTTTTGCTCGAACATTAAATGCCTCCAAATGGTATTTAATTAACTTCCCGGGGTGAAGAAACCCTTTTTGAGAACTCAGAGTGAGTAAATTGGCCATTTTCATGCACTTTTAACCATTCCATAAATCTTGTGTTTAGGGCCCCTGGAAGCTTGAAAATCACTTTAAACATGCTAATTTTAGCTCTAACACTGATGATCCACCTACAAATGTGAACTGACGTTCAAAAATAAAACATTTGAAAACGGACCATTTTCCACATTTCTGAAGCATGACGTAATGGGGGGGTGTTATCTCTTTTGTCAAAAATCAGCTGTTTTTGCTTGAACATTAAATGCCTCCAAATAGTATTTAATTCACTTCCCGAGCCCCTGGAAGCATGAAAATCACTTTAAACATGCTAATTTTAGCTCTAACACTGATGATCCACCTACAAATGTGAACTGACGTTCAAAAATAAAACATTTGAAAACGGACCATTTTCCACATTTCTGAAGCATGGCGTAATGGGGGGGTGTTATCTCTTTTGTCGAAAATCAGCCGTTTTTGCTCGAACATTAAATGCCTCCAAATGGTATTTAATTAACTTCCCGGGGTGAAGAAACCCTTTTTGAGAACTCAGAGTGAGTAAATTGGCCATTTTCATGCACTTTTAACCATTCCATAAATCTTGTGTTTAGGGCCCCTGGAAGCATGAAAATCACTTTAAACATGCTAATTTTAGCTCTAACACTGATGATCCACCTACAAATGTGAACTGACGTTAAAAAATAAAACATTTGAAAACGGACCATTTTCCACATTTCTGAAGCATGACGTAATGGGGGGTGTTATCTCTTTTGTCAAAAATCAGCTGTTTTTGATTGAACATTAAATGCCTCCAAATAGTATTTAATTCACTTCCCGAGCCCCTGGAAGCATGAAAATCACTTTAAACATGCTAATTTTAGCTCTAACACTGATGAGCCACCTACAAATGTGAACTGATGTTCAAAAATAAAACATTTGAAAACGGACCATTTTCCACATTTCTGAAGCATGACGTAATGGGGGGGTGTTATCTCTTTTGTCGAAAATCAGCCGTTTTTGCTCGAACATTAAATGCCTCCAAGTGGTATTTAATTAACTTCCCGGGGTGAAGAAACCCTTTTTGAGAACTCAGAGTGAGTAAATTGGCCATTTTCATGCACTTTTAACCATTCCATAAATCTTGTGTTTAGGGCCCCTGGAAGCATGAAAATCACTTTAAACATGCTAATTTTAGCTCTAACACTGATGATCCACCTACAAATGTGAACTGACGTTAAAAAATAAAACATTTGAAAACGGACCATGTTCCACATTTCTGAAGCATGACGTAATGGGGGGGTGTTATCTCTTTTGTCAAAAATCAGCTGTTTTTGATTGAACATTAAATGCCTCCAAATAGTATTTAATTCACTTCCCGAGCCCCTGGAAGCATGAAAATCACTTTAAACATGCTAATTTTAGCTCTAACACTGATGATCCACCTACAAATGTGAACTGATGTTCAAAAATAAAACATTTGAAAACGGACCATTTTCCACATTTCTGAAGCATGACGTAATGGGGGGGTGTTATCTCTTTTGTCGAAAATCAGCCGTTTTTGCTCGAACATTAAATGCCTCCAAATGGTATTTAATTAACTTCCCGGGGTGAAGAAACCCTTTTTGAGAACTCAGAGTGAGTAAATTGGCCATTTTCATGCGCTTTTAACCATTCCATAAATCTTGTGTTTAGGGCCCCTGGAAGCATGAAAATCACTTTAAACATGCTAATTTTAGCTCTAACACTGATGATCCACCTACAAATGTGAACTGACGTTCAAAAATAAAACATTTGAAAACGGACCATTTTCCACATTTCTGAAGCATGACGTAATGGGGGGGTGTTATCTCTTTTGTCGAAAATCAGCCGTTTTTGCTCGAACATTAAATGCCTCCAAATGGTATTTAATTAACTTCCCGGGGTGAAGAAACCCTTTTTGAGAACTCAGAGTGAGTAAATTGGCAATTTTCATGCACTTTTAACCATTCCATAAATCTTGTGTGTAGGGCCCCCGGAAGCATGAAAATCACTTTAAACATGCTAATTTTAGCTCTAACACTGATGATCCACCTACAAATGTGAACTGATGTTCAAAAATAAAACATTTGAAAACGGACCATTTTCCACATTTCTGAAGCATGACGTAATGGGGGGGTGTTATCTCTTTTGTCGAAAATCAGCCGTTTTTGCTCGAACATTAAATGCCTCCAAATGGTATTTAATTAACTTCCCGGAGTGAAGAAACGCTTTTTGAGAACTCAGAGTGAGTAAATTGGCCATTTTCATGCACTTTTAACCATTCCATAAATCTTGTGTTTAGGGCCCCTGGAAGCATGAAAATCACTTTAAACATGCTAATTTTAGCTCTAACACTGATGATCCACCTACAAATGTGAACTGACGTTCAAAAATAAAACATTTGAAAACGGACCATTTTCCACATTTCTGAAGCATGACGTAATGGGGGGGTGTTATCTCTTTTGTCAAAAATCAGCTGTTTTTGCTTGAACATTAAATGCCTCCAAATAGTATTTAATTCACTTCCCAAGCCCCTGGAAGCATGAAAATCACTTTAAACATGCTAATTTTAGCTCTAACACTGATGATCCACCTACAAATGTGAACTGACGTTCAAAAATAAAACATTTGAAAACGGACCATTTTCCACATTTCTGAAGCATGACGTAATGGGGGGGTGTTATCTCTTTTGTCGAAAATCAGCAGTTTTTGCTCGAACATTAAATGCCTCCAAATGGTATTTAATTAACTTCCCGGGGTGAAGAAACCCTTTTTGAGAACTCAGAGTGAGTAAATTGGCCATTTTCATGCACTTTTAACCATTCCATAAATCTTGTGTTTAGGGCCCCTGGAAGAATGAAAATCACTTTAAACATGCTAATTTTAGCTCTAACACTGATGATCCACCTACAAATGTGAACTGACGTTCAAAAATAAAACATTTGAAAACGGACCATTTTCCACATTTCTGAAGCATGACGTAATGGGGGGGTGTTATCTCTTTTGTCAAAAATCAGCTGTTTTTGATTGAACATTAAATGCCTCCAAATAGTATTTAATTCACTTCCCGAGCCCCTGGAAGCATAAAAATCACTTTAAACATGCTAATTTTAGCTCTAACACTGATGATCCACCTACAAATGTGAACTGACGTTCAAAAATAAAACATTTGAAAAAGGACCATTTTCCACATTTCTGAAGCATGACGTAATGGGGGGGTGTTATCTCTTTTGTCGAAAATCAGCCGTTTTTGCTCGAACATTAAATGCCTCCAAATGGTATTTAATTAACTTCCCGGGGTGAAGAAACCCTTTTTGAGAACTCAGAGTGAGTAAATTGGCCATTTTCATGCACTTTTAACCATTCCATAAATCTTGTGTTTGGGGCCCCTGGAAGCATGAAAATCACTTTAAACATGCTAATTTTAGCTCTAACACTGATGATCCACCTACAAATGTGAACTGACGTTCAAAAATAAAACATTTGAAAACGGACCATTTTCCACATTTCTGAAGCATGACGTAATGGGGGGGTGTTATCTCTTTTGTCAAAAATCAGCTGTTTTTGCTTGAACATTAAATGCCTCCAAATAGTATTTAATTCACTTCCCGAGCCCCTGGAAGCATGAAAATCACTTTAAACATGCTAATTTTAGCTCTAACACTGATGATCCACCTACAAATGTGAACTGACGTTCAAAAATAAAACATTTGAAAACGGACCATTTTCCACATTTCTGAAGCATGACGTAATGGGGGGGTGTTATCTCTTTTGTCGAAAATCAGCCGTTTTTGCTCGAACATTAAATGCCTCCAAATGGTATTTAATTAACTTCCCGGGGTGAAGAAACCCTTTTTGAGAACTCAGAGTGAGTAAATTGGCCATTTTCATGCACTTTTAACCATTCCATAAATCTTGTGTTTAGGGCCCCTGGAAGCATGAAAATCACTTTAAACATGCTAATTTTAGCTCCAACACTGATGATCCACCTACAAAAGTGAACTGACATTCAAAAATAAAACATTTTAAAACGGACCATTTTCCACATTTCTGAAGCATGACGTAATGGGGGGGTGTTATCTCTTTTGTCAAAAATCAGCTGTTTTTGATTGAACATTAAATGCCTCCAAATAGTATTTAATTCACTTCTCGAGCCCCTGGAAGCATGAAAATCACTTTAAACATGCTAATTTTAGCTCTAACACTGATGATCCACCTACAAATGTGAACTGACGTTCAAAAATAAAACATTTGAAAAAGGACCATTTTCCACATTTCTGAAGCATGACGTAATGGGGGGGTGTTATCTCTTTTGTCGAAAATCAGCCGTTTTTGCTCGAACATTAAATGCCTCCAAATGGTATTTAATTAACTTCCCGGGGTGAAGAAACCCTTTTTGAGAACTCAGAGTGAGTAAATTGGCCATTTTCATGCACTTTTAACCATTCCATAAATCTTGTGTTTAGGGCCCCTGGAAGCATGAAAATCACTTTAAACATGCTAATTTTAGCTCTAACACTGATGATCCACCTACAAATGTGAACTGACGTTCAAAAATAAAACATTTGAAAACGGACCATTTTCCACATTTCTGAAGCATGACGTAATGGGGGGGTGTTATCTCTTTTGTCAAAAATCAGCTGTTTTTGCTTGAACATTAAATGCCTCCAAATAGTATTTAATTCACTTCCCGAGCCCCTGGAAGCATGAAAATCACTTTAAACATGCTAATTTTAGCTCTAACACTGATGATCCACCTACAAATGTGAACTGACGTTCAAAAATAAAACATTTGAAAACGGACCATTTTCCACATTTCTGAAGCATGACGTAATGGGGGGGTGTTATCTCTTTTGTCGAAAATCAGCCGTTTTTGCTCGAACATTAAATGCCTCCAAATGGTATTTAATTAACTTCCCGGGGTGAAGAAACCCTTTTTGAGAACTCAGGGGCATATTATCAAGGGGGTTTATCTCCGCTTTTTTGGCTTTAAAAGCCAAGAAAGCGGAGATAAAATTATCTCCCTATTACCAAGCTGTCACTAACACCAGTTAGTGACAGCTAAAAGGAGATAGCGACCATCTTGGGCCCGCTTTGCATGTCAGTGATATTTATCACTAATGAGATGCAAAGTGGGCGTGCCAAGATGTTAGAGACTGGAAACAGTCGCTAACATCGCTATCTCCTATTACCAACTTTTGGAGATATTCGCGCTAAGCGCGAATATCTCCAAAAGCTAACAACTGCCCTGAGCAGTTCTTAGCCATGTTATCCAATGGGAGGTGGATAACATGGCTAAGAGCATTTGCTCGATAATGCATGAATATCGCTGACTTTTCAGCGATATTCATGCATTGCGGCCGTTTTTTATCGCATTTGCGATAAACCTTGCTAATAGCAAGGTTTATCTGCGATAAAAATCGCCGATGTGCGGCGATAATTTTTGTCTCTAAACAAGTTAGAGACAAAAATTATCGCTAGTTGTTGGTAATATGCCCCTCAGAGTGAGTAAATTGGCCATTTTCATGCACTTTTAACCATTCCATAAATCTTGTGTTTAGGGCCCCTGGAAGCATGAAAATCACTTTAAACATGCTAATTTTAGCTCCAACACTGATGATCCACCTACAAAAGTGAACTGACATTCAAAAATAAAACATTTTAAAACGGACCATTTTCCACATTTCTGAAGCATGACGTAATGGGGGGGTGTTATCTCTTTTGTCAAAAATCAGCTGTTTTTGATTGAACATTAAATGCCTCCAAATAGTATTTAATTCACTTCCCGAGCCCCTGGAAGCATGAACATCACTATAAACATGCTAATTTTAGCTCTAACACTGATGATCCACCTACAAATGTGAACTGACGTTCCAAAATAAAACATTTGAAAACGGACCATTTTCCACATTTCTGAAGCATGACTTAATGGGGGGGGGGGTGTTATCTCTTTTGTCGAAAATCAGCCGTTTCTGCTCGAACATTAAATGCCTCCAAATGGTATTTAATTAACTTCCCGGGGTGAAGAAACACTTTTTGAGAACTCAGAGTGAGTAAATTGGCCATTTTCATGCACTTTTAACCATTCCATAAATCTTGTGTTTAGGGCCCCTGGAAGCATGAAAATCACTTTAAACATGCTAATTTTAGCTCTAACACTGATGATCCACCTACAAATGTGAACTGACGTTCAAAAATAAAACATTTGAAAACGGACCATTTTCCACATTTCTGAAGCATGACGTAATGGGGGGTGTTATCTCTTTTGTCAAAAATCAGATGTTTTTGATTGAACACTAAATGCCTCCAAATAGTATTTAATTCACTTCTCGAGCCCCTGGAAGCATGAAAATCACTTTAAACATGCTAATTTTAGCTCTAACACTGATGATCCACCTACAAATGTGAACTGACGTTCAAAAATAAAACATTTGAAAACGGACCATTTTCCACATTTCTGAAGCATGACGTAATGGGGGGGTGTTATCTCTTTTGTCGAAAATCAGCCGTTTTTGCTCGAACATTAAATGCCTCCAAATAGTATTTAATTAACTTCCCGGGGTGAAGAAACCCTTTTTGAGAACTCAGAGTGAGTACATTGGCCATTTTCATGCACTTTTAACCATTCCATAAATCTTGTGTTTAGGGCCCCTGGAAGCATGAAAATCACTTTAAACATGCTAATTTTAGCTCTAACACTGATGATCCACCTACAAATGTGAACTGACGTTCAAAAATAAAACATTTGAAAACGGACCATTTTCCACATTTCTGAAGCATGACGTAATGGGGGGGTGTTATCTCTTTTGTCAAAAATCAGCTGTTTTTGATTAAACATTAAATGCCTCCAAATAGTATTTAATTCACTTCCCGAGCCCCTGGAAGCATGAAAATCACTTTAAACATGCTAATTTTAGCTCTAACACTGATGATCCACCTACAAATGTGAACTGACGTTCCAAAATAAAACATTTGAAAACGGACCATTTTCCACATTTCTGAAGCATGACTTAATGGGGGGGGGTGTTATCTCTTTTGTCGAAAATCAGCCGTTTCTGCTCGAACATTAAATGCCTCCAAATGGTATTTAATTAACTTCCCGGGGTGAAGAAACACTTTTTGAGAACTCAGAGTGAGTAAATTGGCCATTTTCATGCACTTTTAACCATTCCATAAATCTTGTGTTTAGGGCCCCTGGAAGCATGAAAATCACTTTAAACATGCTAATTTTAGCTCTAACACTGATGATCCACCTACAAATGTGAACTGACGTTCAAAAATAAAACATTTGAAAACGGACCATTTTCCACATTTCTGAAGCATGACGTAATGGGGGGGTGTTATCTCTTTTGTCAAAAATCAGATGTTTTTGATTGAACACTAAATGCCTCCAAATAGTATTTAATTCACTTCTCGAGCCCCTGGAAGCATGAAAATCACTTTAAACATGCTAATTTTAGCTCTAACACTGATGATCCACCTACAAATGTGAACTGACGTTCAAAAATAAAACATTTGAAAACGGACCATTTTCCACATTTCTGAAGCATGACGTAATGGGGGGGTGTTATCTCTTTTGTCGAAAATCAGCCGTTTTTGCTCGAACATTAAATGCCTCCAAATGGTATTTAATTAACTTCCCGGGGTGAAGAAACCCTTTTTGAGAGCTCAGAGTGAGTAAATTGGCCATTTTCATGCACTTTTAACCATTCCATAAATCTTGTGTTTAGGGCCCCTGGAAGCATGAAAATCACTTTAAACATGCTAATTTTAGCTCTAACACTGATGATCCACCTACAAATGTGAACTGACGTTCAAAAATAAAACATTTGAAAACGGACCATTTTCCACATTTCTGAAGCATGACGTAATGGGGGGGTGTTATCTCTTTTGTCAAAAATCAGATGTTTTTGATTGAACACTAAATGCCTCCAAATAGTATTTAATTCACTTCTCGAGCCCCTGGAAGCATGAAAATCACTTTAAACATGCTAATTTTAGCTCTAACACTGATGATCCACCTACAAATGTGAACTGACGTTCAAAAATAAAACATTTGAAAACGGACCATTTTCCACATTTCTGAAGCATGACGTAATGGGGGGGTGTTATCTCTTTTGTCGAAAATCAGCCGTTTTTGCTCGAACATTAAATGCCTCCAAATGGTATTTAATTAACTTCCCGGGGTGAAGAAACCCTTTTTGAGAACTCAGAGTGAGTAAATTGGCCATTTTCATGCACTTTTAACCATTCCATAAATCTTGTGTTTAGGGCCCCTGGAAGCATGAAAATCACTTTAAACATGCTAATTTTAGCTCTAACACTGATGATCCACCTACAAATGTGAACTGACGTTCAAAAATAAAACATTTGAAAACGGACCATTTTCCACATTTCTGAAGCATGACGTAATGGGGGGGTGTTATCTCTTTTGTCAAAAATCAGCTGTTTTTGATTAAACATTAAATGCCTCCAAATAGTATTTAATTCACTTCCCGAGCCCCTGGAAGCATGAAAATCACTTTAAACATGCTAATTTTAGCTCTAACACTGATGATCCACCTACAAATGTGAACTGACGTTCAAAAATAAAACATTTGAAAACTGACCATTTTCCACATTTCTGAAGCATGACGTAATGGGTGTTATCTCTTTTGTCGAAAATCAGCCGTTTTTGCTCGAACATTAAATGCCTCCAAGTGGTATTTAAATAACTTCCCGGGGTTAAGAAACCCTTTTTGAGAACTCAGAGTTAATAAATTGGCCATTTTCATGCACTTTTAACCATTCCATAAATCTTGTGTTTAGGGCCCCTGGAAGCATGAAAATCACTTTAAACATGCTAATTTTAGCTCTAACACTGATGATCCACCTACAAATGTGAACTGACGTTTAAAAATAAAACATTTGAAAACGGACCATTTTCCACATTTCTGAAGCATGACGTAATGGGGGGGGTTATCTCTTTTGTCAAAAATCAGCTGTTTTTGCTTGAACATTAAATGCCTCCAAATAGTATTTAATTCACTTCCCGAGCCCCTGGAAGCATGAAAATCACTTTAAACATGCTAATTTTAGCTCTAACACTGATGATCCACCTACAAATGTGAACTGACGTTCAAAAATAAAACATTTGAAAACGGACCATTTTCCACATTTCTGAATCATGACGTAATGGGGGGGTGTTATCTCTTTTGTCGAAAATCAGCCGTTTTTGCTCGAACATTAAATGCCTCCAAATGGTATTTAATTACCTTCCCGGGGTGAAGAAACCCTTTTTGAGAACTCAGAGTGAGTACATTGGCCATTTTCATGCACTTTTAACCATTCCATAAATCTTGTGTTTAGGGCCCCTGGAAGCATGAAAATCACTTTAAACATGCTAATTTTAGCTCCAACACTGATGATCCACCTACAAATGTGAACTGACATTCAAAAATAAAACATTTTAAAACGGACCATTTTCCACATTTCTGAAGCATGACGTAATGGGGGGGTGTTATCTCTTTTGTCAAAAATCAGCTGTTTTTGATTGAACATTAAATGCCTCCAAATAGTATTTAATTCACTTCCCGAGCCCCTGGAAGCATGAACATCACTATAAACATGCTAATTTTAGCTCTAACACTGATGATCCACCTACAAATGTGAACTGACGTTCCAAAATAAAACATTTGGAAACGGACCATTTTCCACATTTCTGAAGCATTACTTAATGGGGGGGGGGTGTTATCTCTTTTGTCGAAAATCAGCCGTTTCTGCTCGAACATTAAATGCCTCCAAATGGTATTTAATTAACTTCCCGGGGTGAAGAAACCCTTTTTGAGAACTCAGAGTGAGTAAATTGGCCATTTTCATGCACTTTTAACCATTCCATAAATCTTGTGTTTAGGGCCCCTGGAAGCATGAAAATCACTTTAAACATGCTAATTTTAGCTCTAACACTGATGATCCACCTACAAATGTGAACTGACGTTCAAAAATAAAACATTTGAAAACGGACCATTTTCCACATTTCTGAAGCATGACGTAATGGGGGGGTGTTATCTCTTTTGTCAAAAATCAGCTGTTTTTGCTTGAACATTAAATGCCTCCAAATAGTATTTAATTCACTTCCCGAGCCCCTGGAAGCATGAAAATCACTTTAAACATGCTAATTTTAGCTCTAACACTGATGATCCACCTACAAATGTGAACTGACGTTCAAAAATAAAACATTTGAAAACGGACCATTTTCCACATTTCTGAAGCATGACGTAATGGGGGGGTGTTATCTCTTTTGTCGAAAATCAGCCGTTTTTGCTCGAACATTAAATGCCTCCAAATGGTATTTAATTAACTTCCCGGGGTGAAGAAACCCTTTTTGAGAACTCAGAGTGAGTAAATTGGCCATTTTCATGCACTTTTAACCATTCCATAAATCTTGTGTTTAGGGCCCCTGGAAGCATGAAAATCACTTTAAACATGCTAATTTTAGCTCCAACACTGATGATCCACCTACAAAAGTGAACTGACATTCAAAAATAAAACATTTTTAAACGGACCATTTTCCACATTTCTGAAGCATGACGTAATGGGGGGGTGTTATCTCTTTTGTCAAAAATCAGCTGTTTTTGATTGAACATTAAATGCCTCCAAATAGTATTTAATTCACTTCCCGAGCCCCTGGAAGCATGAACATCACTTTAAACATGCTAATTTTAGCTCTAACACTGATGATCCACCTACAAATGTGAACTGACGTTCCAAAATAAAACATTTGAAAATGGACCATTTTCCACATTTCTGAAGCATGACTTAATGGGGGGGGTGTTATCTCTTTTGTCGAAAATCAGCCGTTTCTGCTCGAACATTAAATGCCTCCAAATGGTATTTAATTAACTTCCCGGGGTGAAGAAACCCTTTTTGAGAACTCAGAGTGAGTAAATTGGCCATTTTTATGCACTTTTAACCATTCCATAAATCTTGTGTTTAGGGCCCCTGGAAGCTTGAAAATCACTTTAAACATGCTAATTTTAGCTCTAACACTGATGATCCACCTACAAATGTGAACTGACGTTCAAAAATAAAACATTTGAAAACGGACCATTTTCCACATTTCTGAAGCATGACGTAATGGGGGGGTGTTATCTCTTTTGTCAAAAATCAGCTGTTTTTGCTTGAACATTAAATGCCTCCAAATAGTATTTAATTCACTTCCCGAGCCCCTGGAAGCATGAAAATCACTTTAAACATGCTAATTTTAGCTCTAACACTGATGATCCACCTACAAATGTGAACTGACGTTCAAAAATAAAACATTTGAAAACGGACCATTTTCCACATTTCTGAAGCATGGCGTAATGGGGGGTGTTATCTCTTTTGTCGAAAATCAGCCGTTTTTGCTCGAACATTAAATGCCTCCAAATGGTATTTAATTAACTTCCCGGGGTGAAGAAACCCTTTTTGAGAACTCAGAGTGAGTAAATTGGCCATTTTCATGCACTTTTAACCATTCCAGAAATCTTGTGTTTAGGGCCCCTGGAAGCATGAAAATCACTTTAAACATGCTAATTTTAGCTCCAACACTGATGATCCACCTACAAAAGTGAACTGACATTCAAAAATAAAACATTTTAAAACGGACCATTTTCCACATTTCTGAAGCATGACTTAATGGGGGGGGGGTGTTATCTCTTTTGTCGAAAATCAGCCGTTTCTGCTCGAACATTAAATGCCTCCAAATGGTATTTAATTAACTTCCCGGGGTGAAGAAACACTTTTTGAGAACTCAGAGTGAGTAAATTGGCCATTTTCATGCACTTTTAACCATTCCATAAATCTTGTGTTTAGGGCCCCTGGAAGCATGAAAATCACTTTAAACATGCTAATTTTAGCTCTAACACTGATGATCCACCTACAAATGTGAACTGACGTTCAAAAATAAAACACTTGAAAACGGACCATTTTCCACATTTCTGAAGCATGACGTAATGGGGGGGTGTTATCTCTTTTGTCAAAAATCAGATGTTTTTGATTGAACACTAAATGCCTCCAAATAGTATTTAATTCACTTCTCGAGCCCCTGGAAGCATGAAAATCACTTTAAACATGCTAATTTTAGCTCTAACACTGATGATCCACCTACAAATGTGAACTGACGTTCAAAAATAAAACATTTGAAAACGGACCATTTTCCACATTTCTGAAGCATGACGTAATGGGGGGGTGTTATCTCTTTTGTCGAAAATCAGCCGTTTTTGCTCGAACATTAAATGCCTCCAAATGGTATTTAATTAACTTCCCGGGGTGAAGAAACACTTTTTGAGAACTCAGAGTGAGTAAATTGGCCATTTTCATGCACTTTTAACCATTCCATAAATCTTGTGTTTAGGGCCCCTGGAAGCATGAAAATCACTTTAAACATGCTAATTTTAGCTCTAACACTGATGATCCACCTACAAATGTGAACTGACGTTCAAAAATAAAACATTTGAAAACGGACCATTTTCCACATTTCTGAAGCATGACGTAATGGGGGGGTGTTATCTCTTTTGTCAAAAATCAGCTGTTTTTGATTAAACATTAAATGCCTCCAAATAGTATTTAATTCACTTCCCGAGCCCCTGGAAGCATGAAAATCACTTTAAACATGCTAATTTTAGCTCTAACACTGATGATCCACCTACAAATGTGAACTGACGTTCAAAAATAAAACATTTGAAAACGGACCATTTTCCACATTTCTGAAGCATGACGTAATGGGTGTTTTCTCTTTTGTCGAAAATCAGCCGTTTTTGCTCGAACATTAAATGCCTCCAAGTGGTATTTAAATAACTTCCCGGGGTTAAGAAACCCTTTTTGAAAACTCAGAGTTAATAAATTGGCCATTTTCATGCACTTTTAACCATTCCATAAATCTTGTGTTTAGGGCCCCTGGAAGCATGAAAATCACTTTAAACATGCTAATTTTAGCTCTAACACTGATGATCCACCTACAAATGTGAACTGACGTTTAAAAATAAAACATTTGAAAACGGACCATTTTCCACATTTCTGAAGCATGACGTAATGGGGGGGGGGGTTATCTCTTTTGTCAAAAATCAGCAGTTTTTGCTTGAACATTAAATGCCTCCAAATAGTATTTAATTCACTTTCCGAGCCCCTGGAAGCATGAAAATCACTTTAAACATGCTAATTTTAGCTCTAACACTGATGATCCACCTACAAATGTGAACTGACGTTCAAAAATAAAACATTTGAAAACGGACCATTTTCCACATTTCTGAATCATGACGTAATGGGGGGGTGTTATCTCTTTTGTCGAAAATCAGCCGTTTTTGCTCGAACATTAAATGCCTCCAAATGGTATTTAATTACCTTCCCGGGGTGAAGAAACCCTTTTTGAGAACTCAGAGTGAGTAAATTGGCCATTTTCATGCACTTTTAACCATTCCATAAATCTAGTGTTTAGGGCCCCTGGAAGCATGAAAATCACTTTAAACATGCTAATTTTAGCTCCAACACTGATGATCCACCTACAAATGTGAACTGACATTCAAAAATAAAACATTTTAAAACGGACCATTTTCCACATTTCTGAAGCATGACGTAATGGGGGGGTGTTATCTCTTTTGTCAAAAATCAGCTGTTTTTGATTGAACATTAAATGCCTCCAAATAGTATTTAATTCACTTCCCGAGCCCCTGGAAGCATGAACATCACTATAAACATGCTAATTTTAGCTCTAACACTGATGATCCACCTACAAATGTGAACTGACGTTCCAAAATAAAACATTTGGAAACGGACCATTTTCCACATTTCTGAAGCATGACTTAATGGGGGGGGGGTGTTATCTCTTTTGTCGAAAATCAGCCGTTTCTGCTCGAACATTAAATGCCTCCAAATGGTATTTAATTAACTTCCCGGGGTGAAGAAACACTTTTTGAGAACTCAGAGTGAGTAAATTGGCCATTTTCATGCACTTTTAACCATTCCATAAATCTTGTGTTTAGGGCCCCTGGAAGCATGAAAATCACTTTAAACATGCTAATTTTAGCTCTAACACTGATGATCCACCTACAAATGTGAACTGACGTTCAAAAATAAAACATTTGAAAACGGACCATTTTCCACATTTCTGAAGCATGACGTAATGGGGGGGGTGTTATCTCTTTTGTCAAAAATCAGCTGTTTTTGCTTGAACATTAAATGCCTCCAAATAGTATTTAATTCACTTCCCGAGCCCCTGGAAGCATGAAAATCACTTTAAACATGCTAATTTTAGCTCTAACACTGATGATCCACCTACAAATGTGAACTGATGTTCAAAAATAAAACATTTGAAAACTGACCATTTTCCACATTTCTGAAGCATGACGTAATGGGGGGGTGTTATCTCTTTTGTCGAAAATCAGCCGTTTTTGCTCGAACATTAAATGCCTCCAAATGGTATTTAATTAACTTCCCGGGGTGAAGAAACCCTTTTTGAGAACTCAGAGTGAGTAAATTGGGCATTTTCATGCACTTTTAACCATTCCATAAATCTTGTGTTTAGGGCCCCTGGAAGAATGAAAATCACTTTAAACATGCTAATTTTAGCTCTAACACTTATCATCCACCTACAAATGTGAACTGACGTTCAAAAATAAAACATTTGAAAACGGACCATTTTCCACATTTCTGAAGCATGACGTAATGGGGGGGTGTTATCTCTTTTGTCGAAAATCAGCCGTTTTTGCTCGAACATTAAATGCCTCCAAATTGTATTTAATTAACTTCCCGGGGTGAAGAAACCCTTTTTGAGAACTCAGAGTGAGTAAATTGGCCATTTTCATGCACTTTTAACCATTCCATAAATCTTGTGTTTAGGGCCCCTGGAAGCATGAAAATTACTTTAAACATGCTAATTTTAGCTCTAACACTGATGATCCACCTACAAATGTGAACTGACGTTCAAAAATAAAACATTTGAAAACGGACCATTTTCCACATTTCTGAAGCATGACGTAATGGGGGGGGGTGTTATCTCTTTTGTCAAAAATCAGCTGTTTTTGCTTGAACATTAAATGCCTCCAAATAGTATTTAATTCACTTCCCGAGCCCCTGGAAGCATGAAAATCACTTTAAACATGCTAATTTTAGCTCTAACACTGATGATCCACCTACAAATGTGAACTGACGTTCAAAAATAAAACATTTGAAAACGGACCATTTTCCACATTTCTCAAGCATGACGTAATGGGGGGGTGTTATCTCTTTTGTCGAAAATCAGCCGTTTTTGCTCGAACATTAAATGCCTCCAAATGGTATTTAATTAACTTCCCGGGGTGAAGAAACCCTTTTTGAGAACTCAGAGTTAATAAATTGGCCATTTTCATGCACTTTTAACCATTCCATAAATCTTGTGTTTAGGGCCCCTGGAAGCATGAAAATCACTTTAAACATGCTAATTTTAGCTCCAACACTGATGATCCACCTACAAATGTGAACTGACGTTCAAAAATAAAACATTTGAAAACGGACCATTTTCCACATTTCTGAAGCATGACGTAATGGGGGGGTGTTATCTCTTTTGTCAAAAATCAGCTGTTTTTGATTGAACATTAAATGCCTCCAAATAGTATTTAATTCACTTCCCGAGCCCCTGGAAGCATGAAAATCACTTTAAACATGCTAATTTTAGCTCTAACACTGATGATCCACCTACAAATGTGAACTGACGTTCAAAAATAAAACATTTGAAAACGGACCATTTTCCAGATTTCTGAAGCATGACGTAATGGGGGGGTGTTATCTCTTTTGTCGAAAATCAGCCGTTTTTGCTCGAACATTAAATGCCTCCAAATGGTATTTAATTAACTTCCCGGGGTGAAGAAACCCTTTTTGAGAACTCAGAGTGAGTAAATTGGCCATTTTCATGCACTTTTAACCATTCCATAAATCTTGTGTTTAGGGCCCCTGGAAGCATGAAAATCACTTTAAACATGCTAATTTTAGCTCCAACACTGATGATCCACCTACAAATGTGAACTGACATTCAAAAATAAAACATTTTAAAACGGACCATTTTCCACATTTCTGAAGCATGACGTAATGGGGGGGGGTGTTATCTCTTTTGTCAAAAATGAGCTGTTTTTGATTGAACATTAAATGCCTCCAAATAGTATTTAATTCACTTCCCGAGCCCCTGGAAGCATGAACATCACTATAAACATGCTAATTTTAGCTCTAACACTGATGATCCACCTACAAATGTGAACTGACGTTCCAAAATAAAACATTTGAAAACGGACCATTTTCCACATTTCTGAAGCATGACTTAATGGGGGGGGTGTTATCTCTTTTGTCGAAAATCAGCCGTTTCTGCTCGAACATTAAATGCCTCCAAATGGTATTTAATTAACTTCCCGGGGTGAAGAAACACTTTTTGAGAACTCAGAGTGAGTAACTTGGCCATTTTCATGCACTTTTAACCATTCCATAAATCTTGTGTTTAGGGCCCCTGGAAGCATGAAATCACTTTAAACATGCTAATTTTAGCTCTAACACTGATGATCCACCTACAAATGTGAACTGACGTTCAAAAATAAAACATTTGAAAACGTACCATTTTCCACATTTCTGAAGCATGACGTAATGGGGGGGTGTTATCTCTTTTGTCAAAAATCAGATGTTTTTGATTGAACATTAAATGCCTCCAAATAGTATTTAATTCACTTCCCGAGCCCCTGGAAGCATGAAAATCCCTTTAAACATGCTAATTTTAGCTCTAACACTGATGATCCACCTACAAATGTGAACTGACGTTCAAAAATAAAACATTTGAAAACGGACCATTTTCCACATTTCTGAAGCATGACGTAATGGGGGGGTGTTATCTCTTTTGTCGAAAATCAGCCGTTTTTGCTCGAACATTAAATGCCTCCAAGTGGTATTTAATTAACTTCCCGGGGTGAAGAAACCCTTTTTGAGAACTCAGAGTGAGTAAATTGGCCATTTTCATGCACTTTTAACCATTCCATAAATCTTGTGTTTAGGGCCCCTGGAAGCATGAAAATCACTTTAAACATGCTAATTTTAGCTCTAACACTGATGATCCACCTACAAATGTGAACTGACGTTCAAAAATAAAACATTTGAAAACGGACCATTTTCCACATTTCTGAAGCATGACGTAATGGGGGGGTGTTATCTCTTTTGTCAAAAATCAGCTGTTTTTGATTGAACATTAAATGCCTCCAAATAGTATTTAATTCACTTCCCGAACCCCTGGAAGCATGAAAACAACTTTAAACATGCTAATTTTAGCTCTAACACTGATGATCCACCTACAAATGTGAACTGACGTTCAAAAATAAAACATTTGAAAACGGACCATTTTCCACATTTCTGAAGCATGACGTAATGGGGGGGTGTTATCTCTTTTGTCGAAAATCAGCAGTTTTTGCTCGAACATTAAATGCCTCCAAATGGTATTTAATTAACTTCCCGGGGTGAAGAAACCCTTTTTGAGAACTCAAAGTGAGTAAATTGGCCATTTTCATGCACTTTTAACCATTCCATAAATCTTGTGTTTAGGGCCCCTGGAAGCATGAAAATCACTTTAAACATGCTAATTTTAGCTCTAACACTGATGATCCACCTACAAATGTGAACTGACGTTCAAAAATAAAACATTTGAAAACGGACCATTTTCCACATTTCTGAAGCATGACGTAATGGGGGGGGTGTTATCTCTTTTGTCAAAAATCAGCTGTTTTTGATTGAACATTAAATGCCTCCAAATAGTATTTAATTCACTTCCCGAGCCCCTGGAAGCATAAAAATCACTTTAAACATGCTAATTTTAGATCTAACACTGATGATCCACCTACAAATGTGAACTGACGTTCAAAAATAAAACGTTTGAAAACGGACCATTTTCCACATTTCTGAAGCATGACGTAATGGGGGGGTGTTATCTCTTTTGTCGAAAATCAGCCGTTTTTGCTCGAACATTAAATGCCTCCAAATGGTATTTAATTAACTTCCCGGGGTGAAGAAACCCTTTTTGAGAACTCAGAGTGAGTAAATTGGCCATTTTCATGCACTTTTAACCATTCCATAAATCTTGTGTTTAGGGCCCCTGGAAGCATGAAAATCACTTTAAACATGCTAATTTTAGCTCTAACACTGATGATCCACCTACAAATGTGAACTGACGTTCAAAAATAAAACATTTGAAAACGGACCATTTTCCACATTTCTGAAGCATGACGTAATGGGGGGGTGTTATCTCTTTTGTCAAAAATCAGCTGTTTTTGCTTGAACATTAAATGCCTCCAAATAGTATTTAATTCACTTCCCGAGCCCCTGGAAGCATGAAAATCACTTTAAACATGCTAATTTTAGCTCTAACACTGATGATCCACCTACAAATGTGAACTGACGTTCAAAAATAAAACATTTGAAAACGGACCATTTTCCACATTTCTGAAGCATGACGTAATGGGGGGGTGTTATCTCTTTTGTCGAAAATCAGCCGTTTTTGCTCGAACATTAAATGCCTCCAAATGGTATTTAATTAACTTCCCGGGGTGAAGAAACCCTTTTTGAGAACTCAGAGTGAGTAAATTGGCCATTTTCATGCACTTTTAACCATTCCATAAATCTTGTGTTTAGGGCCCCTGGAAGCATGAAAATCACTTTAAACATGCTAATTTTAGCTCCAACACTGATGATCCACCTACAAATGTGAACTGACATTCAAAAATAAAACATTTTAAAACGGACCATTTTCCACATTTCTGAAGCATGACGTAATGGGGGGGTGTTATCTCTTTTGTCAAAAATCAGCTGTTTTTGATTGAACATTAAATGCCTCCAAATAGTATTTAATTTACTTCCCGAGCCCCTGGAAGCATGAACATCACTATAAACATGCTAATTTTAGCTCTAACACTGATGATCCACCTACAAATGTGAACTGACGTTCCAAAATAAAACATTTGAAAACGGACCATTTTTCACATTTCTGAAGCATGACTTAATGGGGGGGGGGTGTTATCTCTTTTGTCGAAAATCAGCCGTTTCTGCTCGAACATTAAATGCCTCCAAATGGTATTTAATTAACTTCCCGGGGTGAAGAAACACTTTTTGAGAACTCAGAGTGAGTAAATTGGCCATTTTCATGCACTTTTAACCATTCCATAAATCTTGTGTTTAGGGCCCCTGGAAGCATGAAAATCACTTTAAACATGCTAATTTTAGCTCTAACACTGATGATCCACCTACAAATGTGAACTAACGTTCAAAAATAAAACATTTGAAAACGGACCATTTTCCACATTTCTGAAGCATGACGTAATGGGGGGGTGTTATCTCTTTTGTCAAAAATCAGCTGTTTTTGATTGAACATTAAATGCCTCCAAATAGTATTTAATTCACTTCCCGAGCCCCTGGAAGCATGAAAATCACTTTAAACACGCTAATTTTAGCTCTAACACTGATGATCCACCTACAAATGTGAACTGATGTTCAAAAATAAAACATTTGAAAACGGACCATTTTCCACATTTCTGAAGCATGACTTAATGGGGGGGGTGTTATCTCTTTTGTCGAAAATCAGCCGTTTCTGCTCGAACATTAAATGCCTCCAAATGGTATTTAATTAACTTCCCGGGGTGAAGAAACACTTTTTGAGAACTCAGAGTGAGTAACTTGGCCATTTTCATGCACTTTTAACCATTCCATAAATCTTGTGTTTAGGGCCCCTGGAAGCATGAAAATCACTTTAAACATGCTAATTTTAGCTCTAACACTGATGATCCACCTACAAATGTGAACTGACGTTCAAAAATAAAACATTTGAAAACGTACCATTTTCCACATTTCTGAAGCATGACGTAATGGGGGGGTGTTATCTCTTTTGTCAAAAATCAGATGTTTTTGATTGAACATTAAATGCCTCCAAATAGTATTTAATTCACTTCCCGAGCCCCTGGAAGCATGAAAATCCCTTTAAACATGCTAATTTTAGCTCTAACACTGATGATCCACCTACAAATGTGAACTGACGTTCAAAAATAAAACATTTGAAAACGGACCATTTTCCACATTTCTGAAGCATGACGTAATGGGGGGGTGTTATCTCTTTTGTCGAAAATCAGCCGTTTTTGCTCGAACATTAAATGCCTCCAAGTGGTATTTAATTAACTTCCCGGGGTGAAGAAACCCTTTTTGAGAACTCAGAGTGAGTAAATTGGCCATTTTCATGCACTTTTAACCATTCCATAAATCTTGTGTTTAGGGCCCCTGGAAGCATGAAAATCACTTTAAACATGCTAATTTTAGCTCTAACACTGATGATCCACCTACAAATGTGAACTGACGTTCAAAAATAAAACATTTGAAAACGGACCATTTTCCACATTTCTGAAGCATGACGTAATGGGGGGGTGTTATCTCTTTTGTCAAAAATCAGCTGTTTTTGATTGAACATTAAATGCCTCCAAATAGTATTTAATTCACTTCCCGAACCCCTGGAAGCATGAAAACAACTTTAAACATGCTAATTTTAGCTCTAACACTGATGATCCACCTACAAATGTGAACTGACGTTCAAAAATAAAACATTTGAAAACGGACCATTTTCCACATTTCTGAAGCATGACGTAATGGGGGGGGTGTTATCTCTTTTGTCGAAAATCAGCAGTTTTTGCTCGAACATTAAATGCCTCCAAATGGTATTTAATTAACTTCCCGGGGTGAAGAAACCCTTTTTGAGAACTCAAAGTGAGTAAATTGGCCATTTTCATGCACTTTTAACCATTCCATAAATCTTGTGTTTAGGGCCCCTGGAAGCATGAAAATCACTTTAAACATGCTAATTTTAGCTCTAACACTGATGATCCACCTACAAATGTGAACTGACGTTCAAAAATAAAACATTTGAAAACGGACCATTTTCCACATTTCTGAAGCATGACGTAATGGGGGGGGTGTTATCTCTTTTGTCAAAAATCAGCTGTTTTTGATTGAACATTAAATGCCTCCAAATAGTATTTAATTCACTTCCCGAGCCCCTGGAAGCATAAAAATCACTTTAAACATGCTAATTTTAGATCTAACACTGATGATCCACCTACAAATGTGAACTGACGTTCAAAAATAAAACATTTGAAAACGGACCATTTTCCACATTTCTGAAGCATGACGTAATGGGGGGGTGTTATCTCTTTTGTCGAAAATCAGCCGTTTTTGCTCGAACATTAAATGCCTCCAAATGGTATTTAATTAACTTCCCGGGGTGAAGAAACCCTTTTTGAGAACTCAGAGTGAGTAAATTGGCCATTTTCATGCACTTTTAACCATTCCATAAATCTTGTGTTTAGGGCCCCTGGAAGCATGAAAATCACTTTAAACATGCTAATTTTAGCTCTAACACTGATGATCCACCTACAAATGTGAACTGACGTTCAAAAATAAAACATTTGAAAACGGACCATTTTCCACATTTCTGAAGCATGACGTAATGGGGGGGTGTTATCTCTTTTGTCAAAAATCAGCTGTTTTTGCTTGAACATTAAATGCCTCCAAATAGTATTTAATTCACTTCCCGAGCCCCTGGAAGCATGAAAATCACTTTAAACATGCTAATTTTAGCTCTAACACTGATGATCCACCTACAAATGTGAACTGACGTTCAAAAATAAAACATTTGAAAACGGACCATTTTCCACATTTCTGAAGCATGACGTAATGGGGGGGTGTTATCTCTTTTGTCGAAAATCAGCCGTTTTTGCTCGAACATTAAATGCCTCCAAATGGTATTTAATTAACTTCCTGGGGTGAAGAAACCCTTTTTGAGAACTCAGAGTGAGTAAATTGGCCATTTTCATGCACTTTTAACCATTCCATAAATCTTGTGTTTAGGGCCCCTGGAAGCATGAAAATCACTTTAAACATGCTAATTTTAGCTCCAACACTGATGATCCACCTACAAATGTGAACTGACATTCAAAAATAAAACATTTTAAAACGGACCATTTTCCACATTTCTGAAGCATGACGTAATGGGGGGGTGTTATCTCTTTTGTCAAAAATCAGCTGTTTTTGATTGAACATTAAATGCCTCCAAATAGTATTTAATTTACTTCCCGAGCCCCTGGAAGCATGAACATCACTATAAACATGCTAATTTTAGCTCTAACACTGATGATCCACCTACAAATGTGAACTGACGTTCCAAAATAAAACATTTGAAAACGGACCATTTTTCACATTTCTGAAGCATGACTTAATGGGGGGGGGGTGTTATCTCTTTTGTCGAAAATCAGCCGTTTCTGCTCGAACATTAAATGCCTCCAAATGGTATTTAATTAACTTCCCGGGGTGAAGAAACACTTTTTGAGAACTCAGAGTGAGTAAATTGGCCATTTTCATGCACTTTTAACCATTCCATAAATCTTGTGTTTAGGGCCCCTGGAAGCATGAAAATCACTTTAAACATGCTAATTTTAGCTCTAACACTGATGATCCACCTACAAATGTGAACTAACGTTCAAAAATAAAACATTTGAAAACGGACCATTTTCCACATTTCTGAAGCATGACGTAATGGGGGGGTGTTATCTCTTTTGTCAAAAATCAGCTGTTTTTGATTGAACATTAAATGCCTCCAAATAGTATTTAATTCACTTCCCGAGCCCCTGGAAGCATGAAAATCACTTTAAACACGCTAATTTTAGCTCTAACACTGATGATCCACCTACAAATGTGAACTGATGTTCAAAAATAAAACATTTGAAAACGGACCATTTTCCACATTTCTGAAGCATGACGTAATGGGGGGGTGTTATCTCTTTTGTCGAAAATCAGCCGTTTTTGCTCGAACATTAAATGCCTCCAAATGGTATTTAATTAACTTCCCGGGGTGAAGAAACCCTTTTTGAGAACTCAGAGTGAGTAAATTGGCCATTTTCATGCACTTTTAACCATTCCATAAATCTTGTGTTTAGGGCCCCTGGAAGCATGAAAATCACTTTAAACATGCTAATTTTAGCTCTAACACTGATGATCCACCTACAAATGTGAACTAACGTTCAAAAATAAAACATTTGAAAACGGACCATTTTCCACATTTCTGAAGCATGACGTAATGGGGGGGTGTTATCTCTTTTGTCAAAAATCAGATGTTTTTGATTGAACACTAAATGCCTCCAAATAGTATTTAATTCACTTCTCGAGCCCCTGGAAGCATGAAAATCACTTTAAACATGCTAATTTTAGCTCGAACACTGATGATCCACCTACAAATGTGAACTGACGTTCAAAAATAAAACATTTGAAAACGGACCATTTTCCACATTTCTGAAGCATGACGTAATGGGGGGGTGTTATCTCTTTTGTCGAAAATCAGCCGTTTTTGCTCGAACATTAAATGCCTCCAAATGGTATTTAATTAACTTCCCGGGGTGAAGAAACCCTTTTTGAGAACTCAGAGTGAGTAAATTGGCCATTTTCATGCACTTTTAACCATTCCATAAATCTTGTGTTTAGGGCCCCTGGAAGCATGAAAATCACTTTAAACATGCTAATTTTAGCTCTAACACTGATGATCCACCTACAAATGTGAACTGACGTTCAAAAATAAAACATTTGAAAACGGACCATTTTCCACATTTCTGAAGCATGACGTAATGGGGGGGTGTTATCTCTTTTGTCAAAAATCAGCTGTTTTTGATTGAACATTAAATGCCTCCAAATAGTATTCAATTCACTTCCCGAGCCCCTGGAAGCATGAAAATCACTTTAAACACGCTAATTTTAGCTCTAACACTGATGATCCACCTACAAATGTGAACTGATGTTCAAAAATAAAACATTTGAAAACGGACCATTTTCCACATTTCTGAAGCATGACGTAATGGGGGGGTGTTATCTCTTTTGTCGAAAATCAGCCGTTTTTGCTCGAACATTAAATGCCTCCAAATGGTATTTAATTAACTTCCCGGGGTGAAGAAACCCTTTTTGAGAACTCAGAGTGAGTAAATTGGCCATTTTCATGCACTTTTAACCATTCCATAAATCTTGTGTTTAGGGCCCCTGGAAGCATGAAAATCACTTTAAACATGCTAATTTTAGCTCTAACACTGATGATCCACCTACAAATGTGAACTGACGTTCAAAAATAAAACATTTGAAAACGGACCATTTTCCACATTTCTGAAGCATGACGTAATGGGGGGTGTTATCTCTTTTGTCAAAAATCAGCTGTTTTTGATTGAACATTAAATGCCTCCAAATAGTATTTAATTCACTTCCCGAGCCCCTGGAAGCATGAAAATCACTTTAAACATGCTAATTTTAGCTCTAACACTGATGAGCCACCTACAAATGTGAACTGATGTTCAAAAATAAAACATTTGAAAACGGACCATTTTCCACATTTCTGAAGCATGACGTAATAGGGGGGTGTTATCTCTTTTGTCGAAAATCAGCCGTTTTTGCTCGAACATTAAATGCCTCCAAAAGGTATTTAATTAACTTCCCGGGGTGAAGAAACCCTTTTTGAGAACTCAGAGTGAGTAAATTGGCCATTTTCATGCACTTTTAACCATTCCATAAATCTTGTGTTTAGGGCCCCTGGAAGCATGAAAATCACTTTAAACATGCTAATTTTAGCTCTAACACTTATCATCCACCTACAAATGTGAACTGACGTTCAAAAATAAAACATTTCCACATTTCTGAAGCATGACGTAATGGGGGGGTCTTATCTCTTTTGTCAAAAATCAGCTGTTTTTGATTGAACATTAAATGCCTCCAAATAGTATTTAATTCACTTCCCGAGCCCCTGGAAGCATGAAAATCACTTTAAACATGCTAATTTTAGCTCTAACACTGATGATCCACCTACAAATGTGAACTGACGTTCAAAAATAAAACATTTGAAAACGGACCATTTTCCACATTTCTGAAGCATGACGTAATGGGGGGGTGTTATCTCTTTTGTCAAAAATCAGCCGTTTTTGCTCGAACATTAAATGCCTCCAAATTGTATTTAATTAACTTCCCGGGGTGAAGAAACCCTTTTTGAGAACTCAGAGTGAGTAAATTGGCCATTTTCATGCACTTTTAACCATTCCATAAATCTTGTGTGTAGGGCCCCTGGAAGCATGAAAATCACTTTAAACATGCTAATTTTAGCTCTAACACTGATGATCCACCTACAAATGTGAACTGACGTTAAAAAATAAAACATTTGAAAACGGACCATTTTCCACATTTCTGAAGCATGACGTAATGGGGGGGTGTTATCTCTTTTGTCAAAAATCAGATGTTTTTGATTGAACACTAAATGCCTCCAAATAGTATTTAATTCACTTCTCGAGCCCCTGGAAGCATGAAAATCACTTTAAACATGCTAATTTTAGCTCTAACACTGATGATCCACCTACAAATGTGAACTGACGTTCAAAAATAAAACATTTGAAAAAGGACCATTTTCCACATTTCTGAAGCATGACGTAATGGGGGGGTGTTATCTCTTTTGTCGGAAATCAGCCGTTTTTGCTCGAACATTAAATGCCTCCAAATGGTATTTAATTAACTTCCCGGGGTGAAGAAACCCTTTTTGAGAACTCAGAGTGAGTAAATTGGCCATTTTCATGCACTTTTAACCATTCCATAAATCTTGTGTTTAGGGCCCCTGGAAGCTTGAAAATCACTTTAAACATGCTAATTTTAGCTCTAACACTGATGATCCACCTACAAATGTGAACTGACGTTCAAAAATAAAACATTTGAAAACGGACCATTTTCCACATTTCTGAAGCATGACGTAATGGGGGGGTGTTATCTCTTTTGTCAAAAATCAGCTGTTTTTGCTTGAACATTAAATGCCTCCAAATAGTATTTAATTCACTTCCCGAGCCCCTGGAAGCATGAAAATCACTTTAAACATGCTAATTTTAGCTCTAACACTGATGATCCACCTACAAATGTGAACTGACGTTCAAAAATAAAACATTTGAAAACGGACCATTTTCCACATTTCTGAAGCATGGCGTAATGGGGGGGTGTTATCTCTTTTGTCGAAAATCAGCCGTTTTTGCTCGAACATTAAATGCCTCCAAATGGTATTTAATTAACTTCCCGGGGTGAAGAAACCCTTTTTGAGAACTCAGAGTGAGTAAATTGGCCATTTTCATGCACTTTTAACCATTCCATAAATCTTGTGTTTAGGGCCCCTGGAAGCATGAAAATCACTTTAAACATGCTAATTTTAGCTCTAACACTGATGATCCACCTACAAATGTGAACTGACGTTAAAAAATAAAACATTTGAAAACGGACCATTTTCCACATTTCTGAAGCATGACGTAATGGGGGGTGTTATCTCTTTTGTCAAAAATCAGCTGTTTTTGATTGAACATTAAATGCCTCCAAATAGTATTTAATTCACTTCCCGAGCCCCTGGAAGCATGAAAATCACTTTAAACATGCTAATTTTAGCTCTAACACTGATGAGCCACCTACAAATGTGAACTGATGTTCAAAAATAAAACATTTGAAAACGGACCATTTTCCACATTTCTGAAGCATGACGTAATGGGGGGGTGTTATCTCTTTTGTCGAAAATCAGCCGTTTTTGCTCGAACATTAAATGCCTCCAAGTGGTATTTAATTAACTTCCTGGGGTGAAGAAACCCTTTTTGAGAACTCAGAGTGAGTAAATTGGCCATTTTCATGCACTTTTAACCATTCCATAAATCTTGTGTTTAGGGCCCCTGGAAGCATGAAAATCACTTTAAACATGCTAATTTTAGCTCTAACACTGATGATCCACCTACAAATGTGAACTGACGTTAAAAAATAAAACATTTGAAAACGGACCATGTTCCACATTTCTGAAGCATGACGTAATGGGGGGGTGTTATCTCTTTTGTCAAAAATCAGCTGTTTTTGATTGAACATTAAATGCCTCCAAATAGTATTTAATTCACTTCCCGAGCCCCTGGAAGCATGAAAATCACTTTAAACATGCTAATTTTAGCTCTAACACTGATGATCCACCTACAAATGTGAACTGATGTTCAAAAATAAAACATTATAAAAACGGACCATTTTCCACATTTCTGAAGCATGACGTAATGGGGGGGTGTTATCTCTTTTGTCGAAAATCAGCCGTTTTTGCTCGAACATTAAATGCCTCCAAATGGTATTTAATTAACTTCCCGGGGTGAAGAAACCCTTTTTGAGAACTCAGAGTGAGTAAATTGGCCATTTTCATGCGCTTTTAACCATTCCATAAATCTTGTGTTTAGGGCCCCTGGAAGCATGAAAATCACTTTAAACATGCTAATTTTAGCTCTAACACTGATGATCCACCTACAAATGTGAACTGACGTTCAAAAATAAAACATTTGAAAACGGACCATTTTCCACATTTCTGAAGCATGACGTAATGGGGGGGTGTTATCTCTTTTGTCGAAAATCAGCCGTTTTTGCTCGAACATTAAATGCCTCCAAATGGTATTTAATTAACTTCCCGGGGTGAAGAAACCCTTTTTGAGAACTCAGAGTGAGTAAATTGGCAATTTTCATGCACTTTTAACCATTCCATAAATCTTGTGTGTAGGGCCCCCGGAAGCATGAAAATCACTTTAAACATGCTAATTTTAGCTCTAACACTGATGATCCACCTACAAATGTGAACTGATGTTCAAAAATAAAACATTTGAAAACGGACCATTTTCCACATTTCTGAAGCATGACGTAATGGGGGGGTGTTATCTCTTTTGTCGAAAATCAGCCGTTTTTGCTCGAACATTAAATGCCTCCAAATGGTATTTAATTAACTTCCCGGAGTGAAGAAACGCTTTTTGAGAACTCAGAGTGAGTAAATTGGCCATTTTCATGCACTTTTAACCATTCCATAAATCTTGTGTTTAGGGCCCCTGGAAGCATGAAAATCACTTTAAACATGCTAATTTTAGCTCTAACACTGATGATCCACCTACAAATGTGAACTGACGTTCAAAAATAAAACATTTGAAATCGGACCATTTTCCACATTTCTGAAGCATGACGTAATGGGGGGGTGTTATCTCTTTTGTCAAAAATCAGCTGTTTTTGCTTGAACATTAAATGCCTCCAAATAGTATTTAATTCACTTCCCAAGCCCCTGGAAGCATGAAAATCACTTTAAACATGCTAATTTTAGCTCTAACACTGATGATCCACCTACAAATGTGAACTGACGTTCAAAAATAAAACATTTGAAAACGGACCATTTTCCACATTTCTGAAGCATGACGTAATGGGGGGGTGTTATCTCTTTTGTCGAAAATCAGCAGTTTTTGCTCGAACATTAAATGCCTCCAAATGGTATTTAATTAACTTCCCGGGGTGAAGAAACCCTTTTTGAGAACTCAGAGTGAGTAAATTGGCCATTTTCATGCACTTTTAACCATTCCATAAATCTTGTGTTTAGGGCCCCTGGAAGCATGAAAATCACTTTAAACATGCTAATTTTAGCTCTAACACTGATGATCCACCTACAAATGTGAACTGACGTTCAAAAATAAAACATTTGAAAACGGACCATTTTCCACATTTCTGAAGCATGACGTAATGGGGGGGTGTTATCTCTTTTGTCAAAAATCAGCTGTTTTTGATTGAACATTAAATGCCTCCAAATAGTATTTAATTCACTTCCCGAGCCCCTGGAAGCATAAAAATCACTTTAAACATGCTAATTTTAGCTCTAACACTGATGATCCACCTACAAATGTGAACTGACGTTCAAAAATAAAACATTTGAAAAAGGACCATTTTCCACATTTCTGAAGCATGACGTAATGGGGGGGTGTTATCTCTTTTGTCGAAAATCAGCCGTTTTTGCTCGAACATTAAATGCCTCCAAATGGTATTTAATTAACTTCCCGGGGTGAAGAAACCCTTTTTGAGAACTCAGAGTGAGTAAATTGGCCATTTTCATGCACTTTTAACCATTCCATAAATCTTGTGTTTAGGGCCCCTGGAAGCATGAAAATCACTTTAAACATGCTAATTTTAGCTCTAACACTGATGATCCACCTACAAATGTGAACTGACGTTCAAAAATAAAACATTTGAAAACGGACCATTTTCCACATTTCTGAAGCATGACGTAATGGGGGGGTGTTATCTCTTTTGTCAAAAATCAGCTGTTTTTGCTTGAACATTAAATGCCTCCAAATAGTATTTAATTCACTTCCCGAGCCCCTGGAAGCATGAAAATCACTTTAAACATGCTAATTTTAGCTCTAACACTGATGATCCACCTACAAATGTGAACTGACGTTCAAAAATAAAACATTTGAAAACGGACCATTTTCCACATTTCTGAAGCATGACGTAATGGGGGGGTGTTATCTCTTTTGTCGAAAATCAGCCGTTTTTGCTCGAACATTAAATGCCTCCAAATGGTATTTAATTAACTTCCCGGGGTGAAGAAACCCTTTTTGAGAACTCAGAGTGAGTAAATTGGCCATTTTCATGCACTTTTAACCATTCCATAAATCTTGTGTTTAGGGCCCCTGGAAGCATGAAAATCACTTTAAACATGCTAATTTTAGCTCTAACACTGATGATCCACCTACAAATGTGAACTGACGTTCAAAAATAAAACATTTGAAAACGGACCATTTTCCACATTTCTGAAGCATGACGTAATGGGGGGGGTGTTATCTCTTTTGTCAAAAATCAGCTGTTTTTGATTGAACATTAAATGCCTCCAAATAGTATTTAATTCACTTCCCGAGCCCCTGGAAGCATAAAAATCACTTTAAACATGCTAATTTTAGATCTAACACTGATGATCCACC
This sequence comes from Lissotriton vulgaris, assembly GCF_964263255.1. Taxonomy (NCBI): domain Eukaryota; kingdom Metazoa; phylum Chordata; class Amphibia; order Caudata; family Salamandridae; genus Lissotriton; species Lissotriton vulgaris. Next base: position 210,852 of record NW_028252114.1, read on the forward strand.
TACAAATGTGAACTGACGTTCAAAAATAAAACATTTGAAAACGGACCATTTTCCACATTTCTGAAGCATGACGTAATGGGGGGGTGTTATCTCTTTTGTCGAAAATCAGCCGTTTTTGCTCGAACATTAAATGCCTCCAAATGGTATTTAATTAACTTCCCGGGGTGAAGAAACCCTTTTTGAGAACTCAGAGTGAGTAAATTGGCCATTTTCATGCACTTTTAACCATTCCATAAATCTTGTGTTTAGGGCCCCTGGAAGCATGAAAATCACTTTAAACATGCTAATTTTAGCTCTAACACTGATGATCCACCTACAAATGTGAACTGACGTTCAAAAATAAAACATTTGAAAACGGACCATTTTCCACATTTCTGAAGCATGACGTAATGGGGGGGTGTTATCTCTTTTGTCAAAAATCAGCTGTTTTTGCTTGAACATTAAATGCCTCCAAATAGTATTTAATTCACTTCCCGAGCCCCTGGAAGCATGAAAATCACTTTAAACATGCTAATTTTAGCTCTAACACTGATGATCCACCTACAAATGTGAACTGACGTTCAAAAATAAAACATTTGAAAACGGACCATTTTCCACATTTCTGAAGCATGACGTAATGGGGGGGTGTTATCTCTTTTGTCGAAAATCAGCCGTTTTTGCTCGAACATTAAATGCCTCCAAATGGTATTTAATTAACTTCCTGGGGTGAAGAAACCCTTTTTGAGAACTCAGAGTGAGTAAATTGGCCATTTTCATGCACTTTTAACCATTCCATAAATCTTGTCTTTAGGGCCCCTGGAAGCATGAAAATCACTTTAAACATGCTAATTTTAGCTCCAACACTGATGATCCACCTACAAATGTGAACTGACATTCAAAAATAAAACATTTTAAAACGGACCATTTTCCACATTTCTGAAGCATGACGTAATGGGGGGGTGTTATCTCTTTTGTCAAAAATCAGCTGTTTTTGATTGAACATTAAATGCCTCCAAATAGTATTTAATTTACTTCCCGAGCCCCTGGAAGCATGAACATCACTATAAACATGCTAATTTTAGCTCTAACACTGATGATCCACCTACAAATGTGAACTGACGTTCCAAAATAAAACATTTGAAAACGGACCATTTTTCACATTTCTGAAGCATGACTTAATGGGGGGGGGGTGTTATCTCTTTTGTCGAAAATCAGCCGTTTCTGCTCGAACATTAAATGCCTCCAAATGGTATTTAATTAACTTCCCGGGGTGAAGAAACACTTTTTGAGAACTCAGAGTGAGTAAATTGGCCATTTTCATGCACTTTTAACCATTCCATAAATCTTGTGTTTAGGGCCCCTGGAAGCATGAAAATCACTTTAAACATGCTAATTTTAGCTCTAACACTGATGATCCACCTACAAATGTGAACTAACGTTCAAAAATAAAACATTTGAAAACGGACCATTTTCCACATTTCTGAAGCATGACGTAATGGGGGGGTGTTATCTCTTTTGTCAAAAATCAGCTGTTTTTGATTGAACATTAAATGCCTCCAAATAGTATTTAATTCACTTCCCGAGCCCCTGGAAGCATGAAAATCACTTTAAACACGCTAATTTTAGCTCTAACACTGATGATCCACCTACAAATGTGAACTGATGTTCAAAAATAAAACATTTGAAAACGGACCATTTTCCACATTTCTGAAGCATGACGTAATGGGGGGGTGTTATCTCTTTTGTCGAAAATCAGCCGTTTTTGCTCGAACATTAAATGCCTCCAAATGGTATTTAATTAACTTCCCGGGGTGAAGAAACCCTTTTTGAGAACTCAGAGTGAGTAAATTGGCCATTTTCATGCACTTTTAACCATTCCATAAATCTTGTGTTTAGGGCCCCTGGAAGCATGAAAATCACTTTAAACATGCTAATTTTAGCTCTAACACTGATGATCCACCTACAAATGTGAACTAACGTTCAAAAATAAAACATTTGAAAACGGACCATTTTCCACATTTCTGAAGCATGACGTAATGGGGGGGTGTTATCTCTTTTGTCAAAAATCAGATGTTTTTGATTGAACACTAAATGCCTCCAAATAGTATTTAATTCACTTCTCGAGCCCCTGGAAGCATGAAAATCACTTTAAACATGCTAATTTTAGCTCGAACACTGATGATCCACCTACAAATGTGAACTGACGTTCAAAAATAAAACATTTGAAAACGGACCATTTTCCACATTTCTGAAGCATGACGTAATGGGGGGGTGTTATCTCTTTTGTCGAAAATCAGCCGTTTTTGCTCGAACATTAAATGCCTCCAAATGGTATTTAATTAACTTCCCGGGGTGAAGAAACCCTTTTTGAGAACTCAGAGTGAGTAAATTGGCCATTTTCATGCACTTTTAACCATTCCATAAATCTTGTGTTTAGGGCCCCTGGAAGCATGAAAATCACTTTAAACATGCTAATTTTAGCTCTAACACTGATGATCCACCTACAAATGTGAACTGACGTTCAAAAATAAAACATTTGAAAACGGACCATTTTCCACATTTCTGAAGCATGACGTAATGGGGGGGTGTTATCTCTTTTGTCAAAAATCAGCTGTTTTTGATTGAACATTAAATGCCTCCAAATAGTATTCAATTCACTTCCCGAGCCCCTGGAAGCATGAAAATCACTTTAAACACGCTAATTTTAGCTCTAACACTGATGATCCACCTACAAATGTGAACTGATGTTCAAAAATAAAACATTTGAAAACGGACCATTTTCCACATTTCTGAAGCATGACGTAATGGGGGGGTGTTATCTCTTTTGTCGAAAATCAGCCGTTTTTGCTCGAACATTAAATGCCTCCAAATGGTATTTAATTAACTTCCCGGGGTGAAGAAACCCTTTTTGAGAACTCAGAGTGAGTAAATTGGCCATTTTCATGCACTTTTAACCATTCCATAAATCTTGTGTTTAGGGCCCCTGGAAGCATGAAAATCACTTTAAACATGCTAATTTTAGCTCTAACACTGATGATCCACCTACAAATGTGAACTGACGTTCAAAAATAAAACATTTGAAAACGGACCATTTTCCACATTTCTGAAGCATGACGTAATGGGGGGTGTTATCTCTTTTGTCAAAAATCAGCTGTTTTTGATTGAACATTAAATGCCTCCAAATAGTATTTAATTCACTTCCCGAGCCCCTGGAAGCATGAAAATCACTTTAAACATGCTAATTTTAGCTCTAACACTGATGAGCCACCTACAAATGTGAACTGATGTTCAAAAATAAAACATTTGAAAACGGACCATTTTCCACATTTCTGAAGCATGACGTAATAGGGGGGTGTTATCTCTTTTGTCGAAAATCAGCCGTTTTTGCTCGAACATTAAATGCCTCCAAAAGGTATTTAATTAACTTCCCGGGGTGAAGAAACCCTTTTTGAGAACTCAGAGTGAGTAAATTGGCCATTTTCATGCACTTTTAACCATTCCATAAATCTTGTGTTTAGGGCCCCTGGAAGCATGAAAATCACTTTAAACATGCTAATTTTAGCTCTAACACTTATCATCCACCTACAAATGTGAACTGACGTTCAAAAATAAAACATTTCCACATTTCTGAAGCATGACGTAATGGGGGGGTCTTATCTCTTTTGTCAAAAATCAGCTGTTTTTGATTGAACATTAAATGCCTCCAAATAGTATTTAATTCACTTCCCGAGCCCCTGGAAGCATGAAAATCACTTTAAACATGCTAATTTTAGCTCTAACACTGATGATCCACCTACAAATGTGAACTGACGTTCAAAAATAAAACATTTGAAAACGGACCATTTTCCACATTTCTGAAGCATGACGTAATGGGGGGGTGTTATCTCTTTTGTCAAAAATCAGCCGTTTTTGCTCGAACATTAAATGCCTCCAAATTGTATTTAATTAACTTCCCGGGGTGAAGAAACCCTTTTTGAGAACTCAGAGTGAGTAAATTGGCCATTTTCATGCACTTTTAACCATTCCATAAATCTTGTGTGTAGGGCCCCTGGAAGCATGAAAATCACTTTAAACATGCTAATTTTAGCTCTAACACTGATGATCCACCTACAAATGTGAACTGACGTTAAAAAATAAAACATTTGAAAACGGACCATTTTCCACATTTCTGAAGCATGACGTAATGGGGGGGTGTTATCTCTTTTGTCAAAAATCAGATGTTTTTGATTGAACACTAAATGCCTCCAAATAGTATTTAATTCACTTCTCGAGCCCCTGGAAGCATGAAAATCACTTTAAACATGCTAATTTTAGCTCTAACACTGATGATCCACCTACAAATGTGAACTGACGTTCAAAAATAAAACATTTGAAAAAGGACCATTTTCCACATTTCTGAAGCATGACGTAATGGGGGGGTGTTATCTCTTTTGTCGGAAATCAGCCGTTTTTGCTCGAACATTAAATGCCTCCAAATGGTATTTAATTAACTTCCCGGGGTGAAGAAACCCTTTTTGAGAACTCAGAGTGAGTAAATTGGCCATTTTCATGCACTTTTAACCATTCCATAAATCTTGTGTTTAGGGCCCCTGGAAGCTTGAAAATCACTTTAAACATGCTAATTTTAGCTCTAACACTGATGATCCACCTACAAATGTGAACTGACGTTCAAAAATAAAACATTTGAAAACGGACCATTTTCCACATTTCTGAAGCATGACGTAATGGGGGGGTGTTATCTCTTTTGTCAAAAATCAGCTGTTTTTGCTTGAACATTAAATGCCTCCAAATAGTATTTAATTCACTTCCCGAGCCCCTGGAAGCATGAAAATCACTTTAAACATGCTAATTTTAGCTCTAACACTGATGATCCACCTACAAATGTGAACTGACGTTCAAAAATAAAACATTTGAAAACGGACCATTTTCCACATTTCTGAAGCATGGCGTAATGGGGGGGTGTTATCTCTTTTGTCGAAAATCAGCCGTTTTTGCTCGAACATTAAATGCCTCCAAATGGTATTTAATTAACTTCCCGGGGTGAAGAAACCCTTTTTGAGAACTCAGAGTGAGTAAATTGGCCATTTTCATGCACTTTTAACCATTCCATAAATCTTGTGTTTAGGGCCCCTGGAAGCATGAAAATCACTTTAAACATGCTAATTTTAGCTCTAACACTGATGATCCACCTACAAATGTGAACTGACGTTAAAAAATAAAACATTTGAAAACGGACCATTTTCCACATTTCTGAAGCATGACGTAATGGGGGGTGTTATCTCTTTTGTCAAAAATCAGCTGTTTTTGATTGAACATTAAATGCCTCCAAATAGTATTTAATTCACTTCCCGAGCCCCTGGAAGCATGAAAATCACTTTAAACATGCTAATTTTAGCTCTAACACTGATGAGCCACCTACAAATGTGAACTGATGTTCAAAAATAAAACATTTGAAAACGGACCATTTTCCACATTTCTGAAGCATGACGTAATGGGGGGGTGTTATCTCTTTTGTCGAAAATCAGCCGTTTTTGCTCGAACATTAAATGCCTCCAAGTGGTATTTAATTAACTTCCTGGGGTGAAGAAACCCTTTTTGAGAACTCAGAGTGAGTAAATTGGCCATTTTCATGCACTTTTAACCATTCCATAAATCTTGTGTTTAGGGCCCCTGGAAGCATGAAAATCACTTTAAACATGCTAATTTTAGCTCTAACACTGATGATCCACCTACAAATGTGAACTGACGTTAAAAAATAAAACATTTGAAAACGGACCATGTTCCACATTTCTGAAGCATGACGTAATGGGGGGGTGTTATCTCTTTTGTCAAAAATCAGCTGTTTTTGATTGAACATTAAATGCCTCCAAATAGTATTTAATTCACTTCCCGAGCCCCTGGAAGCATGAAAATCACTTTAAACATGCTAATTTTAGCTCTAACACTGATGATCCACCTACAAATGTGAACTGATGTTCAAAAATAAAACATTATAAAAACGGACCATTTTCCACATTTCTGAAGCATGACGTAATGGGGGGGTGTTATCTCTTTTGTCGAAAATCAGCCGTTTTTGCTCGAACATTAAATGCCTCCAAATGGTATTTAATTAACTTCCCGGGGTGAAGAAACCCTTTTTGAGAACTCAGAGTGAGTAAATTGGCCATTTTCATGCGCTTTTAACCATTCCATAAATCTTGTGTTTAGGGCCCCTGGAAGCATGAAAATCACTTTAAACATGCTAATTTTAGCTCTAACACTGATGATCCACCTACAAATGTGAACTGACGTTCAAAAATAAAACATTTGAAAACGGACCATTTTCCACATTTCTGAAGCATGACGTAATGGGGGGGTGTTATCTCTTTTGTCGAAAATCAGCCGTTTTTGCTCGAACATTAAATGCCTCCAAATGGTATTTAATTAACTTCCCGGGGTGAAGAAACCCTTTTTGAGAACTCAGAGTGAGTAAATTGGCAATTTTCATGCACTTTTAACCATTCCATAAATCTTGTGTGTAGGGCCCCCGGAAGCATGAAAATCACTTTAAACATGCTAATTTTAGCTCTAACACTGATGATCCACCTACAAATGTGAACTGATGTTCAAAAATAAAACATTTGAAAACGGACCATTTTCCACATTTCTGAAGCATGACGTAATGGGGGGGTGTTATCTCTTTTGTCGAAAATCAGCCGTTTTTGCTCGAACATTAAATGCCTCCAAATGGTATTTAATTAACTTCCCGGAGTGAAGAAACGCTTTTTGAGAACTCAGAGTGAGTAAATTGGCCATTTTCATGCACTTTTAACCATTCCATAAATCTTGTGTTTAGGGCCCCTGGAAGCATGAAAATCACTTTAAACATGCTAATTTTAGCTCTAACACTGATGATCCACCTACAAATGTGAACTGACGTTCAAAAATAAAACATTTGAAATCGGACCATTTTCCACATTTCTGAAGCATGACGTAATGGGGGGGTGTTATCTCTTTTGTCAAAAATCAGCTGTTTTTGCTTGAACATTAAATGCCTCCAAATAGTATTTAATTCACTTCCCAAGCCCCTGGAAGCATGAAAATCACTTTAAACATGCTAATTTTAGCTCTAACACTGATGATCCACCTACAAATGTGAACTGACGTTCAAAAATAAAACATTTGAAAACGGACCATTTTCCACATTTCTGAAGCATGACGTAATGGGGGGGTGTTATCTCTTTTGTCGAAAATCAGCAGTTTTTGCTCGAACATTAAATGCCTCCAAATGGTATTTAATTAACTTCCCGGGGTGAAGAAACCCTTTTTGAGAACTCAGAGTGAGTAAATTGGCCATTTTCATGCACTTTTAACCATTCCATAAATCTTGTGTTTAGGGCCCCTGGAAGCATGAAAATCACTTTAAACATGCTAATTTTAGCTCTAACACTGATGATCCACCTACAAATGTGAACTGACGTTCAAAAATAAAACATTTGAAAACGGACCATTTTCCACATTTCTGAAGCATGACGTAATGGGGGGGTGTTATCTCTTTTGTCAAAAATCAGCTGTTTTTGATTGAACATTAAATGCCTCCAAATAGTATTTAATTCACTTCCCGAGCCCCTGGAAGCATAAAAATCACTTTAAACATGCTAATTTTAGCTCTAACACTGATGATCCACCTACAAATGTGAACTGACGTTCAAAAATAAAACATTTGAAAAAGGACCATTTTCCACATTTCTGAAGCATGACGTAATGGGGGGGTGTTATCTCTTTTGTCGAAAATCAGCCGTTTTTGCTCGAACATTAAATGCCTCCAAATGGTATTTAATTAACTTCCCGGGGTGAAGAAACCCTTTTTGAGAACTCAGAGTGAGTAAATTGGCCATTTTCATGCACTTTTAACCATTCCATAAATCTTGTGTTTAGGGCCCCTGGAAGCATGAAAATCACTTTAAACATGCTAATTTTAGCTCTAACACTGATGATCCACCTACAAATGTGAACTGACGTTCAAAAATAAAACATTTGAAAACGGACCATTTTCCACATTTCTGAAGCATGACGTAATGGGGGGGTGTTATCTCTTTTGTCAAAAATCAGCTGTTTTTGCTTGAACATTAAATGCCTCCAAATAGTATTTAATTCACTTCCCGAGCCCCTGGAAGCATGAAAATCACTTTAAACATGCTAATTTTAGCTCTAACACTGATGATCCACCTACAAATGTGAACTGACGTTCAAAAATAAAACATTTGAAAACGGACCATTTTCCACATTTCTGAAGCATGACGTAATGGGGGGGTGTTATCTCTTTTGTCGAAAATCAGCCGTTTTTGCTCGAACATTAAATGCCTCCAAATGGTATTTAATTAACTTCCCGGGGTGAAGAAACCCTTTTTGAGAACTCAGAGTGAGTAAATTGGCCATTTTCATGCACTTTTAACCATTCCATAAATCTTGTGTTTAGGGCCCCTGGAAGCATGAAAATCACTTTAAACATGCTAATTTTAGCTCCAACACTGATGATCCACCTACAAAAGTGAACTGACATTCAAAAATAAAACATTTTAAAACGGACCATTTTCCACATTTCTGAAGCATGACGTAATGGGGGGGTGTTATCTCTTTTGTCAAAAATCAGCTGTTTTTGATTGAACATTAAATGCCTCCAAATAGTATTTAATTCACTTCTCGAGCCCCTGGAAGCATGAAAATCACTTTAAACATGCTAATTTTAGCTCTAACACTGATGATCCACCTACAAATGTGAACTGACGTTCAAAAATAAAACATTTGAAAAAGGACCATTTTCCACATTTCTGAAGCATGACGTAATGGGGGGGTGTTATCTCTTTTGTCGAAAATCAGCCGTTTTTGCTCGAACATTAAATGCCTCCAAATGGTATTTAATTAACTTCCCGGGGTGAAGAAACCCTTTTTGAGAACTCAGAGTGAGTAAATTGGCCATTTTCATGCACTTTTAACCATTCCATAAATCTTGTGTTTAGGGCCCCTGGAAGCATGAAAATCACTTTAAACATGCTAATTTTAGCTCTAACACTGATGATCCACCTACAAATGTGAACTGACGTTCAAAAATAAAACATTTGAAAACGGACCATTTTCCACATTTCTGAAGCATGACGTAATGGGGGGGTGTTATCTCTTTTGTCAAAAATCAGCTGTTTTTGCTTGAACATTAAATGCCTCCAAATAGTATTTAATTCACTTCCCGAGCCCCTGGAAGCATGAAAATCACTTTAAACATGCTAATTTTAGCTCTAACACTGATGATCCACCTACAAATGTGAACTGACGTTCAAAAATAAAACATTTGAAAACGGACCATTTTCCACATTTCTGAAGCATGACGTAATGGGGGGGTGTTATCTCTTTTGTCGAAAATCAGCCGTTTTTGCTCGAACATTAAATGCCTCCAAATGGTATTTAATTAACTTCCCGGGGTGAAGAAACCCTTTTTGAGAACTCAGGGGCATATTATCAAGGGGGTTTATCTCCGCTTTTTTGGCTTTAAAAGCCAAGAAAGCGGAGATAAAATTATCTCCCTATTACCAAGCTGTCACTAACACCAGTTAGTGACAGCTAAAAGGAGATAGCGACCATCTTGGGCCCGCTTTGCATGTCAGTGATATTTATCACTAATGAGATGCAAAGTGGGCGTGCCAAGATGTTAGAGACTGGAAACAGTCGCTAACATCGCTATCTCCTATTACCAACTTTTGGAGATATTCGCGCTAAGCGCGAATATCTCCAAAAGCTAACACCTGCCCTGAGCAGTTCTTAGCCATGTTATCCAATGGGAGGTGGATAACATGGCTAAGAGCATTTGCTCGATAATGCATGAATATCGCTGACTTTTCAGCGATATTCATGCATTGCGGCCGTTTTTTATCGCATTTGCGATAAACCTTGCTAATAGCAAGGTTTATCTGCGATAAAAATCGCCGATGTGCGGCGATAATTTTTGTCTCTAAACAAGTTAGAGACAAAAATTATCGCTAGTTGTTGGTAATATGCCCCTCAGAGTGAGTAAATTGGCCATTTTCATGCACTTTTAACCATTCCATAAATCTTGTGTTTAGGGCCCCTGGAAGCATGAAAATCACTTTAAACATGCTAATTTTAGCTCCAACACTGATGATCCACCTACAAAAGTGAACTGACATTCAAAAATAAAACATTTTAAAACGGACCATTTTCCACATTTCTGAAGCATGACGTAATGGGGGGGTGTTATCTCTTTTGTCAAAAATCAGCTGTTTTTGATTGAACATTAAATGCCTCCAAATAGTATTTAATTCACTTCCCGAGCCCCTGGAAGCATGAACATCACTATAAACATGCTAATTTTAGCTCTAACACTGATGATCCACCTACAAATGTGAACTGACGTTCCAAAATAAAACATTTGAAAACGGACCATTTTCCACATTTCTGAAGCATGACTTAATGGGGGGGGGGGTGTTATCTCTTTTGTCGAAAATCAGCCGTTTCTGCTCGAACATTAAATGCCTCCAAATGGTATTTAATTAACTTCCCGGGGTGAAGAAACACTTTTTGAGAACTCAGAGTGAGTAAATTGGCCATTTTCATGCACTTTTAACCATTCCATAAATCTTGTGTTTAGGGCCCCTGGAAGCATGAAAATCACTTTAAACATGCAAATTTTAGCTCTAACACTGATGATCCACCTACAAATGTGAACTGACGTTCAAAAATAAAACATTTGAAAACGGACCATTTTCCACATTTCTGAAGCATGACGTAATGGGGGGGTGTTATCTCTTTTGTCAAAAATCAGATGTTTTTGATTGAACACTAAATGCCTCCAAATAGTATTTAATTCACTTCTCGAGCCCCTGGAAGCATGAAAATCACTTTAAACATGCTAATTTTAGCTCTAACACTGATGATCCACCTACAAATGTGAACTGACGTTCAAAAATAAAACATTTGAAAACGGACCATTTTCCACATTTCTGAAGCATGACGTAATGGGGGGGTGTTATCTCTTTTGTCGAAAATCAGCCGTTTTTGCTCGAACATTAAATGCCTCCAAATAGTATTTAATTAACTTCCCGGGGTGAAGAAACCCTTTTTGAGAACTCAGAGTGAGTACATTGGCCATTTTCATGCACTTTTAACCATTCCATAAATCTTGTGTTTAGGGCCCCTGGAAGCATGAAAATCACTTTAAACATGCTAATTTTAGCTCTAACACTGATGATCCACCTACAAATGTGAACTGACGTTCAAAAATAAAACATTTGAAAACGGACCATTTTCCACATTTCTGAAGCATGACGTAATGGGGGGGTGTTATCTCTTTTGTCAAAAATCAGATGTTTTTGATTGAACACTAAATGCCTCCAAATAGTATTTAATTCACTTCTCGAGCCCCTGGAAGCATGAAAATCACTTTAAACATGCTAATTTTAGCTCTAACACTGATGATCCACCTACAAATGTGAACTGACGTTCAAAAATAAAACATTTGAAAACGGACCATTTTCCACATTTCTGAAGCATGACGTAATGGGGGGGTGTTATCTCTTTTGTCGAAAATCAGCCGTTTTTGCTCGAACATTAAATGCCTCCAAATGGTATTTAATTAACTTCCCGGGGTGAAGAAACCCTTTTTGAGAACTCAGAGTGAGTAAATTGGCCATTTTCATGCACTTTTAACCATTCCATAAATCTTGTGTTTAGGGCCCCTGGAAGCATGAAAATCACTTTAAACATGCTAATTTTAGCTCTAACACTGATGATCCACCTACAAATGTGAACTGACGTTCAAAAATAAAACATTTGAAAACGGACCATTTTCCACATTTCTGAAGCATGACGTAATGGGGGGGTGTTATCTCTTTTGTCAAAAATCAGCTGTTTTTGATTAAACATTAAATGCCTCCAAATAGTATTTAATTCACTTCCCGAGCCCCTGGAAGCATGAAAATCACTTTAAACATGCTAATTTTAGCTCTAACACTGATGATCCACCTACAAATGTGAACTGACGTTCAAAAATAAAACATTTGAAAACGGACCATTTTCCACATTTCTGAAGCATGACGTAATGGGTGTTATCTCTTTTGTCGAAAATCAGCCGTTTTTGCTCGAACATTAAATGCCTCCAAGTGGTATTTAAATAACTTCCCGGGGTTAAGAAACCCTTTTTGAGAACTCAGAGTTAATAAATTGGCCATTTTCATGCACTTTTAACCATTCCATAAATCTTGTGTTTAGGGCCCCTGGAAGCATGAAAATCACTTTAAACATGCTAATTTGAGCTCTAACACTGATGATCCACCTACAAATGTGAACTGACGTTTAAAAATAAAACATTTGAAAACGGGCCATTTTCCACATTTCTGAAGCATGACGTAATGGGGGGGGGTTATCTCTTTTGTCAAAAATCAGCTGTTTTTGCTTGAACATTAAATGCCTCCAAATAGTATTTAATTCACTTCCCGAGCCCCTGGAAGCATGAAAATCACTTTAAACATGCTAATTTTAGCTCTAACACTGATGATCCACCTACAAATGTGAACTGACGTTCAAAAATAAAACATTTGAAAACGGACCATTTTCCACATTTCTGAATCATGACGTAATGGGGGGGTGTTATCTCTTTTGTCGAAAATCAGCCGTTTTTGCTCGAACATTAAATGCCTCCAAATGGTATTTAATTACCTTCCCGGGGTGAAGAAACCCTTTTTGAGAACTCAGAGTGAGTAAATTGGCCATTTTCATGCACTTTTACCCATTCCATAAATCTAGTGTTTAGGGCCCCTGGAAGCATGAAAATCACTTTAAACATGCTAATTTTAGCTCCAACACTGATGATCCACCTACAAATGTGAACTGACATTCAAAAATAAAACATTTTAAAACGGACCATTTTCCACATTTCTGAAGCATGACGTAATGGGGGGGTGTTATCTCTTTTGTCAAAAATCAGCTGTTTTTGATTGAACATTAAATGCCTCCAAATAGTATTTAATTCACTTCCCGAGCCCCTGGAAGCATGAACATCACTATAAACATGCTAATTTTAGCTCTAACACTGATGATCCACCTACAAATGTGAACTGACGTTCCAAAATAAAACATTTGGAAACGGACCATTTTCCACATTTCTGAAGCATTACTTAATGGGGGGGGGGTGTTATCTCTTTTGTCGAAAATCAGCCGTTTCTGCTCGAACATTAAATGCCTCCAAATGGTATTTAATTAACTTCCCGGGGTGAAGAAACCCTTTTTGAGAACTCAGAGTGAGTAAATTGGCCATTTTCATGCACTTTTAACCATTCCATAAATCTTGTGTTTAGGGCCCCTGGAAGCATGAAAATCACTTTAAACATGCTAATTTTAGCTCTAACACTGATGATCCACCTACAAATGTGAACTGACGTTCAAAAATAAAACATTTGAAAACGGACCATTTTCCACATTTCTGAAGCATGACGTAATGGGGGGGTGTTATCTCTTTTGTCAAAAATCAGCTGTTTTTGCTTGAACATTAAATGCCTCCAAATAGTATTTAATTCACTTCCCGAGCCCCTGGAAGCATGAAAATCACTTTAAACATGCTAATTTTAGCTCTAACACTGATGATCCACCTACAAATGTGAACTGACGTTCAAAAATAAAACATTTGAAAACGGACCATTTTCCACATTTCTGAAGCATGACGTAATGGGGGGGTGTTATCTCTTTTGTCGAAAATCAGCCGTTTTTGCTCGAACATTAAATGCCTCCAAATGGTATTTAATTAACTTCCCGGGGTGAAGAAACCCTTTTTGAGAACTCAGAGTGAGTAAATTGGCCATTTTCATGCACTTTTAACCATTCCATAAATCTTGTGTTTAGGGCCCCTGGAAGCATGAAAATCACTTTAAACATGCTAATTTTAGCTCCAACACTGATGATCCACCTACAAAAGTGAACTGACATTCAAAAATAAAACATTTTTAAACGGACCATTTTCCACATTTCTGAAGCATGACGTAATGGGGGGGTGTTATCTCTTTTGTCAAAAATCAGCTGTTTTTGATTGAACATTAAATGCCTCCAAATAGTATTTAATTCACTTCCCGAGCCCCTGGAAGCATGAACATCACTTTAAACATGCTAATTTTAGCTCTAACACTGATGATCCACCTACAAATGTGAACTGACGTTCCAAAATAAAACATTTGAAAATGGACCATTTTCCACATTTCTGAAGCATGACTTAATGGGGGGGGGTGTTATCTCTTTTGTCGAAAATCAGCCGTTTCTGCTCGAACATTAAATGCCTCCAAATGGTATTTAATTAACTTCCCGGGGTGAAGAAACCCTTTTTGAGAACTCAGAGTGAGTAAATTGGCCATTTTCATGCACTTTTAACCATTCCATAAATCTTGTGTTTAGGGCCCCTGGAAGCTTGAAAATCACTTTAAACATGCTAATTTTAGCTCTAACACTGATGATCCACCTACAAATGTGAACTGACGTTCAAAAATAAAACATTTGAAAACGGACCATTTTCCACATTTCTGAAGCATGACGTAATGGGGGGGTGTTATCTCTTTTGTCAAAAATCAGCTGTTTTTGCTTGAACATTAAATGCCTCCAAATAGTATTTAATTCACTTCCCGAGCCCCTGGAAGCATGAAAATCACTTTAAACATGCTAATTTTAGCTCTAACACTGATGATCCACCTACAAATGTGAACTGACGTTCAAAAATAAAACATTTGAAAACGGACCATTTTCCACATTTCTGAAGCATGGCGTAATGGGGGGTGTTATCTCTTTTGTCGAAAATCAGCCGTTTTTGCTCGAACATTAAATGCCTCCAAATGGTATTTAATTAACTTCCCGGGGTGAAGAAACCCTTTTTGAGAACTCAGAGTGAGTAAATTGGCCATTTTCATGCACTTTTAACCATTCCAGAAATCTTGTGTTTAGGGCCCCTGGAAGCATGAAAATCACTTTAAACATGCTAATTTTAGCTCCAACACTGATGATCCACCTACAAAAGTGAACTGACATTCAAAAATAAAACATTTTAAAACGGACCATTTTCCACATTTCTGAAGCATGACTTAATGGGGGGGGGGTGTTATCTCTTTTGTCGAAAATCAGCCGTTTCTGCTCGAACATTAAATGCCTCCAAATGGTATTTAATTAACTTCCCGGGGTGAAGAAACACTTTTTGAGAACTCAGAGTGAGTAAATTGGCCATTTTCATGCACTTTTAACCATTCCATAAATCTTGTGTTTAGGGCCCCTGGAAGCATGAAAATCACTTTAAACATGCTAATTTTAGCTCTAACACTGATGATCCACCTACAAATGTGAACTGACGTTCAAAAATAAAACATTTGAAAACGGACCATTTTCCACATTTCTGAAGCATGACGTAATGGGGGGGTGTTATCTCTTTTGTCAAAAATCAGATGTTTTTGATTGAACACTAAATGCCTCCAAATAGTATTTAATTCACTTCTCGAGCCCCTGGAAGCATGAAAATCACTTTAAACATGCTAATTTTAGCTCTAACACTGATGATCCACCTACAAATGTGAACTGACGTTCAAAAATAAAACATTTGAAAACGGACCATTTTCCACATTTCTGAAGCATGACGTAATGGGGGGGTGTTATCTCTTTTGTCGAAAATCAGCCGTTTTTGCTCGAACATTAAATGCCTCCAAATGGTATTTAATTACCTTCCCGGGGTGAAGAAACCCTTTTTGAGAACTCAGAGTGAGTAAATTGGCCATTTTCATGCACTTTTAACCATTCCATAAATCTAGTGTTTAGGGCCCCTGGAAGCATGAAAATCACTTTAAACATGCTAATTTTAGCTCCAACACTGATGATCCACCTACAAATGTGAACTGACATTCAAAAATAAAACATTTTAAAACGGACCATTTTCCACATTTCTGAAGCATGACGTAATGGGGGGGTGTTATCTCTTTTGTCAAAAATCAGCTGTTTTTGATTGAACATTAAATGCCTCCAAATAGTATTTAATTCACTTCCCGAGCCCCTGGAAGCATGAACATCACTATAAACATGCTAATTTTAGCTCTAACACTGATGATCCACCTACAAATGTGAACTGACGTTCCAAAATAAAACATTTGGAAACGGACCATTTTCCACATTTCTGAAGCATGACTTAATGGGGGGGGGTGTTATCTCTTTTGTCGAAAATCAGCCGTTTCTGCTCGAACATTAAATGCCTCCAAATGGTATTTAATTAACTTCCCGGGGTGAAGAAACACTTTTTGAGAACTCAGAGTGAGTAAATTGGCCATTTTCATGCACTTTTAACCATTCCATAAATCTTGTGTTTAGGGCCCCTGGAAGCATGAAAATCACTTTAAACATGCTAATTTTAGCTCTAACACTGATGATCCACCTACAAATGTGAACTGACGTTCAAAAATAAAACATTTGAAAACGGACCATTTTCCACATTTCTGAAGCATGACGTAATGGGGGGGGTGTTATCTCTTTTGTCAAAAATCAGCTGTTTTTGCTTGAACATTAAATGCCTCCAAATAGTATTTAATTCACTTCCCGAGCCCCTGGAAGCATGAAAATCACTTTAAACATGCTAATTTTAGCTCTAACACTGATGATCCACCTACAAATGTGAACTGATGTTCAAAAATAAAACATTTGAAAACTGACCATTTTCCACATTTCTGAAGCATGACGTAATGGGGGGGTGTTATCTCTTTTGTCGAAAATCAGCCGTTTTTGCTTGAACATTAAATGCCTCCAAATGGTATTTAATTAACTTCCCGGGGTGAAGAAACCCTTTTTGAGAACTCAGAGTGAGTAAATTGGGCATTTTCATGCACTTTTAACCATTCCATAAATCTTGTGTTTAGGGCCCCTGGAAGAATGAAAATCACTTTAAACATGCTAATTTTAGCTCTAACACTTATCATCCACCTACAAATGTGAACTGACGTTCAAAAATAAAACATTTGAAAACGGACCATTTTCCACATTTCTGAAGCATGACGTAATGGGGGGGTGTTATCTCTTTTGTCGAAAATCAGCCGTTTTTGCTCGAACATTAAATGCCTCCAAGTGGTATTTAAATAACTTCCCGGGGTTAAGAAACCCTTTTTGAGAACTCAGAGTTAATAAATTGGCCATTTTCATGCACTTTTAACCATTCCATAAATCTTGTGTTTAGGGCCCCTGGAAGCATGAAAATCACTTTAAACATGCTAATTTGAGCTCTAACACTGATGATCCACCTACAAATGTGAACTGACGTTTAAAAATAAAACATTTGAAAACGGGCCATTTTCCACATTTCTGAAGCATGACGTAATGGGGGGGGGTTATCTCTTTTGTCAAAAATCAGCTGTTTTTGCTTGAACATTAAATGCCTCCAAATAGTATTTAATTCACTTCCCGGGCCCCTGGAAGCATGAAAATCACTTTAAACATGCTAATTTTAGCTCTAACACTTATCATCCACCTACAAATGTGAACTGACGTTCAAAAATAAAACATTTGAAAACGGACCATTTTCCACATTTCTGAATCATGACGTAATGGGGGGGTGTTATCTCTTTTGTCGAAAATCAGCCGTTTTTGCTCGAACATTAAATGCCTCCAAATGGTATTTAATTACCTTCCCGGGGTGAAGAAACCCTTTTTGAGAACTCAGAGTGAGTAAATTGGCCATTTTCATGCACTTTTACCCATTCCATAAATCTAGTGTTTAGGGCCCCTGGAAGCATGAAAATCACTTTAAACATGCTAATTTTAGCTCCAACACTGATGATCCACCTACAAATGTGAACTGACATTCAAAAATAAAACATTTTAAAACGGACCATTTTCCACATTTCTGAAGCATGACGTAATGGGGGGGTGTTATCTCTTTTGTCAAAAATCAGCTGTTTTTGATTGAACATTAAATGCCTCCAAATAGTATTTAATTCACTTCCCGAGCCCCTGGAAGCATGAACATCACTATAAACATGCTAATTTTAGCTCTAACACTGATGATCCACCTACAAATGTGAACTGACGTTCCAAAATAAAACATTTGGAAACGGACCATTTTCCACATTTCTGAAGCATTACTTAATGGGGGGGGGGTGTTATCTCTTTTGTCGAAAATCAGCCGTTTCTGCTCGAACATTAAATGCCTCCAAATGGTATTTAATTAACTTCCCGGGGTGAAGAAACCCTTTTTGAGAACTCAGAGTGAGTAAATTGGCCATTTTCATGCACTTTTAACCATTCCATAAATCTTGTGTTTAGGGCCCCTGGAAGCATGAAAATCACTTTAAACATGCTAATTTTAGCTCTAACACTGATGATCCACCTACAAATGTGAACTGACGTTCAAAAATAAAACATTTGAAAACGGACCATTTTCCACATTTCTGAAGCATGACGTAATGGGGGGGTGTTATCTCTTTTGTCAAAAATCAGCTGTTTTTGCTTGAACATTAAATGCCTCCAAATAGTATTTAATTCACTTCCCGAGCCCCTGGAAGCATGAAAATCACTTTAAACATGCTAATTTTAGCTCTAACACTGATGATCCACCTACAAATGTGAACTGACGTTCAAAAATAAAACATTTGAAAACGGACCATTTTCCACATTTCTGAAGCATGACGTAATGGGGGGGTGTTATCTCTTTTGTCGAAAATCAGCCGTTTTTGCTCGAACATTAAATGCCTCCAAATGGTATTTAATTAACTTCCCGGGGTGAAGAAACCCTTTTTGAGAACTCAGAGTGAGTAAATTGGCCATTTTCATGCACTTTTAACCATTCCATAAATCTTGTGTTTAGGGCCCCTGGAAGCATGAAAATCACTTTAAACATGCTAATTTTAGCTCCAACACTGATGATCCACCTACAAAAGTGAACTGACATTCAAAAATAAAACATTTTTAAACGGACCATTTTCCACATTTCTGAAGCATGACGTAATGGGGGGGTGTTATCTCTTTTGTCAAAAATCAGCTGTTTTTGATTGAACATTAAATGCCTCCAAATAGTATTTAATTCACTTCCCGAGCCCCTGGAAGCATGAACATCACTTTAAACATGCTAATTTTAGCTCTAACACTGATGATCCACCTACAAATGTGAACTGACGTTCCAAAATAAAACATTTGAAAATGGACCATTTTCCACATTTCTGAAGCATGACTTAATGGGGGGGGGTGTTATCTCTTTTGTCGAAAATCAGCCGTTTCTGCTCGAACATTAAATGCCTCCAAATGGTATTTAATTAACTTCCCGGGGTGAAGAAACCCTTTTTGAGAACTCAGAGTGAGTAAATTGGCCATTTTCATGCACTTTTAACCATTCCATAAATCTTGTGTTTAGGGCCCCTGGAAGCTTGAAAATCACTTTAAACATGCTAATTTTAGCTCTAACACTGATGATCCACCTACAAATGTGAACTGACGTTCAAAAATAAAACATTTGAAAACGGACCATTTTCCACATTTCTGAAGCATGACGTAATGGGGGGGTGTTATCTCTTTTGTCAAAAATCAGCTGTTTTTGCTTGAACATTAAATGCCTCCAAATAGTATTTAATTCACTTCCCGAGCCCCTGGAAGCATGAAAATCACTTTAAACATGCTAATTTTAGCTCTAACACTGATGATCCACCTACAAATGTGAACTGACGTTCAAAAATAAAACATTTGAAAACGGACCATTTTCCACATTTCTGAAGCATGGCGTAATGGGGGGTGTTATCTCTTTTGTCGAAAATCAGCCGTTTTTGCTCGAACATTAAATGCCTCCAAATGGTATTTAATTAACTTCCCGGGGTGAAGAAACCCTTTTTGAGAACTCAGAGTGAGTAAATTGGCCATTTTCATGCACTTTTAACCATTCCAGAAATCTTGTGTTTAGGGCCCCTGGAAGCATGAAAATCACTTTAAACATGCTAATTTTAGCTCCAACACTGATGATCCACCTACAAAAGTGAACTGACATTCAAAAATAAAACATTTTAAAACGGACCATTTTCCACATTTCTGAAGCATGACTTAATGGGGGGGGGGTGTTATCTCTTTTGTCGAAAATCAGCCGTTTCTGCTCGAACATTAAATGCCTCCAAATGGTATTTAATTAACTTCCCGGGGTGAAGAAACACTTTTTGAGAACTCAGAGTGAGTAAATTGGCCATTTTCATGCACTTTTAACCATTCCATAAATCTTGTGTTTAGGGCCCCTGGAAGCATGAAAATCACTTTAAACATGCTAATTTTAGCTCTAACACTGATGATCCACCTACAAATGTGAACTGACGTTCAAAAATAAAACATTTGAAAACGGACCATTTTCCACATTTCTGAAGCATGACGTAATGGGGGGGTGTTATCTCTTTTGTCAAAAATCAGATGTTTTTGATTGAACACTAAATGCCTCCAAATAGTATTTAATTCACTTCTCGAGCCCCTGGAAGCATGAAAATCACTTTAAACATGCTAATTTTAGCTCTAACACTGATGATCCACCTACAAATGTGAACTGACGTTCAAAAATAAAACATTTGAAAACGGACCATTTTCCACATTTCTGAAGCATGACGTAATGGGGGGGTGTTATCTCTTTTGTCGAAAATCAGCCGTTTTTGCTCGAACATTAAATGCCTCCAAATGGTATTTAATTAACTTCCCGGGGTGAAGAAACCCTTTTTGAGAACTCAGAGTGAGTAAATTGGCCATTTTCATGCACTTTTAACCATTCCATAAATCTTGTGTTTAGGGCCCCTGGAAGCATGAAAATCACTTTAAACATGCTAATTTTAGCTCTAACACTGATGATCCACCTACAAATGTGAACTGACGTTCAAAAATAAAACATTTGAAAACGGACCATTTTCCACATTTCTGAAGCATGACGTAATGGGGGGGTGTTATCTCTTTTGTCAAAAATCAGCTGTTTTTGATTAAACATTAAATGCCTCCAAATAGTATTTAATTCACTTCCCGAGCCCCTGGAAGCATGAAAATCACTTTAAACATGCTAATTTTAGCTCTAACACTGATGATCCACCTACAAATGTGAACTGACGTTCAAAAATAAAACATTTGAAAACGGACCATTTTCCACATTTCTGAAGCATGACGTAATGGGTGTTTTCTCTTTTGTCGAAAATCAGCCGTTTTTGCTCGAACATTAAATGCCTCCAAGTGGTATTTAAATAACTTCCCGGGGTTAAGAAACCCTTTTTGAGAACTCAGAGTTAATAAATTGGCCATTTTCATGCACTTTTAACCATTCCATAAATCTTGTGTTTAGGGCCCCTGGAAGCATGAAAATCACTTTAAACATGCTAATTTTAGCTCTAACACTGATGATCCACCTACAAATGTGAACTGACGTTTAAAAATAAAACATTTGAAAACGGACCATTTTCCACATTTCTGAAGCATGACGTAATGGGGGGGGGGGTTATCTCTTTTGTCAAAAATCAGCAGTTTTTGCTTGAACATTAAATGCCTCCAAATAGTATTTAATTCACTTTCCGAGCCCCTGGAAGCATGAAAATCACTTTAAACATGCTAATTTTAGCTCTAACACTGATGATCCACCTACAAATGTGAACTGACGTTCAAAAATAAAACATTTGAAAACGGACCATTTTCCACATTTCTGAATCATGACGTAATGGGGGGGTGTTATCTCTTTTGTCGAAAATCAGCCGTTTTTGCTCGAACATTAAATGCCTCCAAATGGTATTTAATTACCTTCCCGGGGTGAAGAAACCCTTTTTGAGAACTCAGAGTGAGTAAATTGGCCATTTTCATGCACTTTTAACCATTCCATAAATCTAGTGTTTAGGGCCCCTGGAAGCATGAAAATCACTTTAAACATGCTAATTTTAGCTCCAACACTGATGATCCACCTACAAATGTGAACTGACATTCAAAAATAAAACATTTTAAAACGGACCATTTTCCACATTTCTGAAGCATGACGTAATGGGGGGGTGTTATCTCTTTTGTCAAAAATCAGCTGTTTTTGATTGAACATTAAATGCCTCCAAATAGTATTTAATTCACTTCCCGAGCCCCTGGAAGCATGAACATCACTATAAACATGCTAATTTTAGCTCTAACACTGATGATCCACCTACAAATGTGAACTGACGTTCCAAAATAAAACATTTGGAAACGGACCATTTTCCACATTTCTGAAGCATGACTTAATGGGGGGGGGGTGTTATCTCTTTTGTCGAAAATCAGCCGTTTCTGCTCGAACATTAAATGCCTCCAAATGGTATTTAATTAACTTCCCGGGGTGAAGAAACACTTTTTGAGAACTCAGAGTGAGTAAATTGGCCATTTTCATGCACTTTTAACCATTCCATAAATCTTGTGTTTAGGGCCCCTGGAAGCATGAAAATCACTTTAAACATGCTAATTTTAGCTCTAACACTGATGATCCACCTACAAATGTGAACTGACGTTCAAAAATAAAACATTTGAAAACGGACCATTTTCCACATTTCTGAAGCATGACGTAATGGGGGGGGTGTTATCTCTTTTGTCAAAAATCAGCTGTTTTTGCTTGAACATTAAATGCCTCCAAATAGTATTTAATTCACTTCCCGAGCCCCTGGAAGCATGAAAATCACTTTAAACATGCTAATTTTAGCTCTAACACTGATGATCCACCTACAAATGTGAACTGATGTTCAAAAATAAAACATTTGAAAACTGACCATTTTCCACATTTCTGAAGCATGACGTAATGGGGGGGTGTTATCTCTTTTGTCGAAAATCAGCCGTTTTTGCTTGAACATTAAATGCCTCCAAATGGTATTTAATTAACTTCCCGGGGTGAAGAAACCCTTTTTGAGAACTCAGAGTGAGTAAATTGGGCATTTTCATGCACTTTTAACCATTCCATAAATCTTGTGTTTAGGGCCCCTGGAAGAATGAAAATCACTTTAAACATGCTAATTTTAGCTCTAACACTTATCATCCACCTACAAATGTGAACTGACGTTCAAAAATAAAACATTTGAAAACGGACCATTTTCCACATTTCTGAAGCATGACGTAATGGGGGGGTGTTATCTCTTTTGTCGAAAATCAGCCGTTTTTGCTCGAACATTAAATGCCTCCAAATTGTATTTAATTAACTTCCCGGGGTGAAGAAACCCTTTTTGAGAACTCAGAGTGAGTAAATTGGCCATTTTCATGCACTTTTAACCATTCCATAAATCTTGTGTTTAGGGCCCCTGGAAGCATGAAAATTACTTTAAACATGCTAATTTTAGCTCTAACACTGATGATCCACCTACAAATGTGAACTGACGTTCAAAAATAAAACATTTGAAAACGGACCATTTTCCACATTTCTGAAGCATGACGTAATGGGGGGGGTGTTATCTCTTTTGTCAAAAATCAGCTGTTTTTGCTTGAACATTAAATGCCTCCAAATAGTATTTAATTCACTTCCCGAGCCCCTGGAAGCATGAAAATCACTTTAAACATGCTAATTTTAGCTCTAACACTGATGATCCACCTACAAATGTGAACTGACGTTCAAAAATAAAACATTTGAAAACGGACCATTTTCCACATTTCTCAAGCATGACGTAATGGGGGGGTGTTATCTCTTTTGTCGAAAATCAGCCGTTTTTGCTCGAACATTAAATGCCTCCAAATGGTATTTAATTAACTTCCCGGGGTGAAGAAACCCTTTTTGAGAACTCAGAGTTAATAAATTGGCCATTTTCATGCACTTTTAACCATTCCATAAATCTTGTGTTTAGGGCCCCTGGAAGCATGAAAATCACTTTAAACATGCTAATTTTAGCTCCAACACTGATGATCCACCTACAAATGTGAACTGACGTTCAAAAATAAAACATTTGAAAACGGACCATTTTCCACATTTCTGAAGCATGACGTAATGGGGGGGTGTTATCTCTTTTGTCAAAAATCAGCTGTTTTTGATTGAACATTAAATGCCTCCAAATAGTATTTAATTCACTTCCCGAGCCCCTGGAAGCATGAAAATCACTTTAAACATGCTAATTTTAGCTCTAACACTGATGATCCACCTACAAATGTGAACTGACGTTCAAAAATAAAACATTTGAAAACGGACCATTTTCCACATTTCTGAAGCATGACGTAATGGGGGGGTGTTATCTCTTTTGTCGAAAATCAGCCGTTTTTGCTCGAACATTAAATGCCTCCAAATGGTATTTAATTAACTTCCCGGGGTGAAGAAACCCTTTTTGAGAACTCAGAGTGAGTAAATTGGCCATTTTCATGCACTTTTAACCATTCCATAAATCTTGTGTTTAGGGCCCCTGGAAGCATGAAAATCACTTTAAACATGCTAATTTTAGCTCCAACACTGATGATCCACCTACAAATGTGAACTGACATTCAAAAATAAAACATTTTAAAACGGACCATTTTCCACATTTCTGAAGCATGACGTAATGGGGGGGGGGTGTTATCTCTTTTGTCAAAAATGAGCTGTTTTTGATTGAACATTAAATGCCTCCAAATAGTATTTAATTCACTTCCCGAGCCCCTGGAAGCATGAACATCACTATAAACATGCTAATTTTAGCTCTAACACTGATGATCCACCTACAAATGTGAACTGACGTTCCAAAATAAAACATTTGAAAACGGACCATTTTCCACATTTCTGAAGCATGACTTAATGGGGGGGGTGTTATCTCTTTTGTCGAAAATCAGCCGTTTCTGCTCGAACATTAAATGCCTCCAAATGGTATTTAATTAACTTCCCGGGGTGAAGAAACACTTTTTGAGAACTCAGAGTGAGTAACTTGGCCATTTTCATGCACTTTTAACCATTCCATAAATCTTGTGTTTAGGGCCCCTGGAAGCATGAAAATCACTTTAAACATGCTAATTTTAGCTCTAACACTGATGATCCACCTACAAATGTGAACTGACGTTCAAAAATAAAACATTTGAAAACGTACCATTTTCCACATTTCTGAAGCATGA
Organism: Lissotriton vulgaris; assembly: GCF_964263255.1. Classification (NCBI taxonomy): domain Eukaryota; kingdom Metazoa; phylum Chordata; class Amphibia; order Caudata; family Salamandridae; genus Lissotriton; species Lissotriton vulgaris. The sequence continues at coordinate 235,866 of NW_028252114.1, forward strand.
CGTAATGGGGGGGTGTTATCTCTTTTGTCAAAAATCAGATGTTTTTGATTGAACATTAAATGCCTCCAAATAGTATTTAATTCACTTCCCGAGCCCCTGGAAGCATGAAAATCCCTTTAAACATGCTAATTTTAGCTCTAACACTGATGATCCACCTACAAATGTGAACTGACGTTCAAAAATAAAACATTTGAAAACTGACCATTTTCCACATTTCTGAAGCATGACGTAATGGGGGGGTGTTATCTCTTTTGTCGAAAATCAGCCGTTTTTGCTCGAACATTAAATGCCTCCAAGTGGTATTTAATTAACTTCCCGGGGTGAAGAAACCCTTTTTGAGAACTCAGAGTGAGTAAATTGGCCATTTTCATGCACTTTTAACCATTCCATAAATCTTGTGTTTAGGGCCCCTGGAAGCATGAAAATCACTTTAAACATGCTAATTTTAGCTCTAACACTGATGATCCACCTACAAATGTGAACTGACGTTCAAAAATAAAACATTTGAAAACGGACCATTTTCCACATTTCTGAAGCATGACGTAATGGGGGGGTGTTATCTCTTTTGTCAAAAATCAGCTGTTTTTGATTGAACATTAAATGCCTCCAAATAGTATTTAATTCACTTCCCGAACCCCTGGAAGCATGAAAACAACTTTAAACATGCTAATTTTAGCTCTAACACTGATGATCCACCTACAAATGTGAACTGACGTTCAAAAATAAAACATTTGAAAACGGACCATTTTCCACATTTCTGAAGCATGACGTAATGGGGGGGTGTTATCTCTTTTGTCGAAAATCAGCAGTTTTTGCTCGAACATTAAATGCCTCCAAATGGTATTTAATTAACTTCCCGGGGTGAAGAAACCCTTTTTGAGAACTCAAAGTGAGTAAATTGGCCATTTTCATGCACTTTTAACCATTCCATAAATCTTGTGTTTAGGGCCCCTGGAAGCATGAAAATCACTTTAAACATGCTAATTTTAGCTCTAACACTGATGATCCACCTACAAATGTGAACTGACGTTCAAAAATAAAACATTTGAAAACGGACCATTTTCCACATTTCTGAAGCATGACGTAATGGGGGGGGTGTTATCTCTTTTGTCAAAAATCAGCTGTTTTTGATTGAACATTAAATGCCTCCAAATAGTATTTAATTCACTTCCCGAGCCCCTGGAAGCATAAAAATCACTTTAAACATGCTAATTTTAGATCTAACACTGATGATCCACCTACAAATGTGAACTGACGTTCAAAAATAAAACATTTGAAAACGGACCATTTTCCACATTTCTGAAGCATGACGTAATGGGGGGGTGTTATCTCTTTTGTCGAAAATCAGCCGTTTTTGCTCGAACATTAAATGCCTCCAAATGGTATTTAATTAACTTCCCGGGGTGAAGAAACCCTTTTTGAGAACTCAGAGTGAGTAAATTGGCCATTTTCATGCACTTTTAACCATTCCATAAATCTTGTGTTTAGGGCCCCTGGAAGCATGAAAATCACTTTAAACATGCTAATTTTAGCTCTAACACTGATGATCCACCTACAAATGTGAACTGACGTTCAAAAATAAAACATTTGAAAACGGACCATTTTCCACATTTCTGAAGCATGACGTAATGGGGGGGTGTTATCTCTTTTGTCAAAAATCAGCTGTTTTTGCTTGAACATTAAATGCCTCCAAATAGTATTTAATTCACTTCCCGAGCCCCTGGAAGCATGAAAATCACTTTAAACATGCTAATTTTAGCTCTAACACTGATGATCCACCTACAAATGTGAACTGACGTTCAAAAATAAAACATTTGAAAACGGACCATTTTCCACATTTCTGAAGCATGACGTAATGGGGGGGTGTTATCTCTTTTGTCGAAAATCAGCCGTTTTTGCTCGAACATTAAATGCCTCCAAATGGTATTTAATTAACTTCCCGGTGTGAAGAAACCCTTTTTGAGAACTCAGAGTGAGTAAATTGGCCATTTTCATGCACTTTTAACCATTCCATAAATCTTGTGTTTAGGGCCCCTGGAAGCATGAAAATCACTTTAAACATGCTAATTTTAGCTCCAACACTGATGATCCACCTACAAATGTGAACTGACATTCAAAAATAAAACATTTTAAAACGGACCATTTTCCACATTTCTGAAGCATGACGTAATGGGGGGGTGTTATCTCTTTTGTCAAAAATCAGCTGTTTTTGATTGAACATTAAATGCCTCCAAATAGTATTTAATTTACTTCCCGAGCCCCTGGAAGCATGAACATCACTATAAACATGCTAATTTTAGCTCTAACACTGATGATCCACCTACAAATGTGAACTGACGTTCCAAAATAAAACATTTGAAAACGGACCATTTTTCACATTTCTGAAGCATGACTTAATGGGGGGGGGTGTTATCTCTTTTGTCGAAAATCAGCCGTTTCTGCTCGAACATTAAATGCCTCCAAATGGTATTTAATTAACTTCCCGGGGTGAAGAAACACTTTTTGAGAACTCAGAGTGAGTAAATTGGCCATTTTCATGCACTTTTAACCATTCCATAAATCTTGTGTTTAGGGCCCCTGGAAGCATGAAAATCACTTTAAACATGCTAATTTTAGCTCTAACACTGATGATCCACCTACAAATGTGAACTAACGTTCAAAAATAAAACATTTGAAAACGGACCATTTTCCACATTTCTGAAGCATGACGTAATGGGGGGGTGTTATCTCTTTTGTCAAAAATCAGCTGTTTTTGATTGAACATTAAATGCCTCCAAATAGTATTTAATTCACTTCCCGAGCCCCTGGAAGCATGAAAATCACTTTAAACACGCTAATTTTAGCTCTAACACTGATGATCCACCTACAAATGTGAACTGATGTTCAAAAATAAAACATTTGAAAACGGACCATTTTCCACATTTCTGAAGCATGACGTAATGGGGGGGTGTTATCTCTTTTGTCGAAAATCAGCCGTTTTTGCTCGAACATTAAATGCCTCCAAATGGTATTTAATTAACTTCCCGGGGTGAAGAAACCCTTTTTGAGAACTCAGAGTGAGTAAATTGGCCATTTTCATGCACTTTTAACCATTCCATAAATCTTGTGTTTAGGGCCCCTGGAAGCATGAAAATCACTTTAAACATGCTAATTTTAGCTCTAACACTGATGATCCACCTACAAATGTGAACTAACGTTCAAAAATAAAACATTTGAAAACGGACCATTTTCCACATTTCTGAAGCATGACGTAATGGGGGGGTGTTATCTCTTTTGTCAAAAATCAGATGTTTTTGATTGAACACTAAATGCCTCCAAATAGTATTTAATTCACTTCTCGAGCCCCTGGAAGCATGAAAATCACTTTAAACATGCTAATTTTAGCTCGAACACTGATGATCCACCTACAAATGTGAACTGACGTTCAAAAATAAAACATTTGAAAACGGACCATTTTCCACATTTCTGAAGCATGACGTAATGGGGGGGTGTTATCTCTTTTGTCGAAAATCAGCCGTTTTTGCTCGAACATTAAATGCCTCCAAATGGTATTTAATTAACTTCCCGGGGTGAAGAAACCCTTTTTGAGAACTCAGAGTGAGTAAATTGGCCATTTTCATGCACTTTTAACCATTCCATAAATCTTGTGTTTAGGGCCCCTGGAAGCATGAAAATCACTTTAAACATGCTAATTTTAGCTCTAACACTGATGATCCACCTACAAATGTGAACTGACGTTCAAAAATAAAACATTTGAAAACGGACCATTTTCCACATTTCTGAAGCATGACGTAATGGGGGGGTGTTATCTCTTTTGTCAAAAATCAGCTGTTTTTGATTGAACATTAAATGCCTCCAAATAGTATTCAATTCACTTCCCGAGCCCCTGGAAGCATGAAAATCACTTTAAACACGCTAATTTTAGCTCTAACACTGATGATCCACCTACAAATGTGAACTGATGTTCAAAAATAAAACATTTGAAAACGGACCATTTTCCACATTTCTGAAGCATGACGTAATGGGGGGGTGTTATCTCTTTTGTCGAAAATCAGCCGTTTTTGCTCGAACATTAAATGCCTCCAAATGGTATTTAATTAACTTCCCGGGGTGAAGAAACCCTTTTTGAGAACTCAGAGTGAGTAAATTGGCCATTTTCATGCACTTTTAACCATTCCATAAATCTTGTGTTTAGGGCCCCTGGAAGCATGAAAATCACTTTAAACATGCTAATTTTAGCTCTAACACTTATCATCCACCTACAAATGTGAACTGACGTTCAAAAATAAAACATTTCCACATTTCTGAAGCATGACGTAATGGGGGGGTCTTATCTCTTTTGTCAAAAATCAGCTGTTTTTGATTGAACATTAAATGCCTCCAAATAGTATTTAATTCACTTCCCGAGCCCCTGGAAGCATGAAAATCACTTTAAACATGCTAATTTTAGCTCTAACACTGATGATCCACCTACAAATGTGAACTGACGTTCAAAAATAAAACATTTGAAAACGGACCATTTTCCACATTTCTGAAGCATGACGTAATGGGGGGGTGTTATCTCTTTTGTCGAAAATCAGCCGTTTTTGCTCGAACATTAAATGCCTCCAAATTGTATTTAATTAACTTCCCGGGGTGAAGAAACCCTTTTTGAGAACTCAGAGTGAGTAAATTGGCCATTTTCATGCACTTTTAACCATTCCATAAATCTTGTGTGTAGGGCCCCTGGAAGCATGAAAATCACTTTAAACATGCTAATTTTAGCTCTAACACTGATGATCCACCTACAAATGTGAACTGACGTTAAAAAATAAAACATTTGAAAACGGACCATTTTCCACATTTCTGAAGCATGACGTAATGGGGGGGTGTTATCTCTTTTGTCAAAAATCAGCTGTTTTTGATTGAACATTAAATGCCTCCAAATAGTATTTAATTCACTTCCCGAGCCCCTGGAAGCATGAAAATCACTTTAAACATGCTAATTTTAGCTCTAACACTGATGATCCACCTACAAATGTGAACTGATGTTCAAAAATAAAACATTTGAAAACGGACCATTTTCCACATTTCTGAAGCATGACGTAATGGGGGGTGTTATCTCTTTTGTCGAAAATCAGCCGTTTTTGCTCGAACATTAAATGCCTCCAAATGGTATTTAATTAACTTCCCGGGGTGAAGAAACCCTTTTTGAGAACTCAGAGTGAGTAAATTGGCCATTTTCATGCACTTTTAACCATTCCATAAATCTTGTGTTTAGGGCCCCTGGAAGCATGAAAATCACTTTAAACATGCTAATTTTAGCTCTAACACTGATGATCCACCTACAAATGTGAACTGACGTTCAAAAATAAAACATTTGAAAACGGACCATTTTCCACATTTCTGAAGCATGACGTAATGGGGGGGTGTTATCTCTTTTGTCAAAAATCAGCTGTTTTTGATTGAACATTAAATGCCTCCAAATAGTATTTAATTCACTTCCCGAGCCCCTGGAAGCATGAAAATCACTTTAAACATGCTAATTTTAGCTCTAACACTGATGATCCACCTACAAATGTGAACTGACGTTCAAAAATAAAACATTTGAAAACGGACCATTTTCCACATTTCTGAAGCATGACGTAATGGGGGGGTGTTATCTCTTTTGTCGAAAATCAGCCGTTTTTGCTCGAACATTAAATGCCTCCAAATGGTATTTAATTAACTTCCCGGGGTGAAGAAACCCTTTTTGAGAACTCAGAGTGAGTAAATTGGCCATTTTCATGCACTTTTAACCATTCCATAAATCTTGTGTTTAGGGCCCCTGGAAGCATGAAAATCACTTTAAACATGCTAATTTTAGCTCTAACACTGATGATCCACCTACAAATGTGAACTGACGTTCAAAAATAAAACATTTGAAAACGGACCATTTTCCACATTTCTGAAGCATGACGTAATGGGGGGGTGTTATCTCTTTTGTCAAAAATCAGCTGTTTTTGATTGAACATTAAATGCCTCCAAATAGTATTTAATTCACTTCCCCAGCCCCTGGAAGCATGAAAATCACTTTAAACACGCTAATTTTAGCTCTAACACTGATGATCCACCTACAAATGTGAACTGATGTTCAAAAATAAAACATTTGAAAACGGACCATTTTCCACATTTCTGAAGCATGACGTAATGGGGGGGTGTTATCTCTTTTGTCGAAAATCAGCCGTTTTTGCTCGAACATTAAATGCCTCCAAATGGTATTTAATTAACTTCCCGGGGTGAAGAAACCCTTTTTGAGAACTCAGAGTGAGTAAATTGGCCATTTTCATGCACTTTTAACCATTCCATAAATCTTGTGTTTAGGGCCCCTGGAAGCATGAAAATCACTTTAAACATGCTAATTTTAGCTCTAACACTGATGATCCACCTACAAATGTGAACTAACGTTCAAAAATAAAACATTTGAAAACGGACCATTTTCCACATTTCTGAAGCATGACGTAATGGGGGGGTGTTATCTCTTTTGTCAAAAATCAGATGTTTTTGATTGAACACTAAATGCCTCCAAATAGTATTTAATTCACTTCTCGAGCCCCTGGAAGCATGAAAATCACTTTAAACATGCTAATTTTAGCTCGAACACTGATGATCCACCTACAAATGTGAACTGACGTTCAAAAATAAAACATTTGAAAACGGACCATTTTCCACATTTCTGAAGCATGACGTAATGGGGGGGTGTTATCTCTTTTGTCGAAAATCAGCCGTTTTTGCTCGAACATTAAATGCCTCCAAATGGTATTTAATTAACTTCCCGGGGTGAAGAAACCCTTTTTGAGAACTCAGAGTGAGTAAATTGGCCATTTTCATGCACTTTTAACCATTCCATAAATCTTGTGTTTAGGGCCCCTGGAAGCATGAAAATCACTTTAAACATGCTAATTTTAGCTCTAACACTGATGATCCACCTACAAATGTGAACTGACGTTCAAAAATAAAACATTTGAAAACGGACCATTTTCCACATTTCTGAAGCATGACGTAATGGGGGGGTGTTATCTCTTTTGTCAAAAATCAGCTGTTTTTGATTGAACATTAAATGCCTCCAAATAGTATTCAATTCACTTCCCGAGCCCCTGGAAGCATGAAAATCACTTTAAACACGCTAATTTTAGCTCTAACACTGATGATCCACCTACAAATGTGAGCTGATGTTCAAAAATAAAACATTTGAAAACGGACCATTTTCCACATTTCTGAAGCATGACGTAATGGGGGGGTGTTATCTCTTTTGTCGAAAATCAGCCGTTTTTGCTCGAACATTAAATGCCTCCAAATGGTATTTAATTAACTTCCCGGGGTGAAGAAACCCTTTTTGAGAACTCAGAGTGAGTAAATTGGCCATTTTCATGCACTTTTAACCATTCCATAAATCTTGTGTTTAGGGCCCCTGGAAGCATGAAAATCACTTTAAACATGCTAATTTTAGCTCTAACACTGATGATCCACCTACAAATGTGAACTGACGTTCAAAAATAAAACATTTGAAAACGGACCATTTTCCACATTTCTGAAGCATGACGTAATGGGGGGTGTTATCTCTTTTGTCAAAAATCAGCTGTTTTTGATTGAACATTAAATGCCTCCAAATAGTATTTAATTCACTTCCCGAGCCCCTGGAAGCATGAAAATCACTTTAAACATGCTAATTTTAGCTCTAACACTGATGAGCCACCTACAAATGTGAACTGATGTTCAAAAATAAAACATTTGAAAACGGACCATTTTCCACATTTCTGAAGCATGACGTAATGGGGGGGTGTTATCTCTTTTGTCGAAAATCAGCCGTTTTTGCTCGAACATTAAATGCCTCCAAAAGGTATTTAATTAACTTCCCGGGGTGAAGAAACCCTTTTTGAGAACTCAGAGTGAGTAAATTGGCCATTTTCATGCACTTTTAACCATTCCATAAATCTTGTGTTTAGGGCCCCTGGAAGCATGAAAATCACTTTAAACATGCTAATTTTAGCTCTAACACTTATCATCCACCTACAAATGTGAACTGACGTTCAAAAATAAAACATTTCCACATTTCTGAAGCATGACGTAATGGGGGGGTGTTATCTCTTTTGTCAAAAATCAGCTGTTTTTGATTGAACATTAAATGCCTCCAAATAGTATTTAATTCACTTCCCGAGCCCCTGGAAGCATGAAAATCACTTTAAACATGCTAATTTTAGCTCTAACACTGATGATCCACCTACAAATGTGAACTGACGTTCAAAAATAAAACATTTGAAAACGGACCATTTTCCACATTTCTGAAGCATGACGTAATGGGGGGGTGTTATCTCTTTTGTCGAAAATCAGCCGTTTTTGCTCGAACATTAAATGCCTCCAAATGGTATTTAATTAACTTCCCGGGGTGAAGAAACCCTTTTTGAGAACTCAGAGTGAGTAAATTGGCCATTTTCATGCACTTTTAACCATTCCATAAATCTTGTGTTTAGGGCCCCTGGAAGCATGAAAATCACTTTAAACATGCTAATTTTAGCTCTAACACTGATGATCCACCTACAAATGTGAACTGACGTTCAAAAATAAAACATTTGAAAACGGACCATTTTCCACATTTCTGAAGCATGACGTAATGGGGGGGTGTTATCTCTTTTGTCAAAAATCAGCTGTTTTTGATTGAACATTAAATGCCTCCAAATAGTATTTAATTCACTTCCCCAGCCCCTGGAAGCATGAAAATCACTTTAAACACGCTAATTTTAGCTCTAACACTGATGATCCACCTACAAATGTGAACTGATGTTCAAAAATAAAACATTTGAAAACGGACCATTTTCCACATTTCTGAAGCATGACGTAATGGGGGGGTGTTATCTCTTTTGTCGAAAATCAGCCGTTTTTGCTCGAACATTAAATGCCTCCAAATGGTATTTAATTAACTTCCCGGGGTGAAGAAACCCTTTTTGAGAACTCAGAGTGAGTAAATTGGCCATTTTCATGCACTTTTAACCATTCCATAAATCTTGTGTTTAGGGCCCCTGGAAGCATGAAAATCACTTTAAACATGCTAATTTTAGCTCTAACACTGATGATCCACCTACAAATGTGAACTAACGTTCAAAAATAAAACATTTGAAAACGGACCATTTTCCACATTTCTGAAGCATGACGTAATGGGGGGGTGTTATCTCTTTTGTCAAAAATCAGATGTTTTTGATTGAACACTAAATGCCTCCAAATAGTATTTAATTCACTTCTCGAGCCCCTGGAAGCATGAAAATCACTTTAAACATGCTAATTTTAGCTCGAACACTGATGATCCACCTACAAATGTGAACTGACGTTCAAAAATAAAACATTTGAAAACGGACCATTTTCCACATTTCTGAAGCATGACGTAATGGGGGGGTGTTATCTCTTTTGTCGAAAATCAGCCGTTTTTGCTCGAACATTAAATGCCTCCAAATGGTATTTAATTAACTTCCCGGGGTGAAGAAACCCTTTTTGAGAACTCAGAGTGAGTAAATTGGCCATTTTCATGCACTTTTAACCATTCCATAAATCTTGTGTTTAGGGCCCCTGGAAGCATGAAAATCACTTTAAACATGCTAATTTTAGCTCTAACACTGATGATCCACCTACAAATGTGAACTGACGTTCAAAAATAAAACATTTGAAAACGGACCATTTTCCACATTTCTGAAGCATGACGTAATGGGGGGGTGTTATCTCTTTTGTCAAAAATCAGCTGTTTTTGATTGAACATTAAATGCCTCCAAATAGTATTCAATTCACTTCCCGAGCCCCTGGAAGCATGAAAATCACTTTAAACATGCTAATTTTAGCTCTAACACTGATGAGCCACCTACAAATGTGAACTGATGTTCAAAAATAAAACATTTGAAAACGGACCATTTTCCACATTTCTGAAGCATGACGTAATGGGGGGGTGTTATCTCTTTTGTCGAAAATCAGCCGTTTTTGCTCGAACATTAAATGCCTCCAAAAGGTATTTAATTAACTTCCCGGGGTGAAGAAACCCTTTTTGAGAACTCAGAGTGAGTAAATTGGCCATTTTCATGCACTTTTAACCATTCCATAAATCTTGTGTTTAGGGCCCCTGGAAGCATGAAAATCACTTTAAACATGCTAATTTTAGCTCTAACACTTATCATCCACCTACAAATGTGAACTGACGTTCAAAAATAAAACATTTCCACATTTCTGAAGCATGACGTAATGGGGGGGTCTTATCTCTTTTGTCAAAAATCAGCTGTTTTTGATTGAACATTAAATGCCTCCAAATAGTATTTAATTCACTTCCCGAGCCCCTGGAAGCATGAAAATCACTTTAAACATGCTAATTTTAGCTCTAACACTGATGATCCACCTACAAATGTGAACTGACGTTAAAAAATAAAACATTTGAAAACGGACCATTTTCCACATTTCTGAAGCATGACGTAATGGGGGGGTGTTATCTCTTTTGTCAAAAATCAGCTGTTTTTGATTGAACATTAAATGCCTCCAAATAGTATTTAATTCACTTCCCGAGCCCCTGGAAGCATGAAAATCACTTTAAACATGCTAATTTTAGCTCTAACACTGATGATCCACCTACAAATGTGAACTGATGTTCAAAAATAAAACATTTGAAAACGGACCATTTTCCACATTTCTGAAGCATGACGTAATGGGGGGGTGTTATCTCTTTTGTCGAAAATCAGCCGTTTTTGCTCGAACATTAAATGCCTCCAAATGGTATTTAATTAACTTCCCGGGGTGAAGAAACCCTTTTTGAGAACTCAGAGTGAGTAAATTGGCCATTTTCATGCACTTTTAACCATTCCATAAATCTTGTGTTTAGGGCCCCTGGAAGCATGAAAATCACTTTAAACATGCTAATTTTAGCTCTAACACTGATGATCCACCTACAAATGTGAACTGACGTTCAAAAATAAAACATTTGAAAACGGACCATTTTCCACATTTCTGAAGCATGACGTAATGGGGGGGTGTTATCTCTTTTGTCAAAAATCAGCTGTTTTTGATTGAACATTAAATGCCTCCAAATAGTATTTAATTCACTTCCCGAGCCCCTGGAAGCATGAAAATCACTTTAAACATGCTAATTTTAGCTCTAACACTGATGATCCACCTACAAATGTGAACTGACGTTCAAAAATAAAACATTTGAAAACGGACCATTTTCCACATTTCTGAAGCATGACGTAATGGGGGGGTGTTATCTCTTTTGTCGAAAATCAGCTGTTTTTGCTCGAACATTAAATGCCTCCAAATGGTATTTAATTAACTTCCCGGGGTGAAGAAACCCTTTTTGAGAACTCAGAGTGAGTAAATTGGCCATTTTCATGCACTTTTAACCATTCCATAAATCTTGTGTTTAGGGCCCCTGGAAGCATGAAAATCACTTTAAACATGCTAATTTTAGCTCTAACACTGATGATCCACCTACAAATGTGAACTGACGTTCAAAAATAAAACATTTGAAAACGGACCATTTTCCACATTTCTGAAGCATGACGTAATGGGGGGGTGTTATCTCTTTTGTCAAAAATCAGCTGTTTTTGATTGAACATTAAATGCCTCCAAATAGTATTTAATTCACTTCCCGAGCCCCTGGAAGCATGAAAATCACTTTAAACATGCTAATTTTAGCTCTAACACTGATGATCCACCTACAAATGTGAACTGACGTTCAAAAATAAAACATTTGAAAACGGACCATTTTCCACATTTCTGAAGCATGACGTAATGGGGGGGTGTTATCTCTTTTGTCGAAAATCAGACGTTTTTGCTCGAACATTAAATGCCTCCAAATGGTATTTAATTAACTTCCCGGGGTGAAGAAACCCTTTTTGAGAACTCAGAGTGAGTAAATTGGCCATTTTCATGCACTTTTAACCATTCCATAAATCTTGTGTTTAGGGCCCCTGGAAGCATGAAAATCACTTTAAACATGCTAATTTTAGCTCTAACACTGATGATCCACCTACAAATGTGAACTGACGTTCAAAAATAAAACATTTGAAAACGGACCATTTTCCACATTTCTGAAGCATGACGTAATGGGGGGGTGTTATCTCTTTTGTCAAAAATCAGCTGTTTTTGCTTGAACATTAAATGCCTCCAAATAGTATTTAATTCACTTCCCGAGCCCCTGGAAGCATGAAAATCACTTTAAACATGCTAATTTTAGCTCTAACACTGATGATCCACCTACAAATGTGAACTGACGTTCAAAAATAAAACATTTGAAAACGGACCATTTTCCACATTTCTGAAGCATGACGTAATGGGGGGGTGTTATCTCTTTTGTCGAAAATCAGCCGTTTTTGCTCGAACATTAAATGCCTCCAAATGGTATTTAATTAACTTCCCGGGGTGAAGAAACCCTTTTTGAGAACTCAGAGTGAGTAAATTGGCCATTTTCATGCACTTTTAACCATTCCATAAATCTTGTGTTTAGGGCCCCTGGAAGCATGAAAATCACTTTAAACATGCTAATTTTAGCTCCAACACTGATGATCCACCTACAAATGTGAACTGACATTCAAAAATAAAACATTTTAAAACGGACCATTTTCCACATTTCTGAAGCATGACGTAATGGGGGGTGTTATCTCTTTTGTCAAAAATCAGATGTTTTTGATTGAACACTAAATGCCTCCAAATAGTATTTAATTCACTTCTCGAGCCCCTGGAAGCATGAAAATCACTTTAAACATGCTAATTTTAGCTCTAACACTGATGATCCACCTACAAATGTGAACTGACGTTCAAAAATAAAACATTTGAAAACGGACCATTTTCCACATTTCTGAAGCATGACGTAATGGGGGGGTGTTATCTCTTTTGTCGAAAATCAGCCGTTTTTGCTCGAACATTAAATGCCTCCAAATGGTATTTAATTAACTTCCCGGGGTGAAGAAACCCTTTTTGAGAACTCAGAGTGAGTAAATTGGCCATTTTCATGCACTTTTAACCATTCCATAAATCTTGTGTTTAGGGCCCCTGGAAGCATGAAAATCACTTTAAACATGCTAATTTTAGCTCTAACACTGATGATCCACCTACAAATGTGAACTGACGTTAAAAAATAAAACATTTGAAAACGGACCATTTTCCACATTTCTGAAGCATGACGTAATGGGGGGTGTTATCTCTTTTGTCAAAAATCAGCTGTTTTTGATTGAACATTAAATGCCTCCAAATAGTATTTAATTCACTTCCCGAGCCCCTGGAAGCATGAAAATCACTTTAAACATGCTAATTTTTGCTCTAACACTGATGAGCCACCTACAAATGTGAACTGATGTTCAAAAATAAAACATTTGAAAACTGACCATTTTCCACATTTCTGAAGCATGACGTAATGGGGGGTGTTATCTCTTTTGTCGAAAATCAGCCGTTTTTGCTCGAACATTAAATGCCTCCAAATGGTATTTAATTAACTTCCCGGGGTGAAGAAACCCTTTTTGAGAACTCAGAGTGAGTAAATTGGCCATTTTCATGCACTTTTAACCATTCCATAAATCTTGTGTTTAGGGCCCCTGGAAGCATGAAAATCACTTTAAACATGCTAATTTTAGCTCTAACACTTATCATCCACCTACAAATGTGAACTGACGTTCAAAAATAAAACATTTGAAAACGGACCATTTTCCACATTTCTGAAGCATGACGTAATGGGGGGGGGGGTTATCTCTTTTGTCAAAAATCAGCTGTTTTTGCTTGAACATTAAATGCCTCCAAATAGTATTTAATTCACTTCCCGAGCCCCTGGAAGCATGAAAATCACTTTAAACATGCTAATTTTAGCTCTAACACTGATGATCCACCTACAAATGTGAACTGACGTTCCAAAAAAAAACATTTGGAAACGGACCATTTTCCACATTTCTGAAGCATGACTTAATGGGGGGGGGTGTTATCTCTTTTGTCGAAAATCAGCCGTTTCTGCTCGAACATTAAATGCCTCCAAATGGTATTTAATTAACTTCCCGGGGTGAAGAAACACTTTTTGAGAACTCAGAGTGAGTAAATTGGCCATTTTCATGCACTTTTAACCATTCCATAAATCTTGTGTTTAGGGCCCCTGGAAGCATGAAAATCACTTTAAACATGCTAATTTTAGCTCTAACACTGATGATCCACCTACAAATGTGAACTGACGTTCAAAAATAAACATTTGAAAACGGACCATTTTCCACATTTCTGAAGCATGACGTAATGGGGGGGTGTTATCTCTTTTGTCAAAAATCAGATGTTTTTGATTGAACATTAAATGCCTCCAAATATTATTTAATTCACTTCCCGAGCCCCTGGAAGCATGAAAATCACTTTAAACATGCTAATTTTAGCTCTAACACTGATGATCCACCTACAAATGTGAACTGACGTTCAAAAATAAAACATGTGAAAACGGACCATTTTCCACATTTCTGAAGCATGACGTAATGGGGGGGTGTTATCTCTTTTGTTTAAAATCAGCCGTTTTTGCTCGAACATTAAATGCCTCCAAATGGTATTTAATTAACTTCCCGGGGTGAAGAAACCCTTTTTGAGAACTCAGAGTGAGTAAATTGGCCATTTTCATGCACTTTTAACCATTCCATAAATCTTGTGTTTAGGGCCCCTGGAAGCATGAAAATCACTTTAAACATGCTAATTTTAGCTCTAACACTGATGATCCACCTACAAATGTGAACTGACGTTAAAAAATAAAACATTTGAAAACGGACCATTTTCCACATTTCTGAAGCATGACGTAATGGGGGGGTGTTATCTCTTTTGTCAAAAATCAGCTGTTTTTGATTGAACATTAAATGCCTCCAAATAGTATTTAATTCACTTCCCGAGCCCCTGGAAGCATGAAAATCACTTTAAACATGCTAATTTTAGCTCTAACACTGATGATCCACCTACAAATGTGAACTGATGTTCAAAAATAAAACATTTGAAAACGGACCATTTTCCACATTTCTGAAGCATGACGTAATGGGGGGGTGTTATCTCTTTTGTCGAAAATCAGCCGTTTTTGCTCGAACATTAAATGCCTCCAAATGGTATTTAATTAACTTCCCGGGGTGAAGAAACCCTTTTTGAAAACTCAGAGTGAGTAAATTGGCCATTTTCATGCACTTTTAACCATTCCATAAATCTTGTGTGTAGGGCCCCTGGAAGCATGAAAATCACTTTAAACATGCTAATTTTAGCTCTAACACTGATGATCCACCTACAAATGTGAACTGACGTTAAAAAATAAAACATTTGAAAACGGACCATTTTCCACATTTCTGAAGCATGACGTAATGGGGGGGTGTTATCTCTTTTGTCAAAAATCAGCTGTTTTTGATTGAACATTAAATGCCTCCAAATAGTATTTAATTCACTTCCCGAGCCCCTGGAAGCATGAAAATCACTTTAAACATGCTAATTTTAGCTCTAACACTGATGATCCACCTACAAATGTGAACTGATGTTCAAAAATAAAACATTTGAAAACGGACCATTTTCCACATTTCTGAAGCATGACGTAATGGGGGGGTGTTATCTCTTTTGTCGAAAATCAGCCGTTTTTGCTCGAACATTAAATGCCTCCAAATGGTATTTAATTAACTTCCCGGGGTGAAGAAACCCTTTTTGAGAACTCAGAGTGAGTAAATTGGCCATTTTCATGCACTTTTAACCATTCCATAAATCTTGTGTTTAGCGCCCCTGGAAGCATGAAAATCACTTTAAACATGCTAATTTTAGCTCTAACACTGATGATCCACCTACAAATGTGAACTGACGTTCAAAAATAAAACATTTGAAAACGGACCATTTTCCACATTTCCGAAGCATGACGTAATGGGGGGGTGTTATCTCTTTTGTCAAAAATCAGCTGTTTTTGCTTGAACAATAAATGCCTCCAAATAGTATTTAATTCACTTCCCGAGCCCCTGGAAGCATGAAAATCACTTTAAACATGCTAATTTTAGCTCTAACACTGATGATCCACCTACAAATGTGAACTGACGTTCAAAAATAAAACATTTGAAAACGGACCATTTTCCACATTTCTGAAGCATGACGTAATGGGGGGGTGTTATCTCTTTTGTCAAAAATCAGCTGTTTTTGCTTGAACAATAAATGCCTCCAAATAGTATTTAATTCACTTCCCGAGCCCCTGGAAGCATGAAAATCACTTTAAACATGCTAATTTTAGCTCTAACACTGATGATCCACCTACAAATGTGAACTGACGTTCAAAAATAAAACATTTGAAAACGGACCATTTTCCACATTTCTGAAGCATGACGTAATGGGGGGGTGTTATCTCTTTTGTCAAAAATCAGATGTTTTTGATTGAACATTAAATGCCTCCAAATAGTATTTAATTCACTTCCCGAGCCCCTGGAAGCATGAAAATCACTTTAAACATGCTAATTTTAGCTCTAACACTGATGATCCACCTACAAATGTGAACTGACGTTCAAAAAAAAAACATTTGAAAACGGACCATTTTCCACATTTCTGAAGCATGACGTAATGGGGGGGTGTTATCTCTTTTGTTTAAAATCAGCCGTTTTTGCTCGAACATTAAATGCCTCCAAATGGTATTTAATTAACTTCCCGGGGTGAAGAAACCCTTTTTGAGAACTCAGAGTGAGTAAATTGGCCATTTTCATGCACTTTTAACCATTCCATAAATCTTGTGTTTAGGGCCCCTGGAAGCATGAAAATCACTTTAAACATGCTAATTTTAGCTCTAACACTGATGATCCACCTACAAATGTGAACTGACGTTAAAAAATAAAACATTTGAAAACGGACCATTTTCCACATTTCTGAAGCATGACGTAATGGGGGGGTGTTATCTCTTTTGTCAAAAATCAGCTGTTTTTGATTGAACATTAAATGCCTCCAAATAGTATTTAATTCACTTCCCGAGCCCCTGGAAGCATGAAAATCACTTTAAACATGCTAATTTTAGCTCTAACACTGATGATCCACCTACAAATGTGAACTGATGTTCAAAAATAAAACATTTGAAAACGGACCATTTTCCACATTTCTGAAGCATGACGTAATGGGGGGGTGTTATCTCTTTTGTCGAAAATCAGCCGTTTTTGCTCGAACATTAAATGCCTCCAAATGGTATTTAATTAACTTCCCGGGGTGAAGAAACCCTTTTTGAGAACTCAGAGTGAGTAAATTGGCCATTTTCATGCACTTTTAACCATTCCATAAATCTTGTGTGTAGGGCCCCTGGAAGCATGAAAATCACTTTAAACATGCTAATTTTAGCTCTAACACTGATGATCCACCTACAAATGTGAACTGACGTTAAAAAATAAAACATTTGAAAACGGACCATTTTCCACATTTCTGAAGCATGACGTAATGGGGGGGTGTTATCTCTTTTGTCAAAAATCAGCTGTTTTTGCTTGAACATTAAATGCCTCCAAATAGTATTTAATTCACTTCCCGAGCCCCTGGAAGCATGAAAATCACTTTAAACATGCTAATTTTAGCTCTAACACTGATGATCCACCTACAAATGTGAACTGACGTTCAAAAATAAAACATTTGAAAACGGACCATTTTCCACATTTCTGAAGCATGACGTAATGGGGGGGTGTTATCTCTTTTGTCAAAAATCAGCTGTTTTTGATTGAACATTAAATGCCTCCAAATAGTATTTAATTCACTTCCCGAGCCCCTGGAAGCATGAAAATCACTTTAAACATGCTAATTTTAGCTCTAACACTGATGATCCACCTACAAATGTGAACTGACGTTCAAAAATAAAACATTTGAAAACGGACCATTTTCCACATTTCTGAAGCATGACGTAATGGGGGGGTGTTATCTCTTTTGTCGAAAATCAGCCTTTTTTGCTCGAACATTAAATGCCTCCAAATGGTATTTAATTAACTTCCCGGGGTGAAGAAACCCTTTTTGAGAACTCAGAGTGAGTAAATTGGCCATTTTCATGCACTTTTAACCATTCCATAAATCTTGTGTTTAGGGCCCCTGGAAGCATGAAAATCACTTTAAACATGCTAATTTTAGCTCTAACACTGATGATCCACCTACAAATGTGAACTGACGTTCAAAAATAAAACATTTGAAAACGGACCATTTTCCACATTTCTGAAGCATGACGTAATGGGGGGGTGTTATCTCTTTTGTCAAAAATCAGCTGTTTTTGATTGAACATTAAATGCCTCCAAATAGTATTTAATTCACTTCCCGAGCCCCTGGAAGCATGAACATCACTATAAACATGCTAATTTTAGCTCTAACACTGATGATCCACCTACAAATGTGAACTGACGTTCCAAAATAAAACATTTGAAAACGGACCATTTTCCACATTTCTGAAGCATGACGTAATGGGGGGGTGTTATCTCTTTTGTCGAAAATCAGCACTTTTTGCTCGAACATTAAATGCCTCCAAATGGTATTTAATTAACTTCCCGGGGTGAAGAAACCCTTTTTGAGAACTCAGAGTGAGTAAATTGGCCATTTTCATGCACTTTTAACCATTCCATAGATCTTGTGTTTAGGGCCCCTGGAAGCATGAAAATCACTTTAAACATGCTAATTTTAGCTCTAACACTGATGATCCACCTACAAATGTGAACTGACGTTCAAAAATAAAACATTTGAAAACGGACCATTTTCCACATTTCTGAAGCATGACGTAATGGGGGGGTGTTATCTCTTTTGTCAAAAATCAGCTGTTTTTGATTGAACATTAAATGCCTCCAAATAGTATTTAATTCACTTCCCGAGCCCCTGGAAGCATGAAAATCACTTTAAACATGCTAATTTTAGCTCTAACACTGATGATCCACCTACAAATGTGAACTGACGTTCAAAAATAAAACATTTGAAAACGGACCATTTTCCACATTTCTGAAGCATGACGTAATGGGGGGGTGTTATCTCTTTTGTCGAAAATCAGCCTTTTTTGCTCGAACATTAAATGCCTCCAAATGGTATTTAGTTAACTTCCCGGGGTGAAGAAACCCTTTTTGAGAACTCAGAGTGAGTAAATTGGCCATTTTCATGCACTTTTAACCATTCCATAAATCTTGTGTTTAGGGCCCCTGGAAGCATGAAAATCACTTTAAACATGCTAATTTAAGCTCTAACACTGATGATCCACCTACAAATGTGAACTGACGTTCAAAAATAAAACATTTGAAAACGGACCATTTTCCACATTTCTGAAGCATGACGTAATGGGGGGGTGTTATCTCTTTTGTCAAAAATCAGCTGTTTTTGCTTGAACATTAAATGCCTCCAAATAGTATTTAATTCACTTCCCGAGCCCCTGGAAGCATGAAAATCACTTTAAACATGCTAATTTTAGCTCTAACACTGATGATCCACCTACAAATGTGAACTGACGTTCAAAAATAAAACATTTTAAAACGGACCATTTTCCACATTTCTGAAGCATGACGTAATGGGGGGGTGTTATCTCTTTTGTCAAAAATCAGCTGTTTTTGATTGAACATTAAATGCCTCCAAATAGTATTTAATTCACTTCCCGAGCCCCTGGAAGCATGAACATCACTATAAACATGCTAATTTTAGCTCTAACACTGATGATCCACCTACAAATGTGAACTGACGTTCCAAAATAAAACATTTGAAAACGGACCATTTTCCACATTTCTGAAGCATGACTTAATGGGGAGGGTGTTATTTCTTTTGTCGAAAATCAGCCGTTTCTGCTCGAACATTAAATGCCTCCAAATGGTATTTAATTAACTTCCCGGGGTGAAGAAACACTTTTTGAGAACTCAAAATGAGTAAATTGGCCATTTTCATGCACTTTTACCCATTCCATAAATCTTGTATTTAGGGCCCCTGGAAGCATGAAAATCACTTTAAACATGCTAATTTTAGCTCTAACACTTATGATCCACCTACAAATGTGAACTGACGTTCAAAAATAAAACATTTGAAAACGGACCATTTTCCACATTTCTGAAGCATGACGTAATGGGGGGGTGTTATCTCTTTTGTCAAAAATCAGATGTTTTTGATTGAACACTAAATGCCTCCAAATAGTATTTAATTCACTTCTCGAGCCCCTGGAAGCATGAAAATCACTTTAAACATGCTAATTTTAGCTCTAACACTGATGATCCACCTACAAATGTGAACTGACATTCAAAAATAAAACATTTGAAAACGGACCATTTTCCACATTTCTGAAGCATGACGTAATGGGGGGGTGTTATCTCTTTTGTCGAAAATCAGCCGTTTTTGCTCGAACATTAAATGCCTCCAAATGGTATTTAATTAACTTCCCGGGGTGAAGAAACCCTTTTTGAGAACTCAGAGTGAGTAAATTGGCCATTTTCATGCACTTTTAACCATTCCATAAATCTTGTGTTTAGGGCCCCTGGAAGCATGAAAATCACTTTAAACATGCTAATTTTAGCTCTAACACTGATGATCCCCCTACAAATGTGAACTGACGTTAAAAAATAAAACATTTGAAAACGGACTATTTTCCACATTTCTGAAGCATGACGTAATGGGGGGGTGTTATCTCTTTTGTCAAAAATCAGCTGTTTTTGCTTGAACATTAAATGCCTCCAAATAGTATTTAATTCACTTCCCGAGCCCCTGAAAGCATGAAAATCACTTTAAACATGCTAATTTTAGCTCTAACACTGATGATCCACCTACAAATGTGAACTGACGTTCAAAAATAAAACATTTGAAAACGGACCATTTTCCACATTTCTGAATCATGACGTAATGGGGGGGTGTTATCTCTTTTGTCGAAAATCAGCCGTTTTTGCTCGAACATTAAATGCCTCCAAATGGTATTTAATTACCTTCCCGGGGTGAAGAAACCCTTTTTGAGAACTCAGAGTGAGTAAATTGGCCATTTTCATGCACTTTTAACCATTCCATAAATCTAGTGTTTAGGGGCCCTGGAAGCATGAAAATCACTTTAAACATGCTAATTTTAGCTCCAACACTGATGATCCACCTACAAATGTGAACTGACATTCAAAAATAAAACATTTTAAAACGGACCATTTTCCACATTTCTGAAGCATGACGTAATGGGGGGGTGTTATCTCTTTTGTCAAAAATCAGCTGTTTTTGATTGAACATTAAATGCCTCCAAATAGTATTTAATTCACTTCCCGAGCCCCTGGAAGCATGAACATCACTATAAACATGCTAATTTTAGCTCTAACACTGATGATCCACCTACAAATGTGAACTGACGTTCCAAAAAAAAACATTTGGAAACGGACCATTTTCCACATTTCTGAAGCATGACTTAATGGGGGGGGTGTTATCTCTTTTGTCGAAAATCAGCCGTTTCTGCTCGAACATTAAATGCCTCCAAATGGTATTTAATTAACTTCCCGGGGTGAAGAAACACTTTTTGAGAACTCAGAGTGAGTAAATTGGCCATTTTCATGCACTTTTAACCATTCCATAAATCTTGTGTTTAGGGCCCCTGGAAGCATGAAAATCACTTTAAACATGCTAATTTTAGCTCTAACACTGATGATCCACCTACAAATGTGAACTGACGTTCAAAAATAAAACATTTGAAAACGGACCATTTTCCACATTTCTGAAGCATGACGTAATGGGGGGGTGTTATCTCTTTTGTCAAAAATCAGATGTTTTTGATTGAACATTAAATGCCTCCAAATAGTATTTAATTCACTTCCCGAGCCCCTGGAAGCATGAAAATCACTTTAAACATGCTAATTTTAGCTCTAACACTGATGATCCACCTACAAATGTGAACTGACGTTCAAAAATAAAACATTTGAAAACGGACCATTTTCCACATTTCTGAAGCATGACGTAATGGGGGGGTGTTATCTCTTTTGTTTAAAATCAGCCGTTTTTGCTCGAACATTAAATGCCTCCAAATGGTATTTAATTAACTTCCCGGGGTGAAGAAACCCTTTTTGAGAACTCAGAGTGAGTAAATTGGCCATTTTCATGCACTTTTAACCATTCCATAAATCTTGTGTTTAGGGCCCCTGGAAGCATGAAAATCACTTTAAACATGCTAATTTTAGCTCTAACACTGATGATCCACCTACAAATGTGAACTGACGTTAAAAAATAAAACATTTGAAAACGGACCATTTTCCACATTTCTGAAGCATGACGTAATGGGGGGGTGTTATCTCTTTTGTCAAAAATCAGCTGTTTTTGATTGAACATTAAATGCCTCCAAATAGTATTTAATTCACTTCCCGAGCCCCTGGAAGCATGAAAATCACTTTAAACATGCTAATTTTAGCTCTAACACTGATGATCCACCTACAAATGTGAACTGATGTTCAAAAATAAAACATTTGAAAACGGACCATTTTCCACATTTCTGAAGCACGACGTAATGGGGGGGTGTTATCTCTTTTGTCGAAAATCAGCCGTTTTTGCTCGAACATTAAATGCCTCCAAATGGTATTTAATTAACTTCCCGGGGTGAAGAAACCCTTTTTGAGAACTCAGAGTGAGTAAATTGGCCATTTTCATGCACTTTTAACCATTCCATAAATCTTGTGTTTAGCGCCCCTGGAAGCATGAAAATCACTTTAAACATGCTAATTTTAGCTCTAACACTGATGATCCACCTACAAATGTGAACTGACGTTCAAAAATAAAACATTTGAAAACGGACCATTTTCCACATTTCCGAAGCATGACGTAATGGGGGGGTGTTATCTCTTTTGTCAAAAATCAGCTGTTTTTGCTTGAACATTAAATGCCTCCAAATAGTATTTAATTCACTTCCTGAGCCCCTGGAAGCATGAAAATCACTTTAAACATGCTAATTTTAGCTCTAACACTGATGATCCACCTACAAATGTGAACTGACGTTCAAAAATAAAACATTTGAAAACGGACCATTTTCCACATTTCTGAAGCATGACGTAATGGGGGGGGGTGTTATCTCTTTTGTCGAAAATCAGCAGTTTTTGCTCAAACATTAAATGCCTCCAAATGGTATTTAATTAACTTCCCGGGGTGAAGAAACCCTTTTTGAGAACTCAGAGTGAGTAAATTGGCCATTTTCATGCACTTTTAACCATTCCATAAATCTTGTGTTTAGGGCCCCTGGAAGCATGAAAATCACTTTAAACATGCTAATTTTAGCTCTAACACTGATGATCCACCTACAAATGTGAACTGACGTTCAAAAATAAAACATTTGAAAACGGACCATTTTCCACATTTCTGAAGCATGACGTAATGGGGGGGTGTTATCTCTTTTGTCAAAAATCAGCTGTTTTTGATTGAACATTAAATGCCTCCAAATAGTATTTAATTCACTTCCCGAGCCCCTGGAAGCATGAAAATCACTTTAAACATGCTAATTTTAGCTCTAACACTGATGATCCACCTACAAATGTGAACTGACGTTCAAAAATAAAACATTTGAAAACGGACCATTTTCCACATTTCTGAAGCATGACGTAATGGGGGGGTGTTATCTCTTTTGTCGAAAATCAGCCTTTTTTGCTCGAACATTAAATGCCTCCAAATGGTATTTAATTAACTTCCCGGGGTGAAGAAACCCTTTTTGAGAACTCAGAGTGAGTAAATTAGCCATTTTCATGCACTTTTAACCATTCCATAAATCTTGTGTTTAGGGCCCCTGGAAGCATGAAAATCACTTTAAACATGCTAATTTTAGCTCCAACACTGATGATCCACCTACAAATGTGAACTGACATTCAAAAATAAAACATTTTAAAATGGACCATTTTCCACATTTCTGAAGCATGACGTAATGGGGGGGTGTTATCTCTTTTGTCAAAAATCAGCTGTTTTTGATTGAACATTAAATGCCTCCAAATAGTATTTAATTCACTTCCCGAGCCCCTGGAAGCATGAACATCACTATAAACATGCTAATTTTAGCTCTAACACTGATGATCCACCTACAAATGTGAACTGACGTTCCAAAATAAAACATTTGAAAACGGACCATTTTCCACATTTCTGAAGCATGACGTAATGGGGGGGTGTTATCTCTTTTGTCGAAAATCAGCAGTTTTTGCTCGAACATTAAATGCCTCCAAATGGTATTTAATTAACTTCCCGGGGTGAAGAAACCCTTTTTGAGAACTCAGAGTGAGTAAATTGGCCATTTTCATGCACTTTTAACCATTCCATAGATCTTGTGTTTAGGGCCCCTGGAAGCATGAAAAGCACTTTAAACATGCTAATTTTAGCTCTAACACTGATGATCCACCTACAAATGTGAACTGACGTTCAAAAATAAAACATTTGAAAACGGACCATTTTCCACATTTCTGAAGCATGACGTAATGGGGGGGTGTTATCTCTTTTGTCAAAAATCAGCTGTTTTTGATTGAACATTAAATGCCTCCAAATAGTATTTAATTCACTTCCCGAGCCCCTGGAAGCATGAAAATCACTTTAAACATGCTAATTTTAGCTCTAACACTGATGATCCACCTACAAATGTGAACTGACGTTCAAAAATAAAACATTTGAAAACGGACCATTTTCCACATTTCTGAAGCATGACGTAATGGGGGGGTGTTATCTCTTTTGTCGAAAATCAGCCTTTTTGCTCGAACATTAAATGCCTCCAAATGGTATTTAGTTAACTTCCCGGGGTGAAGAAACCCTTTTTGAGAACTCAGAGTGAGTAAATTGGCCATTTTCATGCACTTTTAACCATTCCATAAATCTTGTGTTTAGGGCCCCTGGAAGCATGAAAATCACTTTAAACATGCTAATTTTAGCTCTAACACTGATGATCCACCTACAAATGTGAACTGACGTTCAAAAATAAAACATTTGAAAACGGACCATTTTCCACATTTCTGAAGCATGACGTAATGGGGGGGTGTTATCTCTTTTGTCAAAAATCAGCTGTTTTTGCCTGAACATTAAATGCCTCCAAATAGTATTTAATTCACTTCCCGAGCCCCTGGAAGCATGAAAATCACTTTAAACATGCTAATTTTAGCTCTAACACTGATGATCCACCTACAAATGTGAACTGACGTTCAAAAATAAAACATTTTAAAACGGACCATTTTCCACATTTCTGAAGCATGACGTAATGGGGGGGTGTTATCTCTTTTGTCAAAAATCAGCTGTTTTTGATTGAACATTAAATGCCTCCAAATAGTATTTAATTCACTTCCCGAGCCCCTGGAAGCATGAACATCACTATAAACATGCTAATTTTAGCTCTAACACTGATGATCCACCTACAAATGTGAACTGACGTTCCAAAATAAAACATTTGAAAACGGACCATTTTCCACATTTCTGAAGCATGACTTAATGGGGGGGGTGTTATCTCTTTTGTCGAAAATCAGCCGTTTCTGCTCGAACATTAAATGCCTCCAAATGGTATTTAATTAACTTCCCGGGGTGAAGAAACACTTTTTGAGAACTCAAAATGAGTAAATTGGCCATTTTCATGCACTTTTACCCATTCCATAAATCTTGTGTTTAGGGCCCCTGGAAGCATGAAAATCACTTTAAACATGCTAATTTTAGCTCTAACACTTATGATCCACCTACAAATGTGAACTGACGTTCAAAAATAAAACATTTGAAAACGGACCATTTTCCACATTTCTGAAGCATGACGTAATGGGGGGTGTTATCTCTTTTGTCAAAAATCAGATGTTTTTGATTGAACACTAAATGCCTCCAAATAGTATTTAATTCACTTCTCGAGCCCCTGGAAGCATGAAAATCACTTTAAACATGCTAATTTTAGCTCTAACACTGATGATCCACCTACAAATGTGAACTGACATTCAAAAATAAAACATTTGAAAACGGACCATTTTCCACATTTCTGAAGCATGACGTAATGGGGGGGTGTTATCTCTTTTGTCGAAAATCAGCCGTTTTTGCTCGAACATTAAATGCCTCTAAATGGTATTTAATTAACTTCCCGGGGTGAAGAAACCCTTTTTGAGAACTCAGAGTGAGTAAATTGGCCATTTTCATGCACTTTTAACCATTCCATAAATCTTGTGTTTAGGGCCCCTGGAAGCATGAAAATCTCTTTAAACATGCTAATTTTAGCTCTAACACTGATGATCCACCTACAAATGTGAACTGACGTTAAAAAATAAAACATTTGAAAACGGACCATTTTCCACATTTCTGAAGCATGACGTAATGGGGGGGTGTTATCTCTTTTGTCAAAAATCATCTGTTTTTGATTGAACATTAAATGCCTCCAAATAGTATTTAATTCACTTCCCGAGCCCCTGGAAGCATGAAAATCACTTTAAACATGCTAATTTTAGCTCTAACACTGATGATCCACCTACAAATGTGAACTGATGTTCAAAAATAAAACATTTGAAAACGGACCATTTTCCACATTTCTGAAGCATGACGTAATGGGGGGGTGTTATCTCTTTTGTCGAAAATCAGCCGTTTTTGCCCGAACATTAAATGCCTCCAAATGGTATTTAATTAACTTCCCGGGGTGAAGAAACCCTTTTTGAGAACTCAGAGTGAGTAAATTGGCCATTTTCATGCACTTTTAACCATTCCATAAATCTTGTGTTTAGGGCCCCTGGAAGCATGAAAATCACTTTAAACATGCTAATTTTAGCTCTAACACTGATGATCCACCTACAAATGTGAACTGACGTTCAAAAATAAAACATTTGAAAACGGACCATTTTCCACATTTCTGAAGCATGACGTAATGGGGGGTGTTATCTCTTTTGTCGAAAATCAGCCGTTTTTGCTCGAACATTAAATGCCTCCAAATGGTATTTAATTAACTTCCCGGGGTGAAGAAACCCTTTTTGAGAACTCAGAGTGAGTAAATTGGCCATTTTCATGCACTTTTAACCATTCCATAAATCTTGTGTTTAGGGCCCCTGGAAGCATGAAAATCACTTTAAACATGCTAATTTTAGCTCTAACACTGATGATCCACCTACAAATGTGAACTGACGTTAAAAAATAAAACATTTGAAAACGGACCATTTTCCACATTTCTGAAGCATGACGTAATGGGGGGGTGTTATCTCTTTTGTCAAAAATCAGCTGTTTTTGATTGAACATTAAATGCCTCCAAATAGTATTTAATTCACTTCCCGAGCCCCTGGGAGCATGAAAATCACTTTAAACATGCTAATTTTAGCTCTAACACTGATGATCCACCTACAAATGTGAACTGATGTTCAAAAATTAAACATTTGAAAACGGACCATTTTCCACATTTCTGAAGCATGACGTAATGGGGGGGTGTTATCTCTTTTGTCGAAAATCAGCCGTTTTTGCTCGAACATTAAATGCCTCCAAATGGTATTTAATTAACTTCCCGGGGTGAAGAAACCCTTTTTGAGAACTCAGAGTGAGTAAATTGGCCATTTTCATGCACTTTTAACCATTCCATAAATCTTGTGTTTAGGGCCCCTGGAAGCATGAAAATCACTTTAAACATGCTAATTTTAGCTCTAACACTGATGATCCACCTACAAATGTGAACTGACGTTCAAAAATAAAACATTTAAAAACGGACCATTTTCCACATTTCTGAAGCATGACGTAATGGGGGGGTGTTATCTCTTTTGTCAAAAATCAGCTGTTTTTGCTTGAACATTAAATGCCTCCAAATAGTATTTAATTCACTTCCCGAGCCCCTGGAAGCATGAAAATCACTTTAAACATGCTAATTTTAGCTCTAACACTGATGATCCACCTACAAATGTGAACTGACGTTCAAAAATAAAACATTTGAAAACGGACCATTTTCCACATTTCTGAAGCATGACGTAATGGGGGGGTGTTATCTCTTTTGTCGAAAATCAGCCGTTTTTGCTCGAACATTAAATGCCTCCAAATGGTATTTAATTAACTTCCCGGGGTGAAGAAACCCTTTTTGAGAACTCAGAGTGAGTAAATTGGCCATTTTCATGCACTTTTAACCATTCCATAAATCTTGTGTTTAGGGCCCCTGGAAGCATGAAAATCACTTTAAACATGCTAATTTTAGCTCTAACACTGATGATCCACCTACAAAGGTGAACTGACGTTCAAAAATAAAACATTTGAAAACGGACCATTTTCCACATTTCTGAAGCATGACGTAATGGGGGGGTGTTATCTCTTTTGTCAAAAATCAGCTGTTTTTGATTGAACATTAAATGCCTCCAAATAGTATTTAATTCACTTCCCGAGCCCCTGGAAGCATGAAAACCACTTTAAACATGCTAATTTTAGCTCTAACACTGATGATCCACCTACAAATGTGAACTGACGTTCAAAAATAAAACATTTGAACACGGACCATTTTCCACATTTCTGAAGCATGACGTAATGGGGGGGTGTTATCTCTTTTGTCGAAAATCAGCCGTTTTTGCTCGAACATTAAATGCCTCCAAATGGTATTTAATTAACTTCCCGGGGTGAAGAAACCCTTTTTGAGAACTCAGAGTGAGTAAATTGGCCATTTTCATGCACTTTTAACCATTCCATAAATCTTGGTTTAGGGCCCGTGGAAGCATGAAAATCACTTTAAACATGCTAATTTTAGCTCCAACACTGATGATCCACCTACAAATGTGAACTGACGTTCAAAAATAAAACATTTTAAAACGGACCATTTTCCACATTTCTGAAGCATGACCGAATGGGGGGGTGTTATCTCTTTTGTCAAAAATCAGCTGTTTTTGATTGAACATTAAATGCCTCCAAATAGTATTTAATTCACTTCCCGAGCCCCTGGGAGCATGAAAATCACTTTAAACATGCTAATTTTAGCTCTAACACTGATGATCCACCTACAAATGTGAACTGATGTTCAAAAATTAAACATTTGAAAACGGACCATTTTCCACATTTCTGAAGCATGACGTAATGGGGGGTGTTATCTCTTTTGTCGAAAATCAGCCGTTTTTGCTCGAACATTAAATGCCTCCAAATGGTATTTAATTAACTTCCCGGGGTGAAGAAACCCTTTTTGAGAACTCAGAGTGAGTAAATTGGCCATTTTCATGCACTTTTAACCATTCCATAAATCTTGTGTTTAGGGCCCCTGGAAGCATGAAAATCACTTTAAACATGCTAATTTTAGCTCTAACACTGATGATCCACCTACAAATGTGAACTGACGTTCAAAAATAAAACATTTGAAAACGGACCATTTTCCACATTTCTGAAGCATGACGTAATGGGGGGGTGTTATCTCTTTTGTCAAAAATCAGCTGTTTTTGCTTGAACATTAAATGCCTCCAAATAGTATTTAATTCACTTCCCGAGCCCCTGGAAGCATGAAAATCACTTTAAACATGCTAATTTTAGCTCTAACACTGATGATCCACCTACAAATGTGAACTGACGTTCAAAAATAAAACATTTGAAAACGGACCATTTTCCACATTTCTGAAGCATGACGTAATGGGGGGGTGTTATCTCTTTTGTCGAAAATCAGCCGTTTTTGCTCGAACATTAAATGCCTCCAAATGGTATTTAATTAACTTCCCGGGGTGAAGAAATCCTTTTTGAGAACTCAGAGTGAGTAAATTGGCCATTTTCATGCACTTTTAACCATTCCATAAATCTTGTGTTTAGGGCCCCTGGAAGCATGAAAATCACTTTAAACATGCTAATTTTAGCTCTAACACTGATGATCCACCTACAAATGTGAACTGGCGTTCAAAAATAAAACATTTGAAAACGGACCATTTTCCACATTTCTGAAGCATGACGTAATGGGGGGGTGTTATCTCTTTTGCCAAAAATCAGCTGTTTTTGATTGAACATTAAATGCCTCCAAATAGTATTTAATTCACTTCCCGAGCCCCTGGAAGCATGAAAATCACTTTAAACATGCTAATTTTAGCTCTAACACTGATGATCCACCTACAAATGTGAACTGACGTTCAAAAATAAAACATTTGAAAACGGACCATTTTCCACATTTCTGAAGCATGACGTAATGGGGGGTGTTATCTCTTTTGTCGAAAATCAGCCGTTTCTGCTCGAACATTAAATGCCTCCAAATGGTATTTAATTAACTTCCCGGGGTGAAGAAACACTTTTTGAGAACTCAGAGTGAGTAAATTGGCCATTTTCATGCACTTTTAACCATTCCATAAATCTTGTGTTTAGGGCCCCTGGAAGCATGAAAATCACTTTAAACATGCTAATTTTAGCTCTAACACTGATGATCCACCTACAAATGTGAACTGACGTTCAAAAATAAAACATTTGAAAACGGACCATTTTCCACATTTCTGAAGCATGACGTAATGGGGGGGTGTTATCTCTTTTGTCGAAAATCAGCCGTTTTTGCTCGAACATTAAATGCCTCCAAATGGTATTTAATTAACTTCCCGGGGTGAAGAAACCCTTTTTGAGAACTCAGAGTGAGTAAATTGGCCATTTTCATGCACTTTTAACCATTCCATAAATCTTGTGTTTAGGGCCCCTGGAAGCATGAAAATCACTTTAAACATGCTAATTTTAGCTCTAACACTGATGATCCACCTACAAATGTAAACTGACGTTCAAAAATAAAACATTTGAAAACGGACCATTTTCCACATTTCTGAAGCATGACGTAATGGGGGGGTGTTATCTCTTTTGTCAAAAATCAGCTGTTTTTGCTTGAACATTAAATGCCTCCAAATAGTATTTAATTCACTTCCCGAGCCCCTGGAAGCATGAAAATCACTTTAAACATGCTAATTTTAGCTCTAACACTGATGATCCACCTACAAATGTGAACTGACGTTCAAAAATGAAACATTTGAAAACGGACCATTTTCCACATTTCTGAAGCATGACGTAATGGGGGGGTGTTATCTCTTTTGTCGAAAATCAGCCGTTTTTGCTCGAACATTAAATGCCTCCAAATGGTATTTAATTAACTTCCCGGGGTGAAGAAACCCTTTTTGAGAACTCAGAGTGAGTAAATTGGCCATTTTCATGCACTTTTAACCATTCCATAAATCTTGTGTTTAGGGCCCCTGGAAGCATGAAAATCACTTTAAACATGCTAATTTTAGCTCTAACACTGATGATCCACCTACAAATGTGAACTGATGTTCAAAAATAAAACATTTGAAAACGGACCATTTTCCACATTTCTGAAGCATGACGTAATGGGGGGGTGTTATCTCTTTTGTCGAAAATCAGCCGTTTTTGCTCGAACATTAAATGCCTCCAAATGGTATTTAATTAACTTCCCGGGGTGAAGAAACCCTTTTTGAGAACTCCGAGTGAGTAAATTGGCCATTTTCATGCACTTTTAACCATTCCATAAATCTTGTGTTTAGCGCCCCTGGAAGCATGAAAATCACTTTAAACATGCTAATTTTAGCTCTAACACTGATGATCCACCTACAAATGTGAACTGACGTTCAAAAATAAAACATTTGAAAACGGACCATTTTCCACATTTCCGAAGCATGACGTAATGGGGGGGTGTTATCTCTTTTGTCAAAAATCAGCTGTTTTTGCTTGAACATTAAATGCCTCCAAATAGTATTTAATTCACTTCCCGAGCCCCTGGAAGCATGAAAATCACTTTAAACATGCTAATTTTAGCTCTAACAATGATGATCCACCTACAAATGTGAACTGACGTTCAAAAATAAAACATTTGAAAACGGACCATTTTCCACATTTCTGAAGCATGACGTAATGGGGGGGTGTTATCTCTTTTGTCGAAAATCAGCAGTTTTTGCTCGAACATTAAATGCCTCCAAATGGTATTTAATTAACTTCCCGGGGTGAAGAAACCCTTTTTGAGAACTCAGAGTGAGTAAATTGGCCATTTTCATGCACTTTTAACCATTCCATAAATCTTGTGTTTAGGGCCCCTGGAAGCATGAAAATCACTTTAAACATGCTAATTTTAGCTCTAACATTGATGATCCACCTACAAATGTGAACTGACGTTCAAAAATAAAACATTTGAAAACGGACCATTTTCCACATTTCTGAAGCATGACGTAATGGGGGGGTGTTATCTCTTTTGTCAAAAATCAGCTGTTTTTGATTGAACATTAAATGCCTCCAAATAGTATTTAATTCACTTCCCGAGCCCCTGGAAGCATGAAAATCACTTTAAACATGCTAATTTTAGCTCTAACACTGATGATCCACCTACAAATGTGAACTGACGTTCAAAAATAAAACATTTGAAAACGGACCATTTTCCACATTTCTGAAGCATGACGTAATGGGGGGGTGTTATCTCTTTTGTCGAAAATCAGCCTTTTTTGCTCGAACATCAAATGCCTCCAAATGGTATTTAATTAACTTCCCGGGGTGAAGAAACCCTTTTTGAGAACTCAGAGTGAGTAAATTGGCCATTTTCATGCACTTTTAACCATTCCATAAATCTTGTGTTTAGGGCCCCTGGAAGCATGAAAATCACTTTAAACATGCTAATTTTAGCTCTAACACTGATGATCCACCTACAAATGTGAACTGACGTTCAAAAATAAAACATTTGAAAACGGACCATTTTCCACATTTCTGAAGCATGACGTAATGGGGGGGTGTTATCTCTTTTGTCAAAAATCAGCTGTTTTTGATTGAACATTAAATGCCTCCAAATAGTATTTAATTCACTTCCCGAGCCCCTGGAAGCATGAAAATCACTTTAAACATGCTAATTTTAGCTCTAACACTGATGATCCACCTACAAATGTGAACTGATGTTCAAAAATAAAACATTTGAAAACGGACCATTTTCCACATTTCTGAAGCATGACGTAATGGGGGGGTGTTATCTCTTTTGTCGAAAATCAGCCGTTTTTGCTCGAACATTAAATGCCTCCAAATGGTATTTAATTAACTTCCCGGGGTGAAGAAACCCTTTTTGAGAACTCAGAGTGAGTAAATTGGCCATTTTCATGCACTTTTAACCATTCCATAAATCTTGTGTTTAGGGCCCCTGGAAGCATGAAAATCACTTTAAACATGCTAATTTTAGCTCCAACACTGATGATCCACCTACAAATGTGAACTGACATTCAAAAATAAAACATTTTAAAACGGACCATTTTCCACATTTCTGAAGCATGACGTAATGGGGGGGTGTTATCTCTTTTGTCAAAAATCAGCTGTTTTTGATTGAACATTAAATGCCTCCAAATAGTATTTAATTCACTTCCCGAGCCCCTGGAAGCATGAACATCACTATAAACATGCTAATTTTAGCTCTAACACTGATGATCCACCTACAAATGTGAACTGACGTTCCAAAATAAAACATTTGAAAACGGACCATTTTCCACATTTCTGAAGCATGACGTAATGGGGGGGTGTTATCTCTTTTGTCGAAAATCAGCAGTTTTTGCTCGAACATTAAATGCCTCCAAATGGTATTTAATTAACTTCCCGGGGTGAAGAAACCCTTTTTGAGAACTCAGAGTGAGTAAATTGGCCATTTTCATGCACTTTTAACCATTCCATAGATCTTGTGTTTAGGGCCCCTGGAAGCATGAAAATCACTTTAAACATGCTAATTTTAGCTCTAACACTGATGATCCACCTACAAATGTGAACTGACGTTCAAAAATAAAACATTTGAAAACGGACCATTTTCCACATTTCTGAAGCATGACGTAATGGTGGGGTGTTATCTCTTTTGTCAAAAATCAGCTGTTTTTGATTGAACATTAAATGCCTCCAAATAGTATTTAATTCACTTCCCGAGCCCCTGGAAGCATGAAAATCACTTTAAACATGCTAATTTTAGCTCTAACACTGATGATCCACCTACAAATGTGAACTGACGTTCAAAAATAAAACATTTGAAAACGGACCATTTTCCACATTTCTGAAGCATGACGTAATGGGGGGGTGTTATCTCTTTTGTCGAAAATCAGCCTTTTTTGCTCGAACATTAAATGCCTCCAAATGGTATTTAGTTAACTTCCCGGGGTGAAGAAACCCTTTTTGAGAACTCAGAGTGAGTAAATTGGCCATTTTCATGCACTTTTAACCATTCCATAAATCTTGTGTTTAGGGCCCCTGGAAGCATGAAAATCACTTTAAACATGCTAATTTTAGCTCTAACACTGATGATCCACCTACAAATGTGAACTGACGTTCAAAAATAAAACATTTGAAAACGGACCATTTTCCACATTTCTGAAGCATGACGTAATGGGGGGGTGTTATCTCTTTTGTCAAAAATCAGCTGTTTTTGCTTGAACATTAAATGCCTCCAAATAGTATTTAATTCACTTCCCGAGCCCCTGGAAGCATGAAAATCACTTTAAACATGCTAATTTTAGCTCTAACACTGATGATCCACCTACAAATGTGAACTGACGTTCAAAAATAAAACATTTTAAAACGGACCATTTTCCACATTTCTGAAGCATGACGTAATGGGGGGGTGTTATCTCTTTTGTCAAAAATCAGCTGTTTTTGATTGAACATTAAATGCCTCCAAATAGTATTTAATTCACTTCCCGAGCCCCTGGAAGCATGAACATCACTATAAACATGCTAATTTTAGCTCTAACACTGATGATCCACCTACAAATGTGAACTGACGTTCCAAAATAAAACATTTGAAAACTGACCATTTTCCACATTTCTGAAGCATGACTTAATGGGGGGGGGTGTTATCTCTTTTGTCGAAAATCAGCCGTTTCTGCTCGAACATTAAATGCCTCCAAATGGTATTTAATTAACTTCCCGGGGTGAAGAAACACTTTTTGAGAACTCAAAATGAGTAAATTGGCCATTTTCATGCACTTTTAACCATTCCATAAATCTTGTGTTTAGGGCCCCTGGAAGCATGAAAATCACTTTAAACATGCTAATTTTAGCTCTAACACTTATGATCCACCTACAAATGTGAACTGCCGTTCAAAAATAAAACATTTGAAAACGGACCATTTTCCACATTTCTGAAGCATGACGTAATGGGGGGGTGTTATCTCTTTTGTCAAAAATCAGATGTTTTTGATTGAACACTAAATGCCTCCAAATAGTATTTAATTCACTTCTCGAGCCCCTGGAAGCATGAAAATCACTTTAAACATGCTAATTTTAGCTCTAACACTGATGATCCACCTACAAATGTGAACTGACATTCAAAAATAAAACATTTGAAAACGGACCATTTTCCACATTTCTGAAGCATGACGTAATGGGGGGGTGTTATCTCTTTTGTCGAAAATCAGCCGTTTTTGCTCGAACATTAAATGCCTCCAAATGGTATTTAATTAACTTCCCGGGGTGAAGAAACCCTTTTTGAGAACTCAGAGTGAGTAAATTGGCCATTTTCATGCACTTTTAACCATTCCATAAATCTTGTGTTTAGGGCCCCTGGAAGCATGAAAATCACTTTAAAC
Organism: Lissotriton vulgaris; assembly: GCF_964263255.1. Taxonomy (NCBI): domain Eukaryota; kingdom Metazoa; phylum Chordata; class Amphibia; order Caudata; family Salamandridae; genus Lissotriton; species Lissotriton vulgaris. Next base: position 271,247 of record NW_028252114.1, read on the forward strand.
ATGCTAATTTTAGCTCTAACACTGATGATCCACCTACAAATGTGAACTGACGTTCAAAAATAAAACATTTGAAAACGGACCATTTTCCACATTTCTGAAGCATGACGCAATGGGGGGTGTTATCTCTTTTGTCGAAAATCAGCCGTTTTTGCTCGAACATTATATGCCTCCAAATGGTATTTAATTAACTTCCCGGGGTGAAGAAACCCTTTTTGAGAACTCAGAATGAGTAAATTGGCCATTTTCATGCACTTTTAACCATTCCATAAATCTTGTGTTTAGGGCCCCTGGAAGCATGAAAATCACTTTAAACATGCTAATTTTAGCTCTAACACTGATGATCCACCTACAAATGTGAACTGACGTTAAAAAATAAAACATTTGAAAACTGACCATTTTCCACATTTCTGAAGCATGACGTAATGGGGGGTGTTATCTCTTTTGTCAAAAATCAGCTGTTTTTGATTGAACATTAAATGCCTCCAAATAGTATTTAATTCACTTCCCGAGCCCCTGGGAGCATGAAAATCACTTTAAACATGCTAATTTTAGCTCTAACACTGATGATCCACCTACAAATGTGAACTGATGTTCAAAAATTAAACATTTGAAAACGGACCATTTTCCACATTTCTGAAGCATGACGTAATGGGGGGGTGTTATCTCTTTTGTCGAAAATCAGCCGTTTTTGCTCGAACATTAAATGCCTCCAAATGGTATTTAATTAACTTCCCGGGGTGAAGAAACCCTTTTTGAGAACTCAGAGTGAGTAAATTGGCCATTTTCATGCACTTTTAACCATTCCATAAATCTTGTGTTTAGGGCCCCAGGAAGCATGAAAATCACTTTAAACATGCTAATTTTAGCTCTAACACTGATGATCCACCTACAAATGTGAACTGACGTTCAAAAATAAAACATTTTAAAACGGACCATTTTCCACATTTCTGAAGCATGACGTAATGGGGGGGTGTTATCTCTTTTGTCAAAAATCAGCTGTTTTTGATTGAACATTAAATGCCTCCAAATAGTATTTAATTCACTTCCCGAGCCCCTGGAAGCATGAACATCACTATAAACATGCTAATTTTAGCTCTAACACTGATGATCCACCTACAAATGTGAACTGACGTTCCAAAATAAAACATTTGAAAACGGACCATTTTCCACATTTCTGAAGCATGACTTAATGGGGGGGGGTGTTATCTCTTTTGTCGAAAATCAGCCGTTTCTGCTCGAACATTAAATGCCTCCAAATGGTATTTAATTAACTTCCCGGGGTGAAGAAACACTTTTTGAGAACTCAAAATGAGTAAATTGGCCATTTTCATGCACTTTTAACCATTCCATAAATCTTGTGTTTAGGGCCCCTGGAAGCATGAAAATCACTTTAAACATGCTAATTTTAGCTCTAACACTTATGATCCACCTACAAATGTGAACTGACGTTCAAAAATAAAACATTTGAAAACGGACCATTTTCCACATTTCTGAAGCATGACGTAATGGGGGGGTGTTATCTCTTTTGTCAAAAATCAGATGTTTTTGATTGAACACTAAATGCCTCCAAATAGTATTTAATTCACTTCTCGAGCCCCTGGAAGCATGAAAATCACTTTAAACATGCTAATTTTAGCTCTAACACTGATGATCCACCTACAAATGTGAACTGACATTCAAAAATAAAACATTTGAAAACGGACCATTTTCCACATTTCTGAAGCATGACGTAATGGGGGGGTGTTATCTCTTTTGTCGAAAATCAGCCGTTTTTGCTCGAACATTAAATGCCTCCAAATGGTATTTAATTAACTTCCCGGGGTGAAGAAACCCTTTTTGAGAACTCAGAGTGAGTAAATTGGCCATTTTCATGCACTTTTAACCATTCCATAAATCTTGTGTTTAGGGCCCCTGGAAGCATGAAAATCACTTTAAACATGCTAATTTTAGCTCTAACACTGATGATCCACCTACAAATGTGAACTGACGTTAAAAAATAAAACATTTGAAAACGGACCATTTTCCACATTTCTGAAGCATGACGTAATGGGGGGGTGTTATCTCTTTTGTCAAAAATCAGCTGTTTTTGATTGAACATTAAATGCCTCCAAATAGTATTTAATTCACTTCCCGAGCCCCTGGAAGCATGAAAATCACTTTAAACATGCTAATTTTAGCTCTAACACTGATGATCCACCTACAAATGTGAACTGATGTTCAAAAATAAAACATTTGAAAACGGACCATTTTCCACATTTCTGAAGCATGACGTAATGGGGGGGTGTTATCTCTTTTGTCGAAAATCAGCCGTTTTTGCTCGAACATTAAATGCCTCCAAATGGTATTTAATTAACTTCCCGGGGTGAAGAAACCCTTTTTGAGAACTCAGAGTGAGTAAATTGGCCATTTTCATGCACTTTTAACCATTCCATAAATCTTGTGTTTAGGGCCCCTGGAAGCATGAAAATCACTTTAAACATGCTAATTTTAGCTCTAACACTGATGATCCACCTACAAATGTGAACTGACGTTCAAAAATAAAACATTTGAAAACGGACCATTTTCCACATTTCTGAAGCATGACGTAATGGGGGGTGTTATCTCTTTTGTCGAAAATCAGCCGTTTTTGCTCGAACATTATATGCCTCCAAATGGTATTTAATTAACTTCCCGGGGTGAAGAAACCCTTTTTGAGAACTCAGAGTGAGTAAATTGGCCATTTTCATGCACTTTTAACCATTCCATAAATCTTGTGTTTAGGGCCCCTGGAAGCATGAAAATCACTTTAAACATGCTAATTTTAGCTCTAACACTGATGATCCACCTACAAATGTGAACTGACGTTAAAAAATAAAACATTTGAAAACTGACCATTTTCCACATTTCTGAAGCATGACGTAATGGGGGGTGTTATCTCTTTTGTCAAAAATCAGCTGTTTTTGATTGAACATTAAATGCCTCCAAATAGTATTTAATTCACTTCCCGAGCCCCTGGGAGCATGAAAATCACTTTAAACATGCTAATTTTAGCTCTAACACTGATGATCCACCTACAAATGTGAACTGATGTTCAAAAATTAAACATTTGAAAACGGACCATTTTCCACATTTCTGAAGCATGACGTAATGGGGGGGTGTTATCTCTTTTGTCGAAAATCAGCCGTTTTTGCTCGAACATTAAATGCCTCCAAATGGTATTTAATTAACTTCCCGGGGTGAAGAAACCCTTTTTGAGAACTCAGAGTGAGTAAATTGGCCATTTTCATGCACTTTTAACCATTCCATAAATCTTGTGTTTAGGGCCCCTGGAAGCATGAAAATCACTTTAAACATGCTAATTTTAGCTCTAACACTGATGATCCACCTACAAATGTGAACTGACGTTCAAAAATAAAACATTTGAAAACGGACCATTTTCCACATTTCTGAAGCATGACGTAATGGGGGGGTGTTATCTCTTTTGTCAAAAATCAGCTGTTTTTGCTTGAACATTAAATGCCTCCAAATAGTATTTAATTCACTTCCCGAGCCCCTGGAAGCATGAAAATCACTTTAAACATGCTAATTTTAGCTCTAACACTGATGATCCACCTACAAATGTGAACTGACGTTCAAAAATAAAACATTTGAAAACGGACCATTTTCCACATTTCTGAAGCATGACGTAATGGGGGGGTGTTATCTCTTTTGTCGAAAATCAGCCGTTTTTGCTCGAACATTAAATGCCTCCAAATGGTATTTAATTAACTTCCCGGGGTGAAGAAACCCTTTTTGAGAACTCAGAGTGAGTAAATTGGCCATTTTCATGCACTTTTAACCATTCCATAAATCTTGTGTTTAGGGCCCCTGGAAGCATGAAAATCACTTTAAACATGCTAATTTTAGCTCTAACACTGATGATCCACCTACAAATGTGAACTGACGTTCAAAAATAAAACATTTTAAAACGGACCATTTTCCACATTTCTGAAGCATGACGTAATGGGGGGGTGTTATCTCTTTTGTCAAAAATCAGCTGTTTTTGATTGAACATTAAATGCCTCCAAATAGTATTTAATTCACTTCCCGAGCCCCTGGAAGCATGAACATCACTATAAACATGCTAATTTTAGCTCTAACACTGATGATCCACCTACAAATGTGAACTGACGTTCCAAAATAAAACATTTGAAAACGGACCATTTTCCACATTTCTGAAGCATGACTTAATGGGGGGGGGTGTTATCTCTTTTGTCGAAAATCAGCCGTTTCTGCTCGAACATTAAATGCCTCCAAATGGTATTTAATTAACTTCCCGGGGTGAAGAAACACTTTTTGAGAACTCAAAATGAGTAAATTGGCCATTTTCATGCACTTTTAACCATTCCATAAATCTTGTGTTTAGGGCCCCTGGAAGCATGAAAATCACTTTAAACATGCTAATTTTAGCTCTAACACTTATGATCCACCTACAAATGTGAACTGACGTTCAAAAATAAAACATTTGAAAACGGACCATTTTCCACATTTCTGAAGCATGACGTAATGGGGGGGTGTTATCTCTTTTGTCAAAAATCAGATGTTTTTGATTGAACACTAAATGCCTCCAAATAGTATTTAATTCACTTCTCGAGCCCCTGGAAGCATGAAAATCACTTTAAACATGCTCATTTTAGCTCTAACACTGATGATCCACCTACAAATGTGAACTGACATTCAAAAATAAAACATTTGAAAACGGACCATTTTCCACATTTCTGAAGCATGACGTAATGGGGGGGTGTTATCTCTTTTGTCGAAAATCAGCCGTTTTTGCTCGAACATTAAATGCCTCCAAATGGTATTTAATTAACTTCCCGGGGTGAAGAAACCCTTTTTGAGAACTCAGAGTGAGTAAATTGGCCATTTTCATGCACTTTTAACCATTCCATAAATCTTGTGTTTAGGGCCCCTGGAAGCATGAAAATCACTTTAAACATGCTAATTTTAGCTCTAACACTGATGATCCACCTACAAATGTGAACTGACGTTAAAAAATAAAACATTTGAAAACGGACCATTTTCCACATTTCTGAAGCATGACGTAATGGGGGGGTGTTATCTCTTTTGTCAAAAATCAGCTGTTTTTGATTGAACATTAAATGCCTCCAAATAGTATTTAATTCACTTCCCGAGCCCCTGGAAGCATGAAAATCACTTTAAACATGCTAATTTTAGCTCTAACACTGATGATCCACCTACAAATGTGAACTGATGTTCAAAAATAAAACATTTGAAAACGGACCATTTTCCACATTTCTGAAGCATGACGTAATGGGGGGGTGTTATCTCTTTTGTCGAAAATCAGCCGTTTTTGCTCGAACATTAAATGCCTCCAAATGGTATTTAATTAACTTCCCGGGGTGAAGAAACCCTTTTTGAGAACTCAGAGTGAGTAAATTGGCCATTTTCATGCACTTTTAACCATTCCATAAATCTTGTGTTTAGGGCCCCTGGAAGCATGAAAATCACTTTAAACATGCTAATTTTAGCTCTAACACTGATGATCCACCTACAAATGTGAACTGACGTTCAAAAATAAAACATTTGAAAACGGACCATTTTCCACATTTCTGAAGCATGACGTAATGGGGGGTGTTATCTCTTTTGTCGAAAATCAGCCGTTTTTGCTCGAACATTATATGCCTCCAAATGGTATTTAATTAACTTCCCGGGGTGAAGAAACCCTTTTTGAGAACTCAGAGTGAGTAAATTGGCCATTTTCATGCACTTTTAACCATTCCATAAATCTTGTGTTTAGGGCCCCTGGAAGCATGAAAATCACTTTAAACATGCTAATTTTAGCTCTAACACTGATGATCCACCTACAAATGTGAACTGACGTTCAAAAATAAAACATTTGAAAACGGACCATTTTCCACATTTCTGAAGCATGACGTAATGGGGGGGTGTTATCTCTTTTGTCAAAAATCAGCTGTTTTTGCTTGAACATTAAATGCCTCCAAATAGTATTTAATTCACTTCCCGAGCCCCTGGAAGCATGAAAATCACTTTAAACATGCTAATTTTAGCTCTAACACTGATGATCCACCTACAAATGTGAACTGACGTTCAAAAATAAAACATTTGAAAACGGACCATTTTCCACATTTCTGAAGCATGACGTAATGGGGGGGTGTTATCTCTTTTGTCGAAAATCAGCCGTTTTTGCTCGAACATTAAATGCCTCCAAATGGTATTTAATTAACTTCCCGGGGTGAAGAAACCCTTTTTGAGAACTCAGAGTGAGTAAATTGGCCATTTTCATGCACTTTTAACCATTCCATAAATCTTGTGTTTAGGGCCCCTGGAAGCATGAAAATCACTTTAAACATGCTAATTTTAGCTCTAACACTGATGATCCACCTACAAATGTGAACTGACGTTCAAAAATAAAACATTTGAAAACGGACCATTTTCCACATTTCTGAAGCATGACGTAATGGGGGGGTGTTATCTCTTTTGTCAAAAATCAGCTGTTTTTGCTTGAACATTAAATGCCTCCAAATAGTATTTAATTCACTTCCCGAGCCCCTGGAAGCATGAAAATCACTTTAAACATGCTAATTTTAGCTCTAACACTGATGATCCACCTACAAATGTGAACTGACGTTCAAAAATAAAACATTTGAAAACGGACCATTTTCCACATTTCTGAAGCATGACGTAATGGGGGGGTGTTATCTCTTTTGTCGAAAATCAGCCGTTTTTGCTCGAACATTAAATGCCTCCAAATGGTATTTAATTAACTTCCCGGGGTGAAGAAACCCTTTTTGAGAACTCAGAGTGAGTAAATTGGCCATTTTCATGCACTTTTAACCATTCCATAAATCTTGGTTTAGGGCCCGTGGAAGCATGAAAATCACTTTAAACATGCTAATTTTAGCTCCAACACTGATGATCCACCTACAAATGTGAACTGACGTTCAAAAATAAAACATTTTAAAACAGACCATTTTCCACATTTCTGAAGCATGACGTAATGGGGGGGTGTTATCTCTTTTGTCAAAAATCAGCTGTTTTTGATTGAACATTAAATGCCTCCAAATAGTATTTAATTCACTTCCCGAGCCCCTGGAAGCATGAACATCACTATAAACATGCTAATTTTAGCTCTAACACTGATGATCCACCTACAAATGTGAACTGACGATCCAAAATAAAACATTTGAAAACGGACCATTTTCCACATTTCTGATGCATGACGTAATGGGGGGGTGTTATCTCTTTTGTCGAAAATAAGCCGTTTTTGCTCGAACATTAAATGCCTCCAAATAGTATTTAATTCACTTCCCGAGCCCCTGGAAGCATGAACATCACTATAAACATGCTAATTTTAGCTCTAACACTGATGATCCACCTACAAATGTGAACTGACGTTCCAAAATAAAACATTTGAAAACGGACCATTTTCCACATTTCTGAAGCATGACTTAATGGGGGGGGTGTTATCTCTTTTGTCGAAAATCAGCCGTTTCTGCTCGAACATTAAATGCCTCCAAATGGTATTTAATTAACTTCCCGGGGTGAAGAAACACTTTTTGAGAACTCAAAATGAGTAAATTGGCCATTTTCATGCACTTTTAACCATTCCATAAATCTTGTGTTTAGGGCCCCTGGAAGCATGAAAATCACTTTAAACATGCTAATTTTAGCTCTAACACTTATGATCCACCTACAAATGTGAACTGACGTTCAAAAATAAAACATTTGAAAACGGACCATTTTCCACATTTCTGAAGCATGACGTAATGGGGGGGTGTTATCTCTTTTGTCAAAAATCAGATGTTTTTGATTGAACACTAAATGCCTCCAAATAGTATTTAATTCACTTCTCGAGCCCCTGGAAGCATGAAAATCACTTTAAACATGCTAATTTTAGCTCTAACACTGATGATCCACCTACAAATGTGAACTGACATTCAAAAATAAAACATTTGAAAACGGACCATTTTCCACATTTCTGAAGCATGACGTAATGGGGGGGTGTTATCTCTTTTGTCGAAAATCAGCCGTTTTTGCTCGAACATTAAATGCCTCCAAATGGTATTTAATTAACTTCCCGGGGTGAAGAAACCCTTTTTGAGAACTCAGAGTGAGTAAATTGGCCATTTTCATGCACTTTTAACCATTCCATAAATCTTGTGTTTAGGGCCCCTGGAAGCATGAAAATCACTTTAAACATGCTAATTTTAGCTCTAACACTGATGATCCACCTACAAATGTGAACTGACGTTAAAAAATAAAACATTTGAAAACGGACCATTTTCCACATTTCTGAAGCATGACGTAATGGGGGGGTGTTATCTCTTTTGTCAAAAATCAGCTGTTTTTGATTGAACATTAAATGCCTCCAAATAGTATTTAATTCACTTCCCGAGCCCCTGGAAGCATGAAAATCACTTTAAACATGCTAATTTTAGCTCTAACACTGATGATCCACCTACAAATGTGAACTGATGTTCAAAAATAAAACATTTGAAAACGGACCATTTTCCACATTTCTGAAGCATGACGTAATGGGGGGGTGTTATCTCTTTTGTCGAAAATCAGCCGTTTTTGCTCGAACATTAAATGCCTCCAAATGGTATTTAATTAACTTCCCGGGGTGAAGAAACCCTTTTTGAGAACTCAGAGTGAGTAAATTGGCCATTTTCATGCACTTTTAACCATTCCATAAATCTTGTGTTTAGGGCCCCTGGAAGCATGAAAATCACTTTAAACATGCTAATTTTAGCTCTAACACTGATGATCCACCTACAAATGTGAACTGACGTTCAAAAATAAAACATTTGAAAACGGACCATTTTCCACATTTCTGAAGCATGACATAATGGGGGGGTGTTATCTCTTTTGTCAAAAATCAGCTGTTTTTGCTTGAACATTAAATGCCTCCAAATAGTATTTAATTCACTTCCCGAGCCCCTGGAAGCATGAAAATCACTTTAAACATGCTAATTTTAGCTCTAACACTGATGATCCACCTACAAATGTGAACTGACGTTCAAAAATAAAACATTTGAAAACGGACCATTTTCCACATTTCTGAAGCATGACGTAATGGGGGGGTGTTATCTCTTTTGTCAAAAATCAGCTGTTTTTGCTTGAACATTAAATGCCTCCAAATAGTATTTAATTCACTTCCCGAGCCCCTGGAAGCATGAAAATCACTTTAAACATGCTAATTTTAGCTCTAACACTGATGATCCACCTACAAATGTGAACTGACGTTCAAAAATAAAACATTTGAAAACGGACCATTTTCCACATTTCTGAAGCATGACGTAATGGGGGGGTGTTATCTCTTTTGTCGAAAATCAGCCGTTTTTGCTCGAACATTAAATGCCTCCAAATGGTATTTAATTAACTTCCCGGGGTGAAGAAACCCTTTTTGAGAACTCAGAGTGAGTAAATTGGCCATTTTCATGCACTTTTAACCATTCCATAAATCTTGGTTTAGGGCCCGTGGAAGCATGAAAATCACTTTAAACATGCTAATTTTAGCTCCAACACTGATGATCCACCTACAAATGTGAACTGACGTTCAAAAATAAAACATTTTAAAACAGACCATTTTCCACATTTCTGAAGCATGACGTAATGGGGGGGTGTTATCTCTTTTGTCAAAAATCAGCTGTTTTTGATTGAACATTAAATGCCTCCAAATAGTATTTAATTCACTTCCCGAGCCCCTGGAAGCATGAACATCACTATAAACATGCTAATTTTAGCTCTAACACTGATGATCCACCTACAAATGTGAACTGACGATCCAAAATAAAACATTTGAAAACGGACCATTTTCCACATTTCTGATGCATGACGTAATGGGGGGGTGTTATCTCTTTTGTCGAAAATAAGCCGTTTTTGCTCGAACATTAAATGCCTCCAAATAGTATTTAATTCACTTCCCGAGCCCCTGGAAGCATGAACATCACTATAAACATGCTAATTTTAGCTCTAACACTGATGATCCACCTACAAATGTGAACTGACGTTCCAAAATAAAACATTTGAAAACGGACCATTTTCCACATTTCTGAAGCATGACTTAATGGGGGGGGTGTTATCTCTTTTGTCGAAAATCAGCCGTTTCTGCTCGAACATTAAATGCCTCCAAATGGTATTTAATTAACTTCCCGGGGTGAAGAAACACTTTTTGAGAACTCAAAATGAGTAAATTGGCCATTTTCATGCACTTTTAACCATTCCATAAATCTTGTGTTTAGGGCCCCTGGAAGCATGAAAATCACTTTAAACATGCTAATTTTAGCTCTAACACTTATGATCCACCTACAAATGTGAACTGACGTTCAAAAATAAAACATTTGAAAACGGACCATTTTCCACATTTCTGAAGCATGACGTAATGGGGGGGTGTTATCTCTTTTGTCAAAAATCAGATGTTTTTGATTGAACACTAAATGCCTCCAAATAGTATTTAATTCACTTCTCGAGCCCCTGGAAGCATGAAAATCACTTTAAACATGCTAATTTTAGCTCTAACACTGATGATCCACCTACAAATGTGAACTGACATTCAAAAATAAAACATTTGAAAACGGACCATTTTCCACATTTCTGAAGCATGACGTAATGGGGGGGTGTTATCTCTTTTGTCGAAAATCAGCCGTTTTTGCTCGAACATTAAATGCCTCCAAATGGTATTTAATTAACTTCCCGGGGTGAAGAAACCCTTTTTGAGAACTCAGAGTGAGTAAATTGGCCATTTTCATGCACTTTTAACCATTCCATAAATCTTGTGTTTAGGGCCCCTGGAAGCATGAAAATCACTTTAAACATGCTAATTTTAGCTCTAACACTGATGATCCACCTACAAATGTGAACTGACGTTAAAAAATAAAACATTTGAAAACGGACCATTTTCCACATTTCTGAAGCATGACGTAATGGGGGGGTGTTATCTCTTTTGTCAAAAATCAGCTGTTTTTGATTGAACATTAAATGCCTCCAAATAGTATTTAATTCACTTCCCGAGCCCCTGGAAGCATGAAAATCACTTTAAACATGCTAATTTTAGCTCTAACACTGATGATCCACCTACAAATGTGAACTGATGTTCAAAAATAAAACATTTGAAAACGGACCATTTTCCACATTTCTGAAGCATGACGTAATGGGGGGGTGTTATCTCTTTTGTCGAAAATCAGCCGTTTTTGCTCGAACATTAAATGCCTCCAAATGGTATTTAATTAACTTCCCGGGGTGAAGAAACCCTTTTTGAGAACTCAGAGTGAGTAAATTGGCCATTTTCATGCACTTTTAACCATTCCATAAATCTTGTGTTTAGGGCCCCTGGAAGCATGAAAATCACTTTAAACATGCTAATTTTAGCTCTAACACTGATGATCCACCTACAAATGTGAACTGACGTTCAAAAATAAAACATTTGAAAACGGACCATTTTCCACATTTCTGAAGCATGACGTAATGGGGGGGTGTTATCTCTTTTGTCAAAAATCAGCTGTTTTTGCTTGAACATTAAATGCCTCCGAATAGTATTTAATTCACTTCCCGAGCCCCTGGAAGCATGAAAATCACTTTAAACATGCTAATTTTAGCTCTAACACTGATGATCCACCTACAAATGTGAACTGACGTTCAAAAATAAAACATTTGAAAACGGACCATTTTCCACATTTCTGAAGCATGACGTAATGGGGGGGTGTTATCTCTTTTGTCGAAAATCAGCCGTTTTTGCTCGAACATTAAATGCCTCCAAATGGTATTTAATTAACTTCCCGGGGTGAAGAAACCCTTTTTGAGAACTCAGAGTGAGTAAATTGGCCATTTTCATGCACTTTTAACCATTCCATAAATCTTGTGTTTAGGGCCCCTGGAAGCATGAAAATCACTTTAAACATGCTAATTTTAGCTCTAACACTGATGATCCACCTACAAATGTGAACTGACGTTCAAAAATAAAACATTTGAAAACGGACCATTTTCCACATTTCTGAAGCATGACGTAATGGGGGGGTGTTATCTCTTTTGTCAAAAATCAGCTGTTTTTGATTGAACATTAAATGCCTCCAAATAGTATTTAATTCACTTCCCGAGCCCCTGGAAGCATGAAAATCACTTTAAACATGCTAATTTTAGCTCTAACACTGATGATCCACCTACAAATGTGAACTGACGTTCAAAAATAAAACATTTGAAAACGGACCATTTTCCACATTTCTGAAGCATGACGTAATGGGGGGGTGTTATCTCTTTTGTCGAAAATAAGCCGTTTTTGCTCGAACATTAAATGCCTCCAAATGGTATTTAATTAACGTCCCGGGGTGAAGAAACCCTTTTTGAGAACTCAGAGTGAGTAAATTGGCCATTTTCATGCACTTTTAACCATTCCATAAATCTTGTGTTTAGGGCCCCTGGAAGCATGAAAATCACTTTAAACATGCTAATTTTAGCTCTAACACTGATGATCCACCTACAAATGTGAACTGACGTTCAAAAATAAAACATTTGAAAACGGACCATTTTCCACATTTCTGAAGCATGACGTAATGGGGGGGTGTTATCTCTTTTGTCAAAAATCAGCTGTTTTTGCTTGAACATTAAATGCCTCCAAATAGTATTTAATTCACTTCCCGAGCCCCTGGAAGCATGAAAATCACTTTAAACATGCTAATTTTAGCTCTAACACTGATGATCCACCTACAAATGTGAACTGACGTTCAAAAATAAAACATTTGAAAACGGACCATTTTCCACATTTCTGAAGCATGACGTAATGGGGGGGTGTTATCTCTTTTGTCGAAAATCAGCCGTTTTTGCTCGAACATTAAATGCCTCCAAATGGTATTTAATTAACTTCCCGGGGTGAAGAAACCCTTTTTGAGAACTCAGAGTGAGTAAATTGGCCATTTTCATGCACTTTTAACCATTCCATAAATCTTGGTTTAGGGCCCGTGGAAGCATGAAAATCACTTTAAACATGCTAATTTTAGCTCCAACACTGATGATCCACCTACAAATGTGAACTGACGTTCAAAAATAAAACATTTTAAAACGAACCATTTTCCACATTTCTGAAGCATGACGTAATGGGGGGGTGTTATCTCTTTTGTCAAAAATCAGCTGTTTTTGATTGAACATTAAATGCCTCCAAATAGTATTTAATTCACTTCCCGAGCCCCTGGAAGCATGAACATCACTATAAACATGCTAATTTTAGCTCTAACACTGATGATCCACCTACAAATGTGAACTGACGTTCCAAAATAAAACATTTGAAAACGGACCATTTTCCACATTTCTGAAGCATGACGTAATGGGGGGGTGTTATCTCTTTTGTCGAAAATCAGCCGTTTTTGCTCGAACATTAAATGCCTCCAAATGGTATTTAATTAACTTCCCGGGGTGAAGAGACCCTTTTTGAGAACTCAGAGTGAGTAAATTGGCCATTTTCATGCACTTTTAACCATTCCATAAATCTTGTGTTTAGGGCCCCTGGAAGCATGAAAATCACTTTAAACATGCTAATTTTAGCTCTAACACTTATGATCCACCTACAAATGTGAACTGCCGTTCAAAAATAAAACATTTGAAAACGGACCATTTTCCACATTTCTGAAGCATGACGTAATGGGGGGGTGTTATCTCTTTTGTCAAAAATCAGATGTTTTTGATTGAACACTAAATGCCTCCAAATAGTATTTAATTCACTTCTCGAGCCCCTGGAAGCATGAAAATCACTTTAAACATGCTAATTTTAGCTCTAACACTGATGATCCACCTACAAATGTGAACTGACATTCAAAAATAAAACATTTGAAAACGGACCATTTTCCACATTTCTGAAGCATGACGTAATGGGGGGGTGTTATCTCTTTTGTCGAAAATCAGCCGTTTTTGCTCGAACATTAAATGCCTCCAAATGGTATTTAATTAACTTCCCGGGGTGAAGAAACCCTTTTTGAGAACTCAGAGTGAGTAAATTGGCCATTTTCATGCACTTTTAACCATTCCATAAATCTTGTGTTTAGGGCCCCTGGAAGCATGAAAATCACTTTAAACATGCTAATTTTAGCTCTAACACTGATGATCCACCTACAAATGTGAACTGACGTTCAAAAATAAAACATTTGAAAACGGACCATTTTCCACATTTCTGAAGCATGACGTAATGGGGGGTGTTATCTCTTTTGTCGAAAATCAGCCGTTTTTGCTCGAACATTATATGCCTCCAAATGGTATTTAATTAACTTCCCGGGGTGAAGAAACCCTTTTTGAGAACTCAGAATGAGTAAATTGGCCATTTTCATGCACTTTTAACCATTCCATAAATCTTGTGTTTAGGGCCCCTGGAAGCATGAAAATCACTTTAAACATGCTAATTTTAGCTCTAACACTGATGATCCACCTACAAATGTGAACTGACGTTAAAAAATAAAACATTTGAAAACTGACCATTTTCCACATTTCTGAAGCATGACGTAATGGGGGGTGTTATCTCTTTTGTCAAAAATCAGCTGTTTTTGATTGAACATTAAATGCCTCCAAATAGTATTTAATTCACTTCCCGAGCCCCTGGGAGCATGAAAATCACTTTAAACATGCTAATTTTAGCTCTAACACTGATGATCCACCTACAAATGTGAACTGATGTTCAAAAATTAAACATTTGAAAACGGACCATTTTCCACATTTCTGAAGCATGACGTAATGGGGGGGTGTTATCTCTTTTGTCGAAAATCAGCCGTTTTTGCTCGAACATTAAATGCCTCCAAATGGTATTTAATTAACTTCCCGGGGTGAAGAAACCCTTTTTGAGAACTCAGAGTGAGTAAATTGGCCATTTTCATGCACTTTTAACCATTCCATAAATCTTGTGTTTAGGGCCCCTGGAAGCATGAAAATCACTTTAAACATGCTAATTTTAGCTCTAACACTGATGATCCACCTACAAATGTGAACTGACGTTCAAAAATAAAACATTTTAAAACGGACCATTTTCCACATTTCTGAAGCATGACGTAATGGGGGGGTGTTATCTCTTTTGTCAAAAATCAGCTGTTTTTGATTGAACATTAAATGCCTCCAAATAGTATTTAATTCACTTCCCGAGCCCCTGGAAGCATGAACATCACTATAAACATGCTAATTTTAGCTCTAACACTGATGATCCACCTACAAATGTGAACTGACGTTCCAAAATAAAACATTTGAAAACGGACCATTTTCCACATTTCTGAAGCATGACTTAATGGGGGGGGGTGTTATCTCTTTTGTCGAAAATCAGCCGTTTCTGCTCGAACATTAAATGCCTCCAAATGGTATTTAATTAACTTCCCGGGGTGAAGAAACACTTTTTGAGAACTCAAAATGAGTAAATTGGCCATTTTCATGCACTTTTAACCATTCCATAAATCTTGTGTTTAGGGCCCCTGGAAGCATGAAAATCACTTTAAACATGCTAATTTTAGCTCTAACACTTATGATCCACCTACAAATGTGAACTGACGTTCAAAAATAAAACATTTGAAAACGGACCATTTTCCACATTTCTGAAGCATGACGTAATGGGGGGGTGTTATCTCTTTTGTCAAAAATCAGATGTTTTTGATTGAACACTAAATGCCTCCAAATAGTATTTAATTCACTTCTCGAGCCCCTGGAAGCATGAAAATCACTTTAAACATGCTAATTTTAGCTCTAACACTGATGATCCACCTACAAATGTGAACTGACATTCAAAAATAAAACATTTGAAAACGGACCATTTTCCACATTTCTGAAGCATGACGTAATGGGGGGGTGTTATCTCTTTTGTCGAAAATCAGCCGTTTTTGCTCGAACATTAAATGCCTCCAAATGGTATTTAATTAACTTCCCGGGGTGAAGAAACCCTTTTTGAGAACTCAGAGTGAGTAAATTGGCCATTTTCATGCACTTTTAACCATTCCATAAATCTTGTGTTTAGGGCCCCTGGAAGCATGAAAATCACTTTAAACATGCTAATTTTAGCTCTAACACTGATGATCCACCTACAAATGTGAACTGACGTTAAAAAATAAAACATTTGAAAACGGACCATTTTCCACATTTCTGAAGCATGACGTAATGGGGGGGTGTTATCTCTTTTGTCAAAAATCAGCTGTTTTTGATTGAACATTAAATGCCTCCAAATAGTATTTAATTCACTTCCCGAGCCCCTGGAAGCATGAAAATCACTTTAAACATGCTAATTTTAGCTCTAACACTGATGATCCACCTACAAATGTGAACTGATGTTCAAAAATAAAACATTTGAAAACGGACCATTTTCCACATTTCTGAAGCATGACGTAATGGGGGGGTGTTATCTCTTTTGTCGAAAATCAGCCGTTTTTGCTCGAACATTAAATGCCTCCAAATGGTATTTAATTAACTTCCCGGGGTGAAGAAACCCTTTTTGAGAACTCAGAGTGAGTAAATTGGCCATTTTCATGCACTTTTAACCATTCCATAAATCTTGTGTTTAGGGCCCCTGGAAGCATGAAAATCACTTTAAACATGCTAATTTTAGCTCTAACACTGATGATCCACCTACAAATGTGAACTGACGTTCAAAAATAAAACATTTGAAAACGGACCATTTTCCACATTTCTGAAGCATGACGTAATGGGGGGTGTTATCTCTTTTGTCGAAAATCAGCCGTTTTTGCTCGAACATTATATGCCTCCAAATGGTATTTAATTAACTTCCCGGGGTGAAGAAACCCTTTTTGAGAACTCAGAGTGAGTAAATTGGCCATTTTCATGCACTTTTAACCATTCCATAAATCTTGTGTTTAGGGCCCCTGGAAGCATGAAAATCACTTTAAACATGCTAATTTTAGCTCTAACACTGATGATCCACCTACAAATGTGAACTGACGTTAAAAAATAAAACATTTGAAAACTGACCATTTTCCACATTTCTGAAGCATGACGTAATGGGGGGTGTTATCTCTTTTGTCAAAAATCAGCTGTTTTTGATTGAACATTAAATGCCTCCAAATAGTATTTAATTCACTTCCCGAGCCCCTGGGAGCATGAAAATCACTTTAAACATGCTAATTTTAGCTCTAACACTGATGATCCACCTACAAATGTGAACTGATGTTCAAAAATTAAACATTTGAAAACGGACCATTTTCCACATTTCTGAAGCATGACGTAATGGGGGGGTGTTATCTCTTTTGTCGAAAATCAGCCGTTTTTGCTCGAACATTAAATGCCTCCAAATGGTATTTAATTAACTTCCCGGGGTGAAGAAACCCTTTTTGAGAACTCAGAGTGAGTAAATTGGCCATTTTCATGCACTTTTAACCATTCCATAAATCTTGTGTTTAGGGCCCCTGGAAGCATGAAAATCACTTTAAACATGCTAATTTTAGCTCTAACACTGATGATCCACCTACAAATGTGAACTGACGTTCAAAAATAAAACATTTGAAAACGGACCATTTTCCACATTTCTGAAGCATGACGTAATGGGGGGGTGTTATCTCTTTTGTCAAAAATCAGCTGTTTTTGCTTGAACATTAAATGCCTCCAAATAGTATTTAATTCACTTCCCGAGCCCCTGGAAGCATGAAAATCACTTTAAACATGCTAATTTTAGCTCTAACACTGATGATCCACCTACAAATGTGAACTGACGTTCAAAAATAAAACATTTGAAAACGGACCATTTTCCACATTTCTGAAGCATGACGTAATGGGGGGGTGTTATCTCTTTTGTCGAAAATCAGCCGTTTTTGCTCGAACATTAAATGCCTCCAAATGGTATTTAATTAACTTCCCGGGGTGAAGAAACCCTTTTTGAGAACTCAGAGTGAGTAAATTGGCCATTTTCATGCACTTTTAACCATTCCATAAATCTTGTGTTTAGGGCCCCTGGAAGCATGAAAATCACTTTAAACATGCTAATTTTAGCTCTAACACTGATGATCCACCTACAAATGTGAACTGACGTTCAAAAATAAAACATTTTAAAACGGACCATTTTCCACATTTCTGAAGCATGACGTAATGGGGGGGTGTTATCTCTTTTGTCAAAAATCAGCTGTTTTTGATTGAACATTAAATGCCTCCAAATAGTATTTAATTCACTTCCCGAGCCCCTGGAAGCATGAACATCACTATAAACATGCTAATTTTAGCTCTAACACTGATGATCCACCTACAAATGTGAACTGACGTTCCAAAATAAAACATTTGAAAACGGACCATTTTCCACATTTCTGAAGCATGACTTAATGGGGGGGGGTGTTATCTCTTTTGTCGAAAATCAGCCGTTTCTGCTCGAACATTAAATGCCTCCAAATGGTATTTAATTAACTTCCCGGGGTGAAGAAACACTTTTTGAGAACTCAAAATGAGTAAATTGGCCATTTTCATGCACTTTTAACCATTCCATAAATCTTGTGTTTAGGGCCCCTGGAAGCATGAAAATCACTTTAAACATGCTAATTTTAGCTCTAACACTTATGATCCACCTACAAATGTGAACTGACGTTCAAAAATAAAACATTTGAAAACGGACCATTTTCCACATTTCTGAAGCATGACGTAATGGGGGGGTGTTATCTCTTTTGTCAAAAATCAGATGTTTTTGATTGAACACTAAATGCCTCCAAATAGTATTTAATTCACTTCTCGAGCCCCTGGAAGCATGAAAATCACTTTAAACATGCTAATTTTAGCTCTAACACTGATGATCCACCTACAAATGTGAACTGACATTCAAAAATAAAACATTTGAAAACGGACCATTTTCCACATTTCTGAAGCATGACGTAATGGGGGGGTGTTATCTCTTTTGTCGAAAATCAGCCGTTTTTGCTCGAACATTAAATGCCTCCAAATGGTATTTAATTAACTTCCCGGGGTGAAGAAACCCTTTTTGAGAACTCAGAGTGAGTAAATTGGCCATTTTCATGCACTTTTAACCATTCCATAAATCTTGTGTTTAGGGCCCCTGGAAGCATGAAAATCACTTTAAACATGCTAATTTTAGCTCTAACACTGATGATCCACCTACAAATGTGAACTGACGTTAAAAAATAAAACATTTGAAAACGGACCATTTTCCACATTTCTGAAGCATGACGTAATGGGGGGGTGTTATCTCTTTTGTCAAAAATCAGCTGTTTTTGATTGAACATTAAATGCCTCCAAATAGTATTTAATTCACTTCCCGAGCCCCTGGAAGCATGAAAATCACTTTAAACATGCTAATTTTAGCTCTAACACTGATGATCCACCTACAAATGTGAACTGATGTTCAAAAATAAAACATTTGAAAACGGACCATTTTCCACATTTCTGAAGCATGACGTAATGGGGGGGTGTTATCTCTTTTGTCGAAAATCAGCCGTTTTTGCTCGAACATTAAATGCCTCCAAATGGTATTTAATTAACTTCCCGGGGTGAAGAAACCCTTTTTGAGAACTCAGAGTGAGTAAATTGGCCATTTTCATGCACTTTTAACCATTCCATAAATCTTGTGTTTAGGGCCCCTGGAAGCATGAAAATCACTTTAAACATGCTAATTTTAGCTCTAACACTGATGATCCACCTACAAATGTGAACTGACGTTCAAAAATAAAACATTTGAAAACGGACCATTTTCCACATTTCTGAAGCATGACGTAATGGGGGGTGTTATCTCTTTTGTCGAAAATCAGCCGTTTTTGCTCGAACATTATATGCCTCCAAATGGTATTTAATTAACTTCCCGGGGTGAAGAAACCCTTTTTGAGAACTCAGAGTGAGTAAATTGGCCATTTTCATGCACTTTTAACCATTCCATAAATCTTGTGTTTAGGGCCCCTGGAAGCATGAAAATCACTTTAAACATGCTAATTTTAGCTCTAACACTGATGATCCACCTACAAATGTGAACTGACGTTAAAAAATAAAACATTTGAAAACTGACCATTTTCCACATTTCTGAAGCATGACGTAATGGGGGGTGTTATCTCTTTTGTCAAAAATCAGCTGTTTTTGATTGAACATTAAATGCCTCCAAATAGTATTTAATTCACTTCCCGAGCCCCTGGGAGCATGAAAATCACTTTAAACATGCTAATTTTAGCTCTAACACTGATGATCCACCTACAAATGTGAACTGATGTTCAAAAATTAAACATTTGAAAACGGACCATTTTCCACATTTCTGAAGCATGACGTAATGGGGGGGTGTTATCTCTTTTGTCGAAAATCAGCCGTTTTTGCTCGAACATTAAATGCCTCCAAATGGTATTTAATTAACTTCCCGGGGTGAAGAAACCCTTTTTGAGAACTCAGAGTGAGTAAATTGGCCATTTTCATGCACTTTTAACCATTCCATAAATCTTGTGTTTAGGGCCCCTGGAAGCATGAAAATCACTTTAAACATGCTAATTTTAGCTCTAACACTGATGATCCACCTACAAATGTGAACTGACGTTCAAAAATAAAACATTTGAAAACGGACCATTTTCCACATTTCTGAAGCATGACGTAATGGGGGGGTGTTATCTCTTTTGTCAAAAATCAGCTGTTTTTGCTTGAACATTAAATGCCTCCAAATAGTATTTAATTCACTTCCCGAGCCCCTGGAAGCATGAAAATCACTTTAAACATGCTAATTTTAGCTCTAACACTGATGATCCACCTACAAATGTGAACTGACGTTCAAAAATAAAACATTTGAAAACGGACCATTTTCCACATTTCTGAAGCATGACGTAATGGGGGGGTGTTATCTCTTTTGTCGAAAATCAGCCGTTTTTGCTCGAACATTAAATGCCTCCAAATGGTATTTAATTAACTTCCCGGGGTGAAGAAACCCTTTTTGAGAACTCAGAGTGAGTAAATTGGCCATTTTCATGCACTTTTAACCATTCCATAAATCTTGTGTTTAGGGCCCCTGGAAGCATGAAAATCACTTTAAACATGCTAATTTTAGCTCTAACACTGATGATCCACCTACAAATGTGAACTGACGTTCAAAAATAAAACATTTGAAAACGGACCATTTTCCACATTTCTGAAGCATGACGTAATGGGGGGGGTGTTATCTCTTTTGTCAAAAATCAGCTGTTTTTGATTGAACATTAAATGCCTCCAAATAGTATTTAATTCACTTCCCGAGCCCCTGGAAGCATGAAAATCACTTTAAACATGCTAATTTTAGCTCTAACACTGATGATCCACCTACAAATGTGAACTGACGTTCAAAAATAAAACATTTGAAAACGGACCATTTTCCACATTTCTGAAGCATGACGTAATGGGGGGGTGTTATCTCTTTTGTCGAAAATAAGCCGTTTTTGCTCGAACATTAAATGCCTCCAAATGGTATTTAATTAACGTCCCGGGGTGAAGAAACCCTTTTTGAGAACTCAGAGTGAGTAAATTGGCCATTTTCATGCACTTTTAACCATTCCATAAATCTTGTGTTTAGGGCCCCTGGAAGCATGAAAATCACTTTAAACATGCTAATTTTAGCTCTAACACTGATGATCCACCTACAAATGTGAACTGACGTTCAAAAATAAAACATTTGAAAACGGACCATTTTCCACATTTCTGAAGCATGACGTAATGGGGGGGTGTTATCTCTTTTGTCAAAAATCAGCTGTTTTTGCTTGAACATTAAATGCCTCCAAATAGTATTTAATTCACTTCCCGAGCCCCTGGAAGCATGAAAATCACTTTAAACATGCTAATTTTAGCTCTAACACTGATGATCCACCTACAAATGTGAACTGACGTTCAAAAATAAAACATTTGAAAACGGACCATTTTCCACATTTCTGAAGCATGACGTAATGGGGGGGTGTTATCTCTTTTGTCGAAAATCAGCCGTTTTTGCTCGAACATTAAATGCCTCCAAATGGTATTTAATTAACTTCCCGGGGTGAAGAAACCCTTTTTGAGAACTCAGAGTGAGTAAATTGGCCATTTTCATGCACTTTTAACCATTCCATAAATCTTGGTTTAGGGCCCGTGGAAGCATGAAAATCACTTTAAACATGCTAATTTTAGCTCCAACACTGATGATCCACCTACAAATGTGAACTGACGTTCAAAAATAAAACATTTTAAAACAGACCATTTTCCACATTTCTGAAGCATGACGTAATGGGGGGGTGTTATCTCTTTTGTCAAAAATCAGCTGTTTTTGATTGAACATTAAATGCCTCCAAATAGTATTTAATTCACTTCCCGAGCCCCTGGAAGCATGAACATCACTATAAACATGCTAATTTTAGCTCTAACACTGATGATCCACCTACAAATGTGAACTGACGATCCAAAATAAAACATTTGAAAACGGACCATTTTCCACATTTCTGATGCATGACGTAATGGGGGGGTGTTATCTCTTTTGTCGAAAATAAGCCGTTTTTGCTCGAACATTAAATGCCTCCAAATAGTATTTAATTCACTTCCCGAGCCCCTGGAAGCATGAACATCACTATAAACATGCTAATTTTAGCTCTAACACTGATGATCCACCTACAAATGTGAACTGACGTTCCAAAATAAAACATTTGAAAACGGACCATTTTCCACATTTCTGAAGCATGACTTAATGGGGGGGGTGTTATCTCTTTTGTCGAAAATCAGCCGTTTCTGCTCGAACATTAAATGCCTCCAAATGGTATTTAATTAACTTCCCGGGGTGAAGAAACACTTTTTGAGAACTCAAAATGAGTAAATTGGCCATTTTCATGCACTTTTAACCATTCCATAAATCTTGTGTTTAGGGCCCCTGGAAGCATGAAAATCACTTTAAACATGCTAATTTTAGCTCTAACACTTATGATCCACCTACAAATGTGAACTGACGTTCAAAAATAAAACATTTGAAAACGGACCATTTTCCACATTTCTGAAGCATGACGTAATGGGGGGGTGTTATCTCTTTTGTCAAAAATCAGATGTTTTTGATTGAACACTAAATGCCTCCAAATAGTATTTAATTCACTTCTCGAGCCCCTGGAAGCATGAAAATCACTTTAAACATGCTAATTTTAGCTCTAACACTGATGATCCACCTACAAATGTGAACTGACATTCAAAAATAAAACATTTGAAAACGGACCATTTTCCACATTTCTGAAGCATGACGTAATGGGGGGGTGTTATCTCTTTTGTCGAAAATCAGCCGTTTTTGCTCGAACATTAAATGCCTCCAAATGGTATTTAATTAACTTCCCGGGGTGAAGAAACCCTTTTTGAGAACTCAGAGTGAGTAAATTGGCCATTTTCATGCACTTTTAACCATTCCATAAATCTTGTGTTTAGGGCCCCTGGAAGCATGAAAATCACTTTAAACATGCTAATTTTAGCTCTAACACTGATGATCCACCTACAAATGTGAACTGA
The DNA here is from genome assembly GCF_964263255.1 of Lissotriton vulgaris. Taxonomy (NCBI): domain Eukaryota; kingdom Metazoa; phylum Chordata; class Amphibia; order Caudata; family Salamandridae; genus Lissotriton; species Lissotriton vulgaris. Next base: position 294,644 of record NW_028252114.1, read on the forward strand.
CGTTAAAAAATAAAACATTTGAAAACGGACCATTTTCCACATTTCTGAAGCATGACGTAATGGGGGGGTGTTATCTCTTTTGTCAAAAATCAGCTGTTTTTGATTGAACATTAAATGCCTCCAAATAGTATTTAATTCACTTCCCGAGCCCCTGGAAGCATGAAAATCACTTTAAACATGCTAATTTTAGCTCTAACACTGATGATCCACCTACAAATGTGAACTGATGTTCAAAAATAAAACATTTGAAAACGGACCATTTTCCACATTTCTGAAGCATGACGTAATGGGGGGGTGTTATCTCTTTTGTCGAAAATCAGCCGTTTTTGCTCGAACATTAAATGCCTCCAAATGGTATTTAATTAACTTCCCGGGGTGAAGAAACCCTTTTTGAGAACTCAGAGTGAGTAAATTGGCCATTTTCATGCACTTTTAACCATTCCATAAATCTTGTGTTTAGGGCCCCTGGAAGCATGAAAATCACTTTAAACATGCTAATTTTAGCTCTAACACTGATGATCCACCTACAAATGTGAACTGACGTTCAAAAATAAAACATTTGAAAACGGACCATTTTCCACATTTCTGAAGCATGACGTAATGGGGGGGTGTTATCTCTTTTGTCAAAAATCAGCTGTTTTTGCTTGAACATTAAATGCCTCCAAATAGTATTTAATTCACTTCCCGAGCCCCTGGAAGCATGAAAATCACTTTAAACATGCTAATTTTAGCTCTAACACTGATGATCCACCTACAAATGTGAACTGACGTTCAAAAATAAAACATTTGAAAACGGACCATTTTCCACATTTCTGAAGCATGACGTAATGGGGGGGTGTTATCTCTTTTGTCGAAAATCAGCCGTTTTTGCTCGAACATTAAATGCCTCCAAATGGTATTTAATTAACTTCCCGGGGTGAAGAAACCCTTTTTGAGAACTCAGAGTGAGTAAATTGGCCATTTTCATGCACTTTTAACCATTCCATAAATCTTGTGTTTAGGGCCCCTGGAAGCATGAAAATCACTTTAAACATGCTAATTTTAGCTCTAACACTGATGATCCACCTACAAATGTGAACTGACGTTCAAAAATAAAACATTTGAAAACGGACCATTTTCCACATTTCTGAAGCATGACGTAATGGGGGGGTGTTATCTCTTTTGTCAAAAATCAGCTGTTTTTGATTGAACATTAAATGCCTCCAAATAGTATTTAATTCACTTCCCGAGCCCCTGGAAGCATGAAAATCACTTTAAACATGCTAATTTTAGCTCTAACACTGATGATCCACCTACAAATGTGAACTGACGTTCAAAAATAAAACATTTGAAAACGGACCATTTTCCACATTTCTGAAGCATGACGTAATGGGGGGGTGTTATCTCTTTTGTCGAAAATAAGCCGTTTTTGCTCGAACATTAAATGCCTCCAAATGGTATTTAATTAACGTCCCGGGGTGAAGAAACCCTTTTTGAGAACTCAGAGTGAGTAAATTGGCCATTTTCATGCACTTTTAACCATTCCATAAATCTTGTGTTTAGGGCCCCTGGAAGCATGAAAATCACTTTAAACATGCTAATTTTAGCTCTAACACTGATGATCCACCTACAAATGTGAACTGACGTTCAAAAATAAAACATTTGAAAACGGACCATTTTCCACATTTCTGAAGCATGACGTAATGGGGGGGTGTTATCTCTTTTGTCAAAAATCAGCTGTTTTTGCTTGAACATTAAATGCCTCCAAATAGTATTTAATTCACTTCCCGAGCCCCTGGAAGCATGAAAATCACTTTAAACATGCTAATTTTAGCTCTAACACTGATGATCCACCTACAAATGTGAACTGACGTTCAAAAATAAAACATTTGAAAACGGACCATTTTCCACATTTCTGAAGCATGACGTAATGGGGGGGTGTTATCTCTTTTGTCGAAAATCAGCCGTTTTTGCTCGAACATTAAATGCCTCCAAATGGTATTTAATTAACTTCCCGGGGTGAAGAAACCCTTTTTGAGAACTCAGAGTGAGTAAATTGGCCATTTTCATGCACTTTTAACCATTCCATAAATCTTGGTTTAGGGCCCGTGGAAGCATGAAAATCACTTTAAACATGCTAATTTTAGCTCCAACACTGATGATCCACCTACAAATGTGAACTGACGTTCAAAAATAAAACATTTTAAAACGGACCATTTTCCACATTTCTGAAGCATGACGTAATGGGGGGGTGTTATCTCTTTTGTCAAAAATCAGCTGTTTTTGATTGAACATTAAATGCCTCCAAATAGTATTTAATTCACTTCCCGAGCCCCTGGAAGCATGAACATCACTATAAACATGCTAATTTTAGCTCTAACACTGATGATCCACCTACAAATGTGAACTGACGTTCCAAAATAAAACATTTGAAAACGGACCATTTTCCACATTTCTGAAGCATGACGTAATGGGGGGGTGTTATCTCTTTTGTCGAAAATCAGCCGTTTTTGCTCGAACATTAAATGCCTCCAAATGGTATTTAATTAACTTCCCGGGGTGAAGAGACCCTTTTTGAGAACTCAGAGTGAGTAAATTGGCCATTTTCATGCACTTTTAACCATTCCATAAATCTTGTGTTTAGGGCCCCTGGAAGCATGAAAATCACTTTAAACATGCTAATTTTAGCTCTAACACTGATGATCCACCTACAAATGTGAACTGACGTTAAAAAATAAAACATTTGAAAACGGACCATTTTCCACATTTCTGAAGCATGACGTAATGGGGGGGGTGTTATCTCTTTTGTCAAAAATCAGCTGTTTTTGATTGAACATTAAATGCCTCCAAATAGTATTTAATTCACTTCCCGAGCCCCTGGAAGCATGAAAATCACTTTAAACATGCTAATTTTAGCTCTAACACTGATGATCCACCTACAAATGTGAACTGATGTTCAAAAATAAAACATTTGAAAACGGACCATTTTCCACATTTCTGAAGCATGACTTAATGGGGGGGGTGTTATCTCTTTTGTCGAAAATCAGCCGTTTCTGCTCGAACATTAAATGCCTCCAAATGGTATTTAATTAACTTCCCGGGGTGAAGAAACACTTTTTGAGAACTCAGAGTGAGTAAATTGGCCATTTTCATGCACTTTTAACCATTCCATAAATCTTGTGTTTAGGGCCCCTGGAAGCATGAAAATCACTTTAAACATGCTAATTTTAGCTCTAACACTGATGATCCACCTACAAATGTGAACTGACGTTCAAAAATAAAACATTTGAAAACGGACCATTTTCCACATTTCTGAAGCATGACGTAATGGGGGGGGTGTTATCTCTTTTGTCAAAAATCAGATGTTTTTGATTGAACATTAAATGCCTCCAAATAGTATTTAATTCACTTCCCGAGCCCCTGGAAGCATGAAAATCACTTTAAACATGCTAATTTTAGCTCTAACACTGATGATCCACCTACAAATGTGAACTGATGTTCAAAAATAAAACATTTGAAAACGGACCATTTTCCACATTTCTGAAGCATGACTTAATGGGGGGGGTGTTATCTCTTTTGTCGAAAATCAGCCGTTTCTGCTCGAACATTAAATGCCTCCAAATGGTATTTAATTAACTTCCCGGGGTGAAGAAACACTTTTTGAGAACTCAGAGTGAGTAAATTGGCCATTTTCATGCACTTTTAACCATTCCATAAATCTTGTGTTTAGGGCCCCTGGAAGCATGAAAATCACTTTAAACATGCTAATTTTAGCTCTAACACTGATGATCCACCTACAAATGTGAACTGACGTTCAAAAATAAAACATTTGAAAACGGACCATTTTCCACATTTCTGAAGCATGACGTAATGGGGGGTGTTATCTCTTTTGTCGAAAATCAGCCGTTTTTGCTCGAACATTAAATGCCTCCAAATGGTATTTAATTAACTTCCCGGGGTGAAGAAACCCTTTTTGAGAACTCAGAGTGAGTAAATTGGCCATTTTCATGCACTTTTAACCATTCCATAAATCTTGTGTTTAGGGCCCCTGGAAGCATGAAAATCACTTTAAACATGCTAATTTGAGCTCTAACACTGATGATCCACCTACAAATGTGAACTGACGTTAAAAAATAAAACATTTGAAAACGGACCATTTTCCACATTTCTGAAGCATGACGTAATGGGGGGGTGTTATCTCTTTTGTCAAAAATCAGCTGTTTTTGATTGAACATTAAATGCCTCCAAATAGTATTTAATTCACTTCCCGAGCCCCTGGGAGCATGAAAATCACTTTAAACATGCTAATTTTAGCTCTAACACTGATGATCCACCTACAAATGTGAACTGATGTTCAAAAATTAAACATTTGAAAACGGACCATTTTCCACATTTCTGAAGCATGACGTAATGGGGGGGTGTTATCTCTTTTGTCGAAAATCAGCCGTTTTTGCTCGAACATTAAATGCCTCCAAATGGTATTTAATTAACTTCCCGGGGTGAAGAAACCCTTTTTGAGAACTCAGAGTGAGTAAATTGGCCATTTTCATGCACTTTTAACCATTCCATAAATCTTGTGTTTAGGGCCCCTGGAAGCATGAAAATCACTTTAAACATGCTAATTTTAGCTCTAACACTGATGATCCACCTACAAATGTGAACTGACGTTCAAAAATAAAACATTTGAAAACGGACCATTTTCCACATTTCTGAAGCATGACGTAATGGGGGGGTGTTATCTCTTTTGTCAAAAATCAGCTGTTTTTGCTTGAACATTAAATGCCTCCAAATAGTATTTAATTCACTTCCCGAGCCCCTGGAAGCATGAAAATCACTTTAAACATGCTAATTTTAGCTCTAACACTGATGATCCACCTACAAATGTGAACTGACGTTCAAAAATAAAACATTTGAAAACGGACCATTTTCCACATTTCTGAAGCATGACGTAATGGGGGGGTGTTATCTCTTTTGTCGAAAATCAGCCGTTTTTGCTCGAACATTAAATGCCTCCAAATGGTATTTAATTAACTTCCCGGGGTGAAGAAACCCTTTTTGAGAACTCAGAGTGAGTAAATTGGCCATTTTCATGCACTTTTAACCATTCCATAAATCTTGTGTTTAGGGCCCCTGGAAGCATGAAAATCACTTTAAACATGCTAATTTTAGCTCTAACACTGATGATCCACCTACAAATGTGAACTGACGTTCAAAAATAAAACATTTGAAAACGGACCATTTTCCACATTTCTGAAGCATGACGTAATGGGGGGGTGTTATTTCTTTTGTCAAAAATCAGCTGTTTTTGATTGAACATTAAATGCCTCCAAATAGTATTTAATTCACTTCCCGAGCCCCTGGAAGCATGAAAATCACTTTAAACATGCTAATTTTAGCTCTAACACTGATGATCCACCTACAAATGTGAACTGACGTTCAAAAATAAAACATTTGAAAACGGACCATTTTCCACATTTCTGAAGCATGACGTAATGGGGGGGTGTTATCTCTTTTGTCGAAAATAAGCCGTTTTTGCTCGAACATTAAATGCCTCCAAATGGTATTTAATTAACTTCCCGGGGTGAAGAAACCCTTTTTGAGAACTCAGAGTGAGTAAATTGGCCATTTTCATGCACTTTTAACCATTCCATAAATCTTGTGTTTAGGGCCCCTGGAAGCATGAAAATCACTTTAAACATGCTAATTTTAGCTCTAACACTGATGATCCACCTACAAATGTGAACTGACGTTCAAAAATAAAACATTTGAAAACGGACCATTTTCCACATTTCTGAAGCATGACGTAATGGGGGGGTGTTATCTCTTTTGTCAAAAATCAGCTGTTTTTGCTTGAACATTAAATGCCTCCAAATAGTATTTAATTCACTTCCCGAGCCCCTGGAAGCATGAAAATCACTTTAAACATGCTAATTTTAGCTCTAACACTGATGATCCACCTACAAATGTGAACTGACGTTCAAAAATAAAACATTTGAAAACGGACCATTTTCCACATTTCTGAAGCATGACGTAATGGGGGGGTGTTATCTCTTTTGTCGAAAATCAGCCGTTTTTGCTCGAACATTAAATGCCTCCAAATGGTATTTAATTAACTTCCCGGGGTGAAGAAACCCTTTTTGAGAACTCAGAGTGAGTAAATTGGCCATTTTCATGCACTTTTAACCATTCCATAAATCTTGGTTTAGGGCCCGTGGAAGCATGAAAATCACTTTAAACATGCTAATTTTAGCTCCAACACTGATGATCCACCTACAAATGTGAACTGATGTTCAAAAATAAAACATTTTAAAACGGACCATTTTCCACATTTCTGAAGCATGACGTAATGGGGGGGTGTTATCTCTTTTGTCAAAAATCAGCTGTTTTTGATTGAACATTAAATGCCTCCAAATAGTATTTAATTCACTTCCCGAGCCCCTGGAAGCATGAACATCACTATAAACATGCTAATTTTAGCTCTAACACTGATGATCCACCTACAAATGTGAACTGACGTTCCAAAATAAAACATTTGAAAACGGACCATTTTCCACATTTCTGAAGCATGACGTAATGGGGGGGTGTTATCTCTTTTGTCGAAAATCAGCCGTTTTTGCTCGAACATTAAATGCCTCCAAATGGTATTTAATTAACTTCCCGGGGTGAAGAAACCCTTTTTGAGAACTCAGAGTGAGTAAATTGGCCATTTTCATGCACTTTTAACCATTCCATAAATCTTGTGTTTAGGGCCCCTGGAAGCATGAAAATCACTTTAAACATGCTAATTTTAGCTCTAACACTGATGATCCACCTACAAATGTGAACTGATGTTCAAAAATAAAACATTTGAAAACGGACCATTTTCCACATTTCTGAAGCATGACTTAATGGGGGGGGTGTTATCTCTTTTGTCGAAAATCAGCCGTTTCTGCTCGAACATTAAATGCCTCCAAATGGTATTTAATTAACTTCCCGGGGTGAAGAAACACTTTTTGAGAACTCAGAGTGAGTAAATTGGCCATTTTCATGCACTTTTAACCATTCCATAAATCTTGTGTTTAGGGCCCCTGGAAGCATGAAAATCACTTTCAACATGCTAATTTTAGCTCTAACACTGATGATCCACCTACAAATGTGAACTGACGTTCAAAAATAAAACATTTGAAAACGGACCATTTTCCACATTTCTGAAGCATGACGTAATGGGGGGGTGTTATCTCTTTTGTCAAAAATCAGATGTTTTTGATTGAACATTAAATGCCTCCAAATAGTATTTAATTCACTTCCCGAGCCCCTGGAAGCATGAAAATCACTTTAAACATGCTAATTTTAGCTCTAACACTGATGATCCACCTACAAATGTGAACTGATGTTCAAAAATAAAACATTTGAAAACGGACCATTTTCCACATTTCTGAAGCATGACTTAATGGGGGGGGTGTTATCTCTTTTGTCGAAAATCAGCCGTTTCTGCTCGAACATTAAATGCCTCCAAATGGTATTTAATTAACTTCCCGGGGTGAAGAAACACTTTTTGAGAACTCAGAGTGAGTAAATTGGCCATTTTCATGCACTTTTAACCATTCCATAAATCTTGTGTTTAGGGCCCCTGGAAGCATGAAAATCACTTTAAACATGCTAATTTTAGCTCTAACACTGATGATCCACCTACAAATGTGAACTGACGTTCAAAAATAAAACATTTGAAAACGGACCATTTTCCACATTTCTGAAGCATGACGTAATGGGGGGGTGTTATCTCTTTTGTCAAAAATCAGATGTTTTTGATTGAACATTAAATGCCTCCAAATAGTATTTAATTCTCTTCCCGAGCCCCTGGAAGCATGAAAATCACTTTAAACATGCTAATTTTAGCTCTAACACTGATGATCCACCTACAAATGTGAACTGACGTTCAAAAATAAAACATTTGAAAACGGACCATTTTCCACATTTCTGAAGCATGACGTAATGGGGGGGTGTTATCTCTTTTGTCGAAAATCAGCCGTTTTTGCTCGAACATTAAATGCCTCCAAATGGTATTTAATTAACTTCCCGGGGTGAAGAAACCCTTTTTGAGAACTCAGAGTGAGTAAATTGGCCATTTTCATGCACTTTTAACCATTCCATAAATCTTGTGTTTAGGGCCACTGGAAGCATGAAAATCACTTTAAACATGCTAATTTTAGCTCTAACACTGATGATCCACCTACAAATGTGTACTGACGTTCAAAAATAAAACATTTGAAAACGGACCATTTTCCACATTTCTGAAGCATGACGTAATGGGGGGGTGTTATCTCTTTTGTCAAAAATCAGCTGTTTTTGCTTGAACATTAAATGCCTCCAAATAGTATTTAATTCACTTCCCGAGCCCCTGGAAGCATGAAAATCACTTTAAACATGCTAATTTTAGCTCTAACACTGATGATCCACCTACAAATGTGAACTGACGTTCAAAAATAAAACATTTGAAAACGGACCATTTTCCACATTTCTGAAGCATGACGTAATGGGGGGGTGTTATCTCTTTTGTCGAAAATCAGCCGTTTTTGCTCGAACATTAAATGCCTCCAAATGGTATTTAATTAACTTCCCGGGGTGAAGAAACCCTTTTTGAGAACTCAGAGTGAGTAAATTGGCCATTTTCATGCACTTTTAACCATTCCATAAATCTTGTGTTTAGGGCCCCTGGAAGCATGAAAATCACTTTAAGCATGCTAATTTTAGCTCTAACACTGATGATCCACCTACAAATGTGAACTGACGGTCAAAAATAAAACATTTGAAAACGGACCATTTTCCACATTTCTGAAGCATGACGTAATGGGGGGTGTTATCTCTTTTGTCAAAAATCAGCTGTTTTTGGTTGAACATTAAATGCCTCCAAATAGTATTTAATTCACTTCCCGAGCCCCTGGAAGCATGAACATCACTATAAACATGCTAATTTTAGCTCTAACACTGATGATCCACCTACAAATGTGAACTGACATTCCAAAATAAAACATTTGAAAACGGACCATTTTCCACATTTCTGAAGCATGACTTAATGGGGGGGTGTTATCTCTTTTGTCGAAAATCAGCCGTTTCTGCTCGAACATTAAATGCCTCCAAATGGTATTTAATTAACTTCCCGGGGTGAAGAAACACTTTTTGAGAACTCAGAGTGAGTAAATTTTTCATTTTCATGCACTTTTAACCATTCCATATATCTTGTGTTTAGGGACCCTGGAAGCATGAAAATCACTTTAAACATGCTAATTTTAGCTCTAACACTGATGATCCACCTACAAATGTGAACTGACGTTCAAAAATAAAACATTTGAAAACGGACCATTTTCCACATTTCTGAAGCATGACGTAATGGGGGGGGGTTATCTCTTTTGTCATAAATCAGATGTTTTTGATTGAACATTAAATGCCTCCAAATAGTATTTAATTCACTTCCCGAGCCCCTGGAAGCATGAAAATCACTTTAAACATGCTAATTTTAGCTCTAACACTGATGATCCACCTACAAATGTGAACTGACGTTCAAAAATAAAACATTTGAAAACGGACCATTTTCCACATTTCTGAAGCATGACGTAATGGGGGGGTGTTATCTCTTTTGTCGAAAATCAGCCGTTTTTGCTCGAACATTAAATGCCTCCAAATGGTATTTAATTAACTTCCCGGGGTGAAGAAACCCTTTTTGAGAACTCAGAGTGAGTAAATTGGCCATTTTCAGGCACTTTTAACCATTCCATAAATCTTGTGTTTAGGGCCCCTGGAAGCATGAAAATCACTTTAAACATGCTAATTTTAGCTCTAACACTGATGATCCACCTACAAATGTGAACTGACGTTCAAAAATGAAACATTTGAAAACGGACCATTTTCCACATTTCTGAAGCATGACGTAATGGGGGGGTGTTATCTCTTTTGTCAAAAATCAGCCGTTTTGCTTGAACATTAAATGCCTCCAAATAGTATTTAATTCACTTCCCGAGCCCCTGGAAGCATGAAAATCACTTTAAACACGCTAATTTTAGCTCTAACACTGATGATCCACCTACAAATGTGAACTGACGTTCAAAAATAAAACATTTGAAAACGGACCATTTTCCACATTTCTGAAGCATGACGTAATGGGGGGGTGTTATCTCTTTTGTCGAAAATCAGCCGTTTTTGCTCGAACATTAAATGCCTCCAAATGGTATTTAATTAACTTCCCGGGGTGAATAAACCCTTTTTGAGAACTCAGAGTGAGTAAATTGGCCATTTTCATGCACTTTTAACCATTCCATAAATCTTGTGTTTAGGGCCCCTGGAAGCATGAAAATCACTTAAAACATGCTAATTTTAGCTCTAACACTGATGATCCACCTACAAATGTGAACTGACGTTCAAAAATAAAACATTTGAAAACGGACCATTTTCCACATTTCTGAAGCATGACGTAATGGGGGGGTGTTATCTCTTTTGTCAAAAATCAGCTGTTTTTGATTGAACATTAAATGCCTCCAAATAGTATTTAATTCACTTCCCGAGCCCCTGGAAGCATGAAAATCACTTTAAACATGCTAATTTTAGCTCTAACACTGATGATCCACCTACAAATGTGAACTGACGTTCAAAAATAAAACATTTGAAAACGGACCATTTTCCACATTTCTGAAGCATGACATAATGGGGGGGTGTTATCTCTTTTGTCGAAAATCAGCCGTTTTTGCTCGAACATTAAATGCCTCCAAATGGTATTTAATTAACTTCCCGGGGTGAAGAAACCCTTTTTGAGAACTCAGAGTGAGTAAATTGGCCATTTTCATGCACTTTTAACCATTCCATAAATCTTGGTTTAGGGCCCCTGGAAGCATGAAAATCACTTTAAACATGCTAATTTTAGCTCCAACACTGATGATCCACCTACAAATGTGAACTGACGTTCAAAAATAAAACATTTTAAAACGGACCATTTTCCACATTTCTGAAGCATGACGTAATGGGGGGGTGTTATCTCTTTTGTCAAAAATCAGCTGTTTTTGATTGAACATTAAATGCCTCCAAATAGTATTTAATTCACTTCCCGAGCCCCTGGAAGCATGAACATCACTATAAAAATGCTAATTTTAGCTCTAACACTGATGATCCACCTACAAATGTGAACTGACGTTCCAAAATAAAACATTTGAAAACGGACCATTTTCCACATTTCTGAAGCATGACTTAATGGGGGGGTGTTATCTCTTTTGTCGAAAATCAGATGTTTTTGATTGAACATTAAATGCCTCCAAATAGTATTTAATTCACTTCCCGAGCCCCTGGAAGCATGAACATCACTATAAACATGCTAATTTTAGCTCTAACACTGATGATCCACCTACAAATGTGAACTGACGTTCCAAAATAAAACTTTTGAAAACGGACCATTTTCCACATTTCTGAAGCATGACGTAATGGGGGGGTGTTATCTCTTTTGTCGAAAATCAGCCGTTTTTGCTCGAACATTAAATGCCTCCAAATGGTATTTAATTAACTTCCCGGGGTGAAGAAACCCTTTTTGAGAACTCAGAGTGAGTAAATTGGCCATTTTCATGCACTTTTAACCATTCCATAAATCTTGTGTTTAGGGCCCCTGGAAGCATGAAAATCACTTTAAACATGCTAATTTTAGCTCTAACACTGATGATCCACCTACAAATGTGAACTGACGTTAAAAAATAAAACATTTGAAAACGGACCATTTTCCACATTTCTGAAGCATGACGTAATGGGGGGGGTGTTATCTCTTTTGTCAAAAATCAGCTGTTTTTGATTGAACATTAAATGCCTCCAAATAGTATTTAATTCACTTCCCGAGCCCCTGGAAGCATGAAAATCACTTTAAACATGCTAATTTTAGCTCTAACACTGATGATCCACCTACAAATGTGAACTGATGTTCAAAAATAAAACATTTGAAAACGGACCATTTTCCACATTTCTGAAGCATGACTTAATGGGGGGGGTGTTATCTCTTTTGTCGAAAATCAGCCGTTTCTGCTCGAACATTAAATGCCTCCAAATGGTATTTAATTAACTTCCCCGGGTGAAGAAACACTTTTTGAGAACTCAGAGTGAGTAAATTGGCCATTTTCATGCACTTTTAACCATTCCATAAATCTTGTGTTTAGGGCCCCTGGAAGCATGAAAATCACTTTAAACATGCTAATTTTAGCTCTAACACTGATGATCCACCTACAAATGTGAACTGACGTTCAAAAATAAAACATTTGAAAACGGACCATTTTCCACATTTCTGAAGCATGACGTAATGGGGGGGTGTTATCTCTTTTGTCAAAAATCAGATGTTTTTGATTGAACATTAAATGCATCCAAATAGTATTTAATTCACTTCCCGAGCCCCTGGAAGCATGAAAATCACTTTAAACATGCTAATTTTAGCTCTAACACTGATGATCCACCTACAAATGTGAACTGATGTTCAAAAATAAAACATTTGAAAACGGACCATTTTCCACATTTCTGAAGCATGACTTAATGGGGGGGGTGTTATCTCTTTTGTCGAAAATCAGCCGTTTCTGCTCGAACATTAAATGCCTCCAAATGGTATTTAATTAACTTCCCGGGGTGAAGAAACACTTTTTGAGAACTCAGAGTGAGTAAATTGGCCATTTTCATGCACTTTTAACCATTCCATAAATCTTGTGTTTAGGGCCCCTGGAAGCATGAAAATCACTTTAAACATGCTAATTTTAGCTCTAACACTGATGATCCACCTACAAATGTGAACTGACGTTCAAAAATAAAACATTTGAAAACGGACCATTTTCCACATTTCTGAAGCATGACGTAATGGGGGGGTGTTATCTCTTTTGTCAAAAATCAGATGTTTTTGATTGAACATTAAATGCCTCCAAATAGTATTTAATTCTCTTCCCGAGCCCCTGGAAGCATGAAAATCACTTTAAACATGCTAATTTTAGCTCTAACACTGATGATCCACCTACAAATGTGAACTGACGTTCAAAAATAAAACATTTGAAAACGGACCATTTTCCACATTTCTGAAGCATGACGTAATGGGGGGGTGTTATCTCTTTTGTCGAAAATCAGCCGTTTTTGCTCGAACATTAAATGCCTCCAAATGGTATTTAATTAACTTCCCGGGGTGAAGAAACCCTTTTTGAGAACTCAGAGTGAGTAAATTGGCCATTTTCATGCACTTTTAACCATTCCATAAATCTTGTGTTTAGGGCCCCTGGAAGCATGAAAATCACTTTAAACATGCTAATTTTAGCTCTAACACTGATGATCCACCTACAAATGTGAACTGACGTTCAAAAATAAAACATTTGAAAACGGACCATTTTCCACATTTCTGAAGCATGACGTAATGGGGGGGTGTTATCTCTTTTGTCAAAAATCAGCTGTTTTTGCTTGAACATTAAATGCCTCCAAATAGTATTTAATTCACTTCCCGAGCCCCTGGAAGCATGAAAATCACTTTAAACATGCTAATTTTAGCTCTAACACTGATGATCCACCTACAAATGTGAACTGACGTTCAAAAATAAAACATTTGAAAACGGACCATTTTCCACATTTCTGAAGCATGACGTAATGGGGGGGTGTTATCTCTTTTGTCGAAAATCAGCCGTTTTTGCTCGAACATTAAATGCCTCCAAATGGTATTTAATTAACTTCCCGGGGTGAAGAAACCCTTTTTGAGAACTCAGAGTGAGTAAATTGGCCATTTTCATGCACTTTTAACCATTCCATAAATCTTGTGTTTAGGGCCCCTGGAAGCATGAAAATCACTTTATGCATGCTAATTTTAGCTCTAACACTGATGATCCACCTACAAATGTGAACTGACGGTCAAAAATAAAACATTTGAAAACGGACCATTTTCCACATTTCTGAAGCATGACGTAATGGGGGGTGTTATCTCTTTTGTCAAAAATCAGCTGTTTTTGGTTGAACATTAAATGCCTCCAAATAGTATTTAATTCACTTCCCGAGCCCCTGGAAGCATGAACATCACTATAAACATGCTAATTTTAGCTCTAACACTGATGATCCACCTACAAATGTGAACTGACATTCAAAAATAAAACATTTGAAAACGGACCATTTTCCACATTTCTGAAGCATGACGTAATGGGGGGGTGTTATCTCTTTTGTCGAAAATCAGCCGTTTTTGCTCGAACATTAAATGCCTCCAAATGGTATTTAATTAACTTCCCGGGGTGAAGAAACCCTTTTTGAGAACTCAGAGTGAGTAAATTGGCCATTTTCATGCACTTTTAACCATTCCATAAATCTTGTGTTTAGGGCCCCTGGAAGCATGAAAATCACTTTAAACATGCTAATTTTAGCTCTAACACTGATGATCCACCTACAAATGTGAACTGACGTTAAAAAATAAAACATTTGAAAACGGACCATTTTCCACATTTCTGAAGCATGACGTAATGGGGGGGTGTTATCTCTTTTGTCAAAAATCAGCTGTTTTTGATTGAACATTAAATGCCTCCAAATAGTATTTAATTCACTTCCCGAGCCCCTGGAAGCATGAAAATCACTTTAAACATGCTAATTTTAGCTCTAACACTGATGATCCACCTACAAATGTGAACTGATGTTCAAAAATAAAACATTTGAAAACGGACCATTTTCCACATTTCTGAAGCATGACGTAATGGGGGGGTGTTATCTCTTTTGTCGAAAATCAGCCGTTTTTGCTCGAACATTAAATGCCTCCAAATGGTATTTAATTAACTTCCCGGGGTGAAGAAACCCTTTTTGAGAACTCAGAGTGAGTAAATTGGCCATTTTCATGCACTTTTAACCATTCCATAAATCTTGTGTTTAGGGCCCCTGGAAGCATGAAAATCACTTTAAACATGCTAATTTTAGCTCTAACACTGATGATCCACCTACAAATGTGAACTGACGTTCAAAAATAAAACATTTGAAAACGGACCATTTTCCACATTTCTGAAGCATGACGTAATGGGGGGGTGTTATCTCTTTTGTCAAAAATCAGCTGTTTTTGCTTGAACATTAAATGCCTCCAAATAGTATTTAATTCACTTCCCGAGCCCCTGGAAGCATGAAAATCACTTTAAACATGCTAATTTTAGCTCTAACACTGATGATCCACCTACAAATGTGAACTGACGTTCAAAAATAAAACATTTGAAAACGGACCATTTTCCACATTTCTGAAGCATGACGTAATGGGGGGGTGTTATCTCTTTTGTCGAAAATCAGCCGTTTTTGCTCGAACATTAAATGCCTCCAAATGGTATTTAATTAACTTCCCGGGGTGAAGAAACCCTTTTTGAGAACTCAGAGTGAGTAAATTGGCCATTTTCATGCACTTTTAACCATTCCATAAATCTTGTGTTTAGGGCCCCTGGAAGCATGAAAATCACTTTAAACATGCTAATTTTAGCTCTAACACTGATGATCCACCTACAAATGTGAACTGACGTTCAAAAATAAAACATTTGAAAACGGACCATTTTCCACATTTCTGAAGCATGACGTAATGGGGGGGTGTTATCTCTTTTGTCAAAAATCAGCTGTTTTTGATTGAACATTAAATGCCTCCAAATAGTATTTAATTCACTTCCCGAGCCCCTGGAAGCATGAAAATCACTTTAAACATGCTAATTTTAGCTCTAACACTGATGATCCACCTACAAATGTGAACTGACGTTCAAAAATAAAACATTTGAAAACGGACCATTTTCCACATTTCTGAAGCATGACGTAATGGGGGGGTGTTATCTCTTTTGTCGAAAATAAGCCGTTTTTGCTCGAACATTAAATGCCTCCAAATGGTATTTAATTAACGTCCCGGGGTGAAGAAACCCTTTTTGAGAACTCAGAGTGAGTAAATTGGCCATTTTCATGCACTTTTAACCATTCCATAAATCTTGTGTTTAGGGCCCCTGGAAGCATGAAAATCACTTTAAACATGCTAATTTTAGCTCTAACACTGATGATCCACCTACAAATGTGAACTGACGTTCAAAAATAAAACATTTGAAAACGGACCATTTTCCACATTTCTGAAGCATGACGTAATGGGGGGGTGTTATCTCTTTTGTCAAAAATCAGCTGTTTTTGCTTGAACATTAAATGCCTCCAAATAGTATTTAATTCACTTCCCGAGCCCCTGGAAGCATGAAAATCACTTTAAACATGCTAATTTTAGCTCTAACACTGATGATCCACCTACAAATGTGAACTGACGTTCAAAAATAAAACATTTGAAAACGGACCATTTTCCACATTTCTGAAGCATGACGTAATGGGGGGGTGTTATCTCTTTTGTCGAAAATCAGCCGTTTTTGCTCGAACATTAAATGCCTCCAAATGGTATTTAATTAACTTCCCGGGGTGAAGAAACCCTTTTTGAGAACTCAGAGTGAGTAAATTGGCCATTTTCATGCACTTTTAACCATTCCATAAATCTTGGTTTAGGGCCCGTGGAAGCATGAAAATCACTTTAAACATGCTAATTTTAGCTCCAACACTGATGATCCACCTACAAATGTGAACTGACGTTCAAAAATAAAACATTTTAAAACGGACCATTTTCCACATTTCTGAAGCATGACGTAATGGGGGGGTGTTATCTCTTTTGTCAAAAATCAGCTGTTTTTGATTGAACATTAAATGCCTCCAAATAGTATTTAATTCACTTCCCGAGCCCCTGGAAGCATGAACATCACTATAAACATGCTAATTTTAGCTCTAACACTGATGATCCACCTACAAATGTGAACTGACGTTCCAAAATAAAACATTTGAAAACGGACCATTTTCCACATTTCTGAAGCATGACGTAATGGGGGGGTGTTATCTCTTTTGTCGAAAATCAGCCGTTTTTGCTCGAACATTAAATGCCTCCAAATGGTATTTAATTAACTTCCCGGGGTGAAGAGACCCTTTTTGAGAACTCAGAGTGAGTAAATTGGCCATTTTCATGCACTTTTAACCATTCCATAAATCTTGTGTTTAGGGCCCCTGGAAGCATGAAAATCACTTTAAACATGCTAATTTTAGCTCTAACACTGATGATCCACCTACAAATGTGAACTGACGTTAAAAAATAAAACATTTGAAAACGGACCATTTTCCACATTTCTGAAGCATGACGTAATGGGGGGGGTGTTATCTCTTTTGTCAAAAATCAGCTGTTTTTGATTGAACATTAAATGCCTCCAAATAGTATTTAATTCACTTCCCGAGCCCCTGGAAGCATGAAAATCACTTTAAACATGCTAATTTTAGCTCTAACACTGATGATCCACCTACAAATGTGAACTGATGTTCAAAAATAAAACATTTGAAAACGGACCATTTTCCACATTTCTGAAGCATGACTTAATGGGGGGGGTGTTATCTCTTTTGTCGAAAATCAGCCGTTTCTGCTCGAACATTAAATGCCTCCAAATGGTATTTAATTAACTTCCCGGGGTGAAGAAACACTTTTTGAGAACTCAGAGTGAGTAAATTGGCCATTTTCATGCACTTTTAACCATTCCATAAATCTTGTGTTTAGGGCCCCTGGAAGCATGAAAATCACTTTAAACATGCTAATTTTAGCTCTAACACTGATGATCCACCTACAAATGTGAACTGACGTTCAAAAATAAAACATTTGAAAACGGACCATTTTCCACATTTCTGAAGCATGACGTAATGGGGGGGGGTGTTATCTCTTTTGTCAAAAATCAGATGTTTTTGATTGAACATTAAATGCCTCCAAATAGTATTTAATTCACTTCCCGAGCCCCTGGAAGCATGAAAATCACTTTAAACATGCTAATTTTAGCTCTAACACTGATGATCCACCTACAAATGTGAACTGATGTTCAAAAATAAAACATTTGAAAACGGACCATTTTCCACATTTCTGAAGCATGACTTAATGGGGGGGGTGTTATCTCTTTTGTCGAAAATCAGCCGTTTCTGCTCGAACATTAAATGCCTCCAAATGGTATTTAATTAACTTCCCGGGGTGAAGAAACACTTTTTGAGAACTCAGAGTGAGTAAATTGGCCATTTTCATGCACTTTTAACCATTCCATAAATCTTGTGTTTAGGGCCCCTGGAAGCATGAAAATCTTTTTAAACATGCTAATTTTAGCTCTAACACTGATGATCCACCTACAAATGTGAACTGACGTTCAAAAATAAAACATTTGAAAACGGACCATTTTCCACATTTCTGAAGCATGACGTAATGGGGGGTGTTATCTCTTTTGTCGAAAATCAGCCGTTTTTGCTCGAACATTAAATGCCTCCAAATGGTATTTAATTAACTTCCCGGGGTGAAGAAACCCTTTTTGAGAACTCAGAGTGAGTAAATTGGCCATTTTCATGCACTTTTAACCATTCCATAAATCTTGTGTTTAGGGCCCCTGGAAGCATGAAAATCACTTTAAACATGCTAATTTGAGCTCTAACACTGATGATCCACCTACAAATGTGAACTGACGTTAAAAAATAAAACATTTGAAAACGGACCATTTTCCACATTTCTGAAGCATGACGTAATGGGGGGGTGTTATCTCTTTTGTCAAAAATCAGCTGTTTTTGATTGAACATTAAATGCCTCCAAATAGTATTTAATTCACTTCCCGAGCCCCTGGGAGCATGAAAATCACTTTAAACATGCTAATTTTAGCTCTAACACTGATGATCCACCTACAAATGTGAACTGATGTTCAAAAATTAAACATTTGAAAACGGACCATTTTCCACATTTCTGAAGCATGACGTAATGGGGGGGTGTTATCTCTTTTGTCGAAAATCAGCCGTTTTTGCTCGAACATTAAATGCCTCCAAATGGTATTTAATTAACTTCCCGGGGTGAAGAAACCCTTTTTGAGAACTCAGAGTGAGTAAATTGGCCATTTTCATGCACTTTTAACCATTCCATAAATCTTGTGTTTAGGGCCCCTGGAAGCATGAAAATCACTTTAAACATGCTAATTTTAGCTCTAACACTGATGATCCACCTACAAATGTGAACTGACGTTCAAAAATAAAACATTTGAAAACGGACCATTTTCCACATTTCTGAAGCATGACGTAATGGGGGGGTGTTATCTCTTTTGTCAAAAATCAGCTGTTTTTGCTTGAACATTAAATGCCTCCAAATAGTATTTAATTCACTTCCCGAGCCCCTGGAAGCATGAAAATCACTTTAAACATGCTAATTTTAGCTCTAACACTGATGATCCACCTACAAATGTGAACTGACGTTCAAAAATAAAACATTTGAAAACGGACCATTTTCCACATTTCTGAAGCATGACGTAATGGGGGGGTGTTATCTCTTTTGTCGAAAATCAGCCGTTTTTGCTCGAACATTAAATGCCTCCAAATGGTATTTAATTAACTTCCCGGGGTGAAGAAACCCTTTTTGAGAACTCAGAGTGAGTAAATTGGCCATTTTCATGCACTTTTAACCATTCCATAAATCTTGTGTTTAGGGCCCCTGGAAGCATGAAAATCACTTTAAACATGCTAATTTTAGCTCTAACACTGATGATCCACCTACAAATGTGAACTGACGTTCAAAAATAAAACATTTGAAAACGGACCATTTTCCACATTTCTGAAGCATGACGTAATGGGGGGGTGTTATTTCTTTTGTCAAAAATCAGCTGTTTTTGATTGAACATTAAATGCCTCCAAATAGTATTTAATTCACTTCCCGAGCCCCTGGAAGCATGAAAATCACTTTAAACATGCTAATTTTAGCTCTAACACTGATGATCCACCTACAAATGTGAACTGACGTTCAAAAATAAAACATTTGAAAACGGACCATTTTCCACATTTCTGAAGCATGACGTAATGGGGGGGTGTTATCTCTTTTGTCGAAAATAAGCCGTTTTTGCTCGAACATTAAATGCCTCCAAATGGTATTTAATTAACTTCCCGGGGTGAAGAAACCCTTTTTGAGAACTCAGAGTGAGTAAATTGGCCATTTTCATGCACTTTTAACCATTCCATAAATCTTGTGTTTAGGGCCCCTGGAAGCATGAAAATCACTTTAAACATGCTAATTTTAGCTCTAACACTGATGATCCACCTACAAATGTGAACTGACGTTCAAAAATAAAACATTTGAAAACGGACCATTTTCCACATTTCTGAAGCATGACGTAATGGGGGGGTGTTATCTCTTTTGTCAAAAATCAGCTGTTTTTGCTTGAACATTAAATGCCTCCAAATAGTATTTAATTCACTTCCCGAGCCCCTGGAAGCATGAAAATCACTTTAAACATGCTAATTTTAGCTCTAACACTGATGATCCACCTACAAATGTGAACTGACGTTCAAAAATAAAACATTTGAAAACGGACCATTTTCCACATTTCTGAAGCATGACGTAATGGGGGGGTGTTATCTCTTTTGTCGAAAATCAGCCGTTTTTGCTCGAACATTAAATGCCTCCAAATGGTATTTAATTAACTTCCCGGGGTGAAGAAACCCTTTTTGAGAACTCAGAGTGAGTAAATTGGCCATTTTCATGCACTTTTAACCATTCCATAAATCTTGGTTTAGGGCCCGTGGAAGCATGAAAATCACTTTAAACATGCTAATTTTAGCTCCAACACTGATGATCCACCTACAAATGTGAACTGATGTTCAAAAATAAAACATTTTAAAACGGACCATTTTCCACATTTCTGAAGCATGACGTAATGGGGGGGTGTTATCTCTTTTGTCAAAAATCAGCTGTTTTTGATTGAACATTAAATGCCTCCAAATAGTATTTAATTCACTTCCCGAGCCCCTGGAAGCATGAACATCACTATAAACATGCTAATTTTAGCTCTAACACTGATGATCCACCTACAAATGTGAACTGACGTTCCAAAATAAAACATTTGAAAACGGACCATTTTCCACATTTCTGAAGCATGACGTAATGGGGGGGTGTTATCTCTTTTGTCGAAAATCAGCCGTTTTTGCTCGAACATTAAATGCCTCCAAATGGTATTTAATTAACTTCCCGGGGTGAAGAAACCCTTTTTGAGAACTCAGAGTGAGTAAATTGGCCATTTTCATGCACTTTTAACCATTCCATAAATCTTGTGTTTAGGGCCCCTGGAAGCATGAAAATCACTTTAAACATGCTAATTTTAGCTCTAACACTGATGATCCACCTACAAATGTGAACTGATGTTCAAAAATAAAACATTTGAAAACGGACCATTTTCCACATTTCTGAAGCATGACTTAATGGGGGGGGTGTTATCTCTTTTGTCGAAAATCAGCCGTTTCTGCTCGAACATTAAATGCCTCCAAATGGTATTTAATTAACTTCCCGGGGTGAAGAAACACTTTTTGAGAACTCAGAGTGAGTAAATTGGCCATTTTCATGCACTTTTAACCATTCCATAAATCTTGTGTTTAGGGCCCCTGGAAGCATGAAAATCACTTTCAACATGCTAATTTTAGCTCTAACACTGATGATCCACCTACAAATGTGAACTGACGTTCAAAAATAAAACATTTGAAAACGGACCATTTTCCACATTTCTGAAGCATGACGTAATGGGGGGGTGTTATCTCTTTTGTCAAAAATCAGATGTTTTTGATTGAACATTAAATGCCTCCAAATAGTATTTAATTCACTTCCCGAGCCCCTGGAAGCATGAAAATCACTTTAAACATGCTAATTTTAGCTCTAACACTGATGATCCACCTACAAATGTGAACTGATGTTCAAAAATAAAACATTTGAAAACGGACCATTTTCCACATTTCTGAAGCATGACTTAATGGGGGGGGTGTTATCTCTTTTGTCGAAAATCAGCCGTTTCTGCTCGAACATTAAATGCCTCCAAATGGTATTTAATTAACTTCCCGGGGTGAAGAAACACTTTTTGAGAACTCAGAGTGAGTAAATTGGCCATTTTCATGCACTTTTAACCATTCCATAAATCTTGTGTTTAGGGCCCCTGGAAGCATGAAAATCACTTTAAACATGCTAATTTTAGCTCTAACACTGATGATCCACCTACAAATGTGAACTGACGTTCAAAAATAAAACATTTGAAAACGGACCATTTTCCACATTTCTGAAGCATGACGTAATGGGGGGGTGTTATCTCTTTTGTCAAAAATCAGATGTTTTTGATTGAACATTAAATGCCTCCAAATAGTATTTAATTCTCTTCCCGAGCCCCTGGAAGCATGAAAATCACTTTAAACATGCTAATTTTAGCTCTAACACTGATGATCCACCTACAAATGTGAACTGACGTTCAAAAATAAAACATTTGAAAACGGACCATTTTCCACATTTCTGAAGCATGACGTAATGGGGGGGTGTTATCTCTTTTGTCGAAAATCAGCCGTTTTTGCTCGAACATTAAATGCCTCCAAATGGTATTTAATTAACTTCCCGGGGTGAAGAAACCCTTTTTGAGAACTCAGAGTGAGTAAATTGGCCATTTTCATGCACTTTTAACCATTCCATAAATCTTGTGTTTAGGGCCACTGGAAGCATGAAAATCACTTTAAACATGCTAATTTTAGCTCTAACACTGATGATCCACCTACAAATGTGTACTGACGTTCAAAAATAAAACATTTGAAAACGGACCATTTTCCACATTTCTGAAGCATGACGTAATGGGGGGGTGTTATCTCTTTTGTCAAAAATCAGCTGTTTTTGCTTGAACATTAAATGCCTCCAAATAGTATTTAATTCACTTCCCGAGCCCCTGGAAGCATGAAAATCACTTTAAACATGCTAATTTTAGCTCTAACACTGATGATCCACCTACAAATGTGAACTGACGTTCAAAAATAAAACATTTGAAAACGGACCATTTTCCACATTTCTGAAGCATGACGTAATGGGGGGGTGTTATCTCTTTTGTCGAAAATCAGCCGTTTTTGCTCGAACATTAAATGCCTCCAAATGGTATTTAATTAACTTCCCGGGGTGAAGAAACCCTTTTTGAGAACTCAGAGTGAGTAAATTGGCCATTTTCATGCACTTTTAACCATTCCATAAATCTTGTGTTTAGGGCCCCTGGAAGCATGAAAATCACTTTAAGCATGCTAATTTTAGCTCTAACACTGATGATCCACCTACAAATGTGAACTGACGGTCAAAAATAAAACATTTGAAAACGGACCATTTTCCACATTTCTGAAGCATGACGTAATGGGGGGTGTTATCTCTTTTGTCAAAAATCAGCTGTTTTTGGTTGAACATTAAATGCCTCCAAATAGTATTTAATTCACTTCCCGAGCCCCTGGAAGCATGAACATCACTATAAACATGCTAATTTTAGCTCTAACACTGATGATCCACCTACAAATGTGAACTGACATTCCAAAATAAAACATTTGAAAACGGACCATTTTCCACATTTCTGAAGCATGACTTAATGGGGGGGTGTTATCTCTTTTGTCGAAAATCAGCCGTTTCTGCTCGAACATTAAATGCCTCCAAATGGTATTTAATTAACTTCCCGGGGTGAAGAAACACTTTTTGAGAACTCAGAGTGAGTAAATTTTTCATTTTCATGCACTTTTAACCATTCCATATATCTTGTGTTTAGGGACCCTGGAAGCATGAAAATCACTTTAAACATGCTAATTTTAGCTCTAACACTGATGATCCACCTACAAATGTGAACTGACGTTCAAAAATAAAACATTTGAAAACGGACCATTTTCCACATTTCTGAAGCATGACGTAATGGGGGGGGGTTATCTCTTTTGTCATAAATCAGATGTTTTTGATTGAACATTAAATGCCTCCAAATAGTATTTAATTCACTTCCCGAGCCCCTGGAAGCATGAAAATCACTTTAAACATGCTAATTTTAGCTCTAACACTGATGATCCACCTACAAATGTGAACTGACGTTCAAAAATAAAACATTTGAAAACGGACCATTTTCCACATTTCTGAAGCATGACGTAATGGGGGGGTGTTATCTCTTTTGTCGAAAATCAGCCGTTTTTGCTCGAACATTAAATGCCTCCAAATGGTATTTAATTAACTTCCCGGGGTGAAGAAACCCTTTTTGAGAACTCAGAGTGAGTAAATTGGCCATTTTCAGGCACTTTTAACCATTCCATAAATCTTGTGTTTAGGGCCCCTGGAAGCATGAAAATCACTTTAAACATGCTAATTTTAGCTCTAACACTGATGATCCACCTACAAATGTGAACTGACGTTCAAAAATGAAACATTTGAAAACGGACCATTTTCCACATTTCTGAAGCATGACGTAATGGGGGGGTGTTATCTCTTTTGTCAAAAATCAGCCGTTTTGCTTGAACATTAAATGCCTCCAAATAGTATTTAATTCACTTCCGGAGCCCCTGGAAGCATGAAAATCACTTTAAACACGCTAATTTTAGCTCTAACACTGATGATCCACCTACAAATGTGAACTGACGTTCAAAAATAAAACATTTGAAAACGGACCATTTTCCACATTTCTGAAGCATGACGTAATGGGGGGGTGTTATCTCTTTTGTCGAAAATCAGCCGTTTTTGCTCGAACATTAAATGCCTCCAAATGGTATTTAATTAACTTCCCGGGGTGAATAAACCCTTTTTGAGAACTCAGAGTGAGTAAATTGGCCATTTTCATGCACTTTTAACCATTCCATAAATCTTGTGTTTAGGGCCCCTGGAAGCATGAAAATCACTTAAAACATGCTAATTTTAGCTCTAACACTGATGATCCACCTACAAATGTGAACTGACGTTCAAAAATAAAACATTTGAAAACGGACCATTTTCCACATTTCTGAAGCATGACGTAATGGGGGGGTGTTATCTCTTTTGTCAAAAATCAGCTGTTTTTGATTGAACATTAAATGCCTCCAAATAGTATTTAATTCACTTCCCGAGCCCCTGGAAGCATGAAAATCACTTTAAACATGCTAATTTTAGCTCTAACACTGATGATCCACCTACAAATGTGAACTGACGTTCAAAAATAAAACATTTGAAAACGGACCATTTTCCACATTTCTGAAGCATGACATAATGGGGGGGTGTTATCTCTTTTGTCGAAAATCAGCCGTTTTTGCTCGAACATTAAATGCCTCCAAATGGTATTTAATTAACTTCCCGGGGTGAAGAAACCCTTTTTGAGAACTCAGAGTGAGTAAATTGGCCATTTTCATGCACTTTTAACCATTCCATAAATCTTGGTTTAGGGCCCCTGGAAGCATGAAAATCACTTTAAACATGCTAATTTTAGCTCCAACACTGATGATCCACCTACAAATGTGAACTGACGTTCAAAAATAAAACATTTTAAAACGGACCATTTTCCACATTTCTGAAGCATGACGTAATGGGGGGGTGTTATCTCTTTTGTCAAAAATCAGCTGTTTTTGATTGAACATTAAATGCCTCCAAATAGTATTTAATTCACTTCCCGAGCCCCTGGAAGCATGAACATCACTATAAAAATGCTAATTTTAGCTCTAACACTGATGATCCACCTACAAATGTGAACTGACGTTCCAAAATAAAACATTTGAAAACGGACCATTTTCCACATTTCTGAAGCATGACTTAATGGGGGGGTGTTATCTCTTTTGTCGAAAATCAGCCGTTTCTGCTCGAACATTAAATGCCTCCAAATGGTATTTAATTAACTTCCCCGGGTGAAGAAACACTTTTTGAGAACTCAGAGTGAGTAAATTGGCCATTTTCATGCACTTTTAACCATTCCATAAATCTTGTGTTTAGGGCCCCTGGAAGCATGAAAATCACTTTAAACATGCTAATTTTAGCTCTAACACTGATGATCCACCTACAAATGTGAACTGACGTTCAAAAATAAAACATTTGAAAACGGACCATTTTCCACATTTCTGAAGCATGACGTAATGGGGGGGTGTTATCTCTTTTGTCAAAAATCAGATGTTTTTGATTGAACATTAAATGCATCCAAATAGTATTTAATTCACTTCCCGAGCCCCTGGAAGCATGAAAATCACTTTAAACATGCTAATTTTAGCTCTAACACTGATGATCCACCTACAAATGTGAACTGATGTTCAAAAATAAAACATTTGAAAACGGACCATTTTCCACATTTCTGAAGCATGACTTAATGGGGGGGGTGTTATCTCTTTTGTCGAAAATCAGCCGTTTCTGCTCGAACATTAAATGCCTCCAAATGGTATTTAATTAACTTCCCGGGGTGAAGAAACACTTTTTGAGAACTCAGAGTGAGTAAATTGGCCATTTTCATGCACTTTTAACCATTCCATAAATCTTGTGTTTAGGGCCCCTGGAAGCATGAAAATCACTTTAAACATGCTAATTTTAGCTCTAACACTGATGATCCACCTACAAATGTGAACTGACGTTCAAAAATAAAACATTTGAAAACGGACCATTTTCCACATTTCTGAAGCATGACGTAATGGGGGGGTGTTATCTCTTTTGTCAAAAATCAGATGTTTTTGATTGAACATTAAATGCCTCCAAATAGTATTTAATTCTCTTCCCGAGCCCCTGGAAGCATGAAAATCACTTTAAACATGCTAATTTTAGCTCTAACACTGATGATCCACCTACAAATGTGAACTGACGTTCAAAAATAAAACATTTGAAAACGGACCATTTTCCACATTTCTGAAGCATGACGTAATGGGGGGGTGTTATCTCTTTTGTCGAAAATCAGCCGTTTTTGCTCGAACATTAAATGCCTCCAAATGGTATTTAATTAACTTCCCGGGGTGAAGAAACCCTTTTTGAGAACTCAGAGTGAGTAAATTGGCCATTTTCATGCACTTTTAACCATTCCATAAATCTTGTGTTTAGGGCCCCTGGAAGCATGAAAATCACTTTAAACATGCTAATTTTAGCTCTAACACTGATGATCCACCTACAAATGTGAACTGACGTTCAAAAATAAAACATTTGAAAACGGACCATTTTCCACATTTCTGAAGCATGACGTAATGGGGGGGTGTTATCTCTTTTGTCAAAAATCAGCTGTTTTTGCTTGAACATTAAATGCCTCCAAATAGTATTTAATTCACTTCCCGAGCCCCTGGAAGCATGAAAATCACTTTAAACATGCTAATTTTAGCTCTAACACTGATGATCCACCTACAAATGTGAACTGACGTTCAAAAATAAAACATTTGAAAACGGACCATTTTCCACATTTCTGAAGCATGACGTAATGGGGGGGTGTTATCTCTTTTGTCGAAAATCAGCCGTTTTTGCTCGAACATTAAATGCCTCCAAATGGTATTTAATTAACTTCCCGGGGTGAAGAAACCCTTTTTGAGAACTCAGAGTGAGTAAATTGGCCATTTTCATGCACTTTTAACCATTCCATAAATCTTGTGTTTAGGGCCCCTGGAAGCATGAAAATCACTTTATGCATGCTAATTTTAGCTCTAACACTGATGATCCACCTACAAATGTGAACTGACGGTCAAAAATAAAACATTTGAAAACGGACCATTTTCCACATTTCTGAAGCATGACGTAATGGGGGGTGTTATCTCTTTTGTCAAAAATCAGCTGTTTTTGGTTGAACATTAAATGCCTCCAAATAGTATTTAATTCACTTCCCGAGCCCCTGGAAGCATGAACATCACTATAAACATGCTAATTTTAGCTCTAACACTGATGATCCACCTACAAATGTGAACTGACGTTCCAAAATAAAACATTTGAAAACGGACCATTTTCCACATTTCTGAAGCATGACTTAATGGGGGGGGTGTTATCTCTTTTGTCGAAAATCAGCCGTTTCTGCTCGAACATTAAATGCCTCCAAATGGTATTTAATTAACTTCCCGGGGTGAAGAAACACTTTTTGAGAACTCAGAGTGAGTAAATTTTTCATTTTCATGCACTTTTAACCATTCCATATATCTTGTGTTTAGGGACCCTGGAAGCATGAAAATCACTTTAAACATGCTAATTTTAGCTCTAACACTGATGATCCACCTACAAATGTGAACTGACGTTCAAAAATAAAACATTTGAAAACGGACCATTTTCCACATTTCTGAAGCATGACGTAATGGGGGGGGGGTTATCTCTTTTGTCATAAATCAGATGTTTTTGATTGAACATTAAATGCCTCCAAATAGTATTTAATTCACTTCCCGAGCCCCTGGAAGCATGAAAATCACTTTAAACATGCTAATTTTAGCTCTAACACTGATGATCCACCTACAAATGTGAACTGACGTTCAAAAATAAAACATTTGAAAACGGACCATTTTCCACATTTCTGAAGCATGACGTAATGGGGGGGTGTTATCTCTTTTGTCGAAAATCAGCCGTTTTTGCTCGAACATTAAATGCCTCCAAATGGTATTTAATTAACTTCCCGGGGTGAAGAAACCCTTTTTGAGAACTCAGAGTGAGTAAATTGGCCATTTTCATGCACTTTTAACCATTCCATAAATCTTGTGTTTAGGGCCCCTGGAAGCATGAAAATCACTTTAAACATGCTAATTTTAGCTCTAACACTGATGATCCACCTACAAATGTGAACTGACGTTCAAAAATGAAACATTTGAAAACGGACCATTTTCCACATTTCTGAAGCATGACGTAATGGGGGGGTGTTATCTCTTTTGTCAAAAATCAGCCGTTTTGCTTGAACATTAAATGCCTCCAAATAGTATTTAATTCACTTCCCGAGCCCCTGGAAGCATGAAAATCACTTTAAACACGCTAATTTTAGCTCTAACACTGATGATCCACCTACAAATGTGAACTGACGTTCAAAAATAAAACATTTGAAAACGGACCATTTTCCACATTTCTGAAGCATGACGTAATGGGGGGGTGTTATCTCTTTTGTCGAAAATCAGCCGTTTTTGCTCGAACATTAAATGCCTCCAAATGGTATTTAATTAACTTCCCGGGGTGAAGAAACCCTTTTTGAGAACTCAGAGTGAGTAAATTGGCCATTTTCATGCACTTTTAACCATTCCATAAATCTTGTGTTTAGGGCCCCTGGAAGCATGAAAATCACTTTAAACATGCTAATTTTAGCTCTAACACTGATGATCCACCTACAAATGTGAACTGACGTTCAAAAATAAAACATTTGAAAACGGACCATTTTCCACATTTCTGAAGCATGACGTAATGGGGGGGTGTTATCTCTTTTGTCGAAAATCAGCCGTTTTTGCTCGAACATTAAATGCCTCCAAATGGTATTTAATTAACTTCCCGGGGTGAAGAAACCCTTTTTGAGAACTCAGAGTGAGTAAATTGGCCATTTTCATGCACTTTTAACCATTCCATAAATCTTGTGTTTAGGGCCCCTGGAAGCATGAAAATCACTTTAAACATGCTAATTTTAGCTCTAACACTGATGATCCACCTACAAATGTGAACTGACGTTCAAAAAAAAAACATTTGAAAACGGACCATTTTCCACATTTCTGAAGCATGACGTAATGGGGGGGTGTTATCTCTTTTGTCAAAAATCAGCTGTTTTTGCTTGAACATTAAATGCCTCCAAATAGTATTTAATTCACTTCCCGAGCCCCTGGAAGCATGAAAATCACTTTAAACATGCTAATTTTAGCTCTAACACTGATGATCCACCTACAAATGTGAACTGACGTTCAAAAATAAAACATTTGAAAATGGACGATTTTCCACATTTCTGAAGCATGACGTAATGGGGGGGTGTTATCTCTTTTGTCGAAAATAAGCCGTTTTTGCTCGAACATTAAATGCCTCCAAATGGTATTTAATTAACTTCCCGGGGTGAAGAAACCCTTTTTGAGAACTCAGAGTGAGTAAATTGGCCATTTTCATGCACTTTTAACTATTCCATAAATCTTGTGTTTAGGGCCCCTGGAAGCATGAAAATCACTTTAAACATGCTAATTTTAGCTCTAACACTGATGATCCACCTACAAATGTGAACTGACGTTCAAAAAAAAACATTTGAAAACGGACCATTTTCCACATTTCTGAAGCATGACGTAATGGGGGGGTGTTATCTCTTTTGTCAAAAATCAGCTGTTTTTGCTTGAACATTAAATGCCTCCAAATAGTATTTAATTCACTTCCCGAGCCCCTGGAAGCATGAAAATCACTTTAAACATGCTAATTTTAGCTCTAACACTGATGATCCACCTACAAATGTGAACTGACGTTCAAAAATAAAACATTTGAAAACGGACCATTTTCCACATTTCTGAAGCATGACATAATGGGGGGGTGTTATCTCTTTTGTCGAAAATAAGCCGTTTTTGCTCGAACATTAAATGCCTCCAAATGGTATTTAATTAACTTCCCGGGGTGAAGAAACCCTTTTTGAGAACTCAGAGTGAGTAAATTGGCCATTTTCATGCACTTTTAACTATTCCATAAATCTTGTGTTTAGGGCCCCTGGAAGCATGAAAATCACTTTAAACATGCTAATTTTAGCTCTAACACTGATGATCCACCTACAAATGTGAACTGACGTTCAAAAAAAAAACATTTGAAAACGGACCATTTTCCACATTTCTGAAGCATGACGTAATGGGGGGGTGTTATCTCTTTTGTCAAAAATCAGCTGTTTTTGCTTGAACATTAAATGCCTCCAAATAGTATTTAATTCACTTCCCGAGCCCCTGGAAGCATGAAAATCACTTTAAACATGCTAATTTTAGCTCTAACACTGATGATCCACCTACAAATGTGAACTGACGTTCAAAAATAAAACATTTGAAAACGGACCATTTTCCACATTTCTGAAGCATGACATAATGGGGGGGTGTTATCTCTTTTGTCGAAAATCAGCCGTTTTTGCTCGAACATTAAATGCCTCCAAATGGTATTTAATTAACTTCCCGGGGTGAAGAAACCCTTTTTGAGAACTCAGAGTGAGTAAATTGGCCATTTTCATGCACTTTTAACCATTCCATAAATCTTGGTTTAGGGCCCCTGGAAGCATGAAAATCACTTTAAACATGCTAATTTTAGCTCCAACACTGATGATCCACCTACAAATGTGAACTGACGTTCAAAAATAAAACATTTTAAAACGGACCATTTTCCACATTTCTGAAGCATGACGTAATGGGGGGGTGTTATCTCTTTTGTCAAAAATCAGCTGTTTTTGATTGAACATTAAATGCCTCCAAATAGTATTTAATTCACTTCCCGAGCCCCTGGAAGCATGAACATCACTATAAAAATGCTAATTTTAGCTCTAACACTGATGATCCACCTACAAATGTGAACTGACGTTCCAAAATAAAACATTTGAAAACGGACCATTTTCCACATTTCTGAAGCATGACTTAATGGGGGGGTGTTATCTCTTTTGTCGAAAATCAGATGTTTTTGATTGAACATTAAATGCCTCCAAATAGTATTTAATTCACTTCCCGAGCCCCTGGAAGCATGAAAATCACTTTAAACATGCTAATTTTAGCTCTAACACTGATGATCCACCTACAAATGTGAACTGACGTTCAAAAATAAAACATTTGAAAACGGACCATTTTCCACATTTCTGAAGCATGACGTAATGGGGGGGTGATATCTCTTTTGTCGAAAATCAGCCGTTTTTGCTCGAACATTAAATGCCTCCAAATGGTATTTAATTAACTTCCCGGGGTGAAGAAACCCTTTTTGAGAACTCAGAGTGAGTAAATTGGCCATTTTCATGCACTTTTAACCATTCCATAAATCTTGTGTTTAGGGCCCCTGGAAGCATGAAAATCACTTTAAACATGCTAATTTTAGCTCTAACACTGATGATCCACCTACAAATGTGAACTGACGTTAAAAAATAAAACATTTGAAAACGGACCATTTTCCACATTTCTGAAGCATGACGTAATGGGGGGGTGTTATCTCTTTTGTCAAAAATCAGCTGTTTTTGCTTGAACATTAAATGCCTCCAAATAGTATTTAATTCACTTCCCGAGCCCCTGGAAGCATGAAAATCACTTTAAACATGCTAATTTTAGCTCTAACACTGATGATCCACCTACAAATGTGAACTGACGTTCAAAAATAAAACATTTGAAAACGGACCATTTTCCACATTTCTGAAGCATGACGTAATGGGGGGGTGTTATCTCTTTTGTCGAAAATCAGCTGTTTTTGGTTGAACATTAAATGCCTCCAAATAGTATTTAATTCACTTCCCGAGCCCCTGGAAGCATGAACATCACTATAAACATGCTAATTTTAGCTCTAACACTGATGATCCACCTACAAATGTGAACTGACATTCCAAAATAAAACATTTGAAAACGGACCATTTTCCACATTTCTGAAGCATGACTTAATGGGGGGGTGTTATCTCTTTTGTCGAAAATCAGCCGTTTCTGCTCGAACATTAAATGCCTCCAAATGGTATTTAATTAACTTCCCGGGGTGAAGAAACACTTTTTGAGAACTCAGAGTGAGTAAATTTTTCATTTTCATGCACTTTTAACCATTCCATATATCTTGTGTTTAGGGACCCTGGAAGCATGAAAATCACTTTAAACATGCTAATTTTAGCTCTAACACTGATGATCCACCTACAAATGTGAACTGACGTTCAAAAATAAAACATTTGAAAACGGACCATTTTCCACATTTCTGAAGCATGACGTAATGGGGGGGGGTTATCTCTTTTGTCATAAATCAGATGTTTTTGATTGAACATTAAATGCCTCCAAATAGTATTTAATTCACTTCCCGAGCCCCTGGAAGCATGAAAATCACTTTAAACATGCTAATTTTAGCTCTAACACTGATGATCCACCTACAAATGTGAACTGACGTTCAAAAATAAAACATTTGAAAACGGACCATTTTCCACATTTCTGAAGCATGACGTAATGGGGGGGTGTTATCTCTTTTGTCGAAAATCAGCCGTTTTTGCTCGAACATTAAATGCCTCCAAATGGTATTTAATTAACTTCCCGGGGTGAAGAAACCCTTTTTGAGAACTCAGAGTGAGTAAATTGGCCATTTTCAGGCACTTTTAACCATTCCATAAATCTTGTGTTTAGGGCCCCTGGAAGCATGAAAATCACTTTAAACATGCTAATTTTAGCTCTAACACTGATGATCCACCTACAAATGTGAACTGACGTTCAAAAATGAAACATTTGAAAACGGACCATTTTCCACATTTCTGAAGCATGACGTAATGGGGGGGTGTTATCTCTTTTGTCAAAAATCAGCCGTTTTGCTTGAACATTAAATGCCTCCAAATAGTATTTAATTCACTTCCCGAGCCCCTGGAAGCATGAAAATCACTTTAAACACGCTAATTTTAGCTCTAACACTGATGATCCACCTACAAATGTGAACTGACGTTCAAAAATAAAACATTTGAAAACGGACCATTTTCCACATTTCTGAAGCATGACGTAATGGGGGGGTGTTATCTCTTTTGTCGAAAATCAGCCGTTTTTGCTCGAACATTAAATGCCTCCAAATGGTATTTAATTAACTTCCCGGGGTGAATAAACCCTTTTTGAGAACTCAGAGTGAGTAAATTGGCCATTTTCATGCACTTTTAACCATTCCATAAATCTTGTGTTTAGGGCCCCTGGAAGCATGAAAATCACTTTAAACATGCTAATTTTAGCTCTAACACTGATGATCCACCTACAAATGTGAACTGACGTTCAAAAATAAAACATTTGAAAACGGACCATTTTCCACATTTCTGAAGCATGACGTAATGGGGGGGTGTTATCTCTTTTGTCAAAAATCAGCTGTTTTTGATTGAACATTAAATGCCTCCAAATAGTATTTAATTCACTTCCCGAGCCCCTGGAAGCATGAAAATCACTTTAAACATGCTAATTTTAGCTCTAACACTGATGATCCACCTACAAATGTGAACTGACGTTCAAAAATAAAACATTTGAAAACGGACCATTTTCCACATTTCTGAAGCATGACATAATGGGGGGGTGTTATCTCTTTTGTCGAAAATCAGCCGTTTTTGCTCGAACATTAAATGCCTCCAAATGGTATTTAATTAACTTCCCGGGGTGAAGAAACCCTTTTTGAGAACTCAGAGTGAGTAAATTGGCCATTTTCATGCACTTTTAACCATTCCATAAATCTTGGTTTAGGGCCCCTGGAAGCATGAAAATCACTTTAAACATGCTAATTTTAGCTCCAACACTGATGATCCACCTACAAATGTGAACTGACGTTCAAAAATAAAACATTTTAAAACGGACCATTTTCCACATTTCTGAAGCATGACGTAATGGGGGGGTGTTATCTCTTTTGTCAAAAATCAGCTGTTTTTGATTGAACATTAAATGCCTCCAAATAGTATTTAATTCACTTCCCGAGCCCCTGGAAGCATGAACATCACTATAAAAATGCTAATTTTAGCTCTAACACTGATGATCCACCTACAAATGTGAACTGACGTTCCAAAATAAAACATTTGAAAACGGACCATTTTCCACATTTCTGAAGCATGACTTAATGGGGGGGTGTTATCTCTTTTGTCGAAAATCAGATGTTTTTGATTGAACATTAAATGCCTCCAAATAGTATTTAATTCACTTCCCGAGCCCCTGGAAGCATGAACATCACTATAAACATGCTAATTTTAGCTCTAACACTGATGATCCACCTACAAATGTGAACTGACGTTCCAAAATAAAACTTTTGAAAACGGACCATTTTCCACATTTCTGAAGCATGACGTAATGGGGGGGTGTTATCTCTTTTGTCGAAAATCAGCCGTTTTTGCTCGAACATTAAATGCCTCCAAATGGTATTTAATTAACTTCCCGGCGTGAAGAAACCCTTTTTGAGAACTCAGAGTGAGTAAATTGGCCATTTTCATGCACTTTTAACCATTCCATAAATCTTGTGTTTAGGGCCCCTGGAAGCATGAAAATCACTTTAAACATGCTAATTTTAGCTCTAACACTGATGATCCACCTACAAATGTGAACTGACGTTAAAAAATAAAACATTTGAAAACGGACCATTTTCCACATTTCTGAAGCATGACGTAATGGGGGGGGTGTTATCTCTTTTGTCAAAAATCAGCTGTTTTTGATTGAACATTAAATGCCTCCAAATAGTATTTAATTCACTTCCCGAGCCCCTGGAAGCATGAAAATCACTTTAAACATGCTAATTTTAGCTCTAACACTGATGATCCACCTACAAATGTGAACTGATGTTCAAAAATAAAACATTTGAAAACGGACCATTTTCCACATTTCTGAAGCATGACTTAATGGGGGGGGTGTTATCTCTTTTGTCGAAAATCAGCCGTTTCTGCTCGAACATTAAATGCCTCCAAATGGTATTTAATTAACTTCCCCGGGTGAAGAAACACTTTTTGAGAACTCAGAGTGAGTAAATTGGCCATTTTCATGCACTTTTAACCATTCCATAAATCTTGTGTTTAGGGCCCCTGGAAGCATGAAAATCACTTTAAACATGCTAATTTTAGCTCTAACACTGATGATCCACCTACAAATGTGAACTGACGTTCAAAAATAAAACATTTGAAAACGGACCATTTTCCACATTTCTGAAGCATGACGTAATGGGGGGGTGTTATCTCTTTTGTCAAAAATCAGATGTTTTTGATTGAACATTAAATGCATCCAAATAGTATTTAATTCACTTCCCGAGCCCCTGGAAGCATGAAAATCACTTTAAACATGCTAATTTTAGCTCTAACACTGATGATCCACCTACAAATGTGAACTGATGTTCAAAAATAAAACATTTGAAAACGGACCATTTTCCACATTTCTGAAGCATGACTTAATGGGGGGGGTGTTATCTCTTTTGTCGAAAATCAGCCGTTTCTGCTCGAACATTAAATGCCTCCAAATGGTATTTAATTAACTTCCCGGGGTGAAGAAACACTTTTTGAGAACTCAGAGTGAGTAAATTGGCCATTTTCATGCACTTTTAACCATTCCATAAATCTTGTGTTTAGGGCCCCTGGAAGCATGAAAATCACTTTAAACATGCTAATTTTAGCTCTAACACTGATGATCCACCTACAAATGTGAACTGACGTTCAAAAATAAAACATTTGAAAACGGACCATTTTCCACATTTCTGAAGCATGACGTAATGGGGGGGTGTTATCTCTTTTGTCAAAAATCAGATGTTTTTGATTGAACATTAAATGCCTCCAAATAGTATTTAATTCTCTTCCCGAGCCCCTGGAAGCATGAAAATCACTTTAAACATGCTAATTTTAGCTCTAACACTGATGATCCACCTACAAATGTGAACTGACGTTCAAAAATAAAACATTTGAAAACGGACCATTTTCCACATTTCTGAAGCATGACGTAATGGGGGGGTGTTATCTCTTTTGTCGAAAATCAGCCGTTTTTGCTCGAACATTAAATGCCTCCAAATGGTATTTAATTAACTTCCCGGGGTGAAGAAACCCTTTTTGAGAACTCAGAGTGAGTAAATTGGCCATTTTCATGCACTTTTAACCATTCCATAAATCTTGTGTTTAGGGCCCCTGGAAGCATGAAAATCACTTTAAACATGCTAATTTTAGCTCTAACACTGATGATCCACCTACAAATGTGAACTGACGTTCAAAAATAAAACATTTGAAAACGGACCATTTTCCACATTTCTGAAGCATGACGTAATGGGGGGGTGTTATCTCTTTTGTCAAAAATCAGCTGTTTTTGCTTGAACATTAAATGCCTCCAAATAGTATTTAATTCACTTCCCGAGCCCCTGGAAGCATGAAAATCACTTTAAACATGCTAATTTTAGCTCTAACACTGATGATCCACCTACAAATGTGAACTGACGTTCAAAAATAAAACATTTGAAAACGGACAATTTTCCACATTTCTGAAGCATGACGTAATGGGGGGGTGTTATCTCTTTTGTCGAAAATCAGCCGTTTTTGCTCGAACATTAAATGCCTCCAAATGGTATTTAATTAACTTCCCGGGGTGAAGAAACCCTTTTTGAGAACTCAGAGTGAGTAAATTGGCCATTTTCATGCACTTTTAACCATTCCATAAATCTTGTGTTTAGGGCCCCTGGAAGCATGAAAATCACTTTAAGCATGCTAATTTTAGCTCTAACACTGATGATCCACCTACAAATGTGAACTGACGGTCAAAAATAAAACATTTGAAAACGGACCATTTTCCACATTTCTGAAGCATGACGTAATGGGGGGTGTTATCTCTTTTGTCAAAAATCAGCTGTTTTTGGTTGAACATTAAATGCCTCCAAATAGTATTTAATTCACTTCCCGAGCCCCTGGAAGCATGAACATCACTATAAACATGCTAATTTTAGCTCTAACACTGATGATCCACCTACAAATGTGAACTGACGTTCCAAAATAAAACATTTGAAAACGGACCATTTTCCACATTTCTGAAGCATGACTTAATGGGGGGGGTGTTATCTCTTTTGTCGAAAATCAGCCGTTTCTGCTCGAACATTAAATGCCTCCAAATGGTATTTAATTAACTTCCCGGGGTGAAGAAACACTTTTTGAGAACTCAGAGTGAGTAAATTTTTCATTTTCATGCACTTTTAACCATTCCATATATCTTGTGTTTAGGGACCCTGGAAGCATGAAAATCACTTTAAACATGCTAATTTTAGCTCTAACACTGATGATCCACCTACAAATGTGAACTGACGTTCAAAAATAAAACATTTGAAAACGGACCATTTTCCACATTTCTGAAGCATGACGTAATGGGGGGGGGGTTATCTCTTTTGTCATAAATCAGATGTTTTTGATTGAACATTAAATGCCTCCAAATAGTATTTAATTCACTTCCCGAGCCCCTGGAAGCATGAAAATCACTTTAAACATGCTAATTTTAGCTCTAACACTGATGATCCACCTACAAATGTGAACTGACGTTCAAAAATAAAACATTTGAAAACGGACCATTTTCCACATTTCTGAAGCATGACGTAATGGGGGGGTGTTATCTCTTTTGTCGAAAATCAGCCGTTTTTGCTCGAACATTAAATGCCTCCAAATGGTATTTAATTAACTTCCCGGGGTGAAGAAACCCTTTTTGAGAACTCAGAGTGAGTAAATTGGCCATTTTCATGCACTTTTAACCATTCCATAAATCTTGTGTTTAGGGCCCCTGGAAGCATGAAAATCACTTTAAACATGCTAATTTTAGCTCTAACACTGATGATCCACCTACAAATGTGAACTGACGTTCAAAAATGAAACATTTGAAAACGGACCATTTTCCACATTTCTGAAGCATGACGTAATGGGGGGGTGTTATCTCTTTTGTCAAAAATCAGCCGTTTTGCTTGAACATTAAATGCCTCCAAATAGTATTTAATTCACTTCCCGAGCCCCTGGAAGCATGAAAATCACTTTAAACACGCTAATTTTAGCTCTAACACTGATGATCCACCTACAAATGTGAACTGACGTTCAAAAATAAAACATTTGAAAACGGACCATTTTCCACATTTCTGAAGCATGACGTAATGGGGGGGTGTTATCTCTTTTGTCGAAAATCAGCCGTTTTTGCTCGAACATTAAATGCCTCCAAATGGTATTTAATTAACTTCCCGGGGTGAAGAAACCCTTTTTGAGAACTCAGAGTGAGTAAATTGGCCATTTTCATGCACTTTTAACCATTCCATAAATCTTGTGTTTAGGGCCCCTGGAAGCATGAAAATCACTTTAAACATGCTAATTTTAGCTCTAACACTGATGATCCACCTACAAATGTGAACTGACGTTCAAAAATAAAACATTTGAAAACGGACCATTTTCCACATTTCTGAAGCATGACGTAATGGGGGGGTGTTATCTCTTTTGTCAAAAATCAGCTGTTTTTGATTGAACATTAAATGCCTCCAAATAGTATTTAATTCACTTCCCGAGCCCCTGGAAGCATGAAAATCACTTTAAACATGCTAATTTTAGCTCTAACACTGATGATCCACCTACAAATGTGAACTGACGTTCAAAAATAAAACATTTGAAAATGGACGATTTTCCACATTTCTGAAGCATGACGTAATGTGGGGGTGTTATCTCTTTTGTCGAAAATAAGCCGTTTTTGCTCGAACATTAAATGCCTCCAAATGGTATTTAATTAACTTCCCGGGGTGAAGAAACCCTTTTTGAGAACTCAGAGTGAGTAAATTGGCCATTTTCATGCACTTTTAACTATTCCATAAATCTTGTGTTTAGGGCCCCTGGAAGCATGAAAATCACTTTAAACATGCTAATTTTAGCTCTAACACTGATGATCCACCTACAAATGTGAACTGACGTTCAAAAAAAAAACATTTGAAAACGGACCATTTTCCACATTTCTGAAGCATGACGTAATGGGGGGGTGTTATCTCTTTTGTCAAAAATCAGCTGTTTTTGCTTGAACATTAAATGCCTCCAAATAGTATTTAATTCACTTCCCGAGCCCCTGGAAGCATGAAAATCACTTTAAACATGCTAATTTTAGCTCTAACACTGATGATCCACCTACAAATGTGAACTGACGTTCAAAAATAAAACATTTGAAAACGGACCATTTTCCACATTTCTGAAGCATGACATAATGGGGGGGTGTTATCTCTTTTGTCGAAAATAAGCCGTTTTTGCTCGAACATTAAATGCCTCCAAATGGTATTTAATTAACTTCCCGGGGTGAAGAAACCCTTTTTGAGAACTCAGAGTGAGTAAATTGGCCATTTTCATGCACTTTTAACTATTCCATAAATCTTGTGTTTAGGGCCCCTGGAAGCATGAAAATCACTTTAAACATGCTAATTTTAGCTCTAACACTGATGATCCACCTACAAATGTGAACTGACGTTCAAAAAAAAAACATTTGAAAACGGACCATTTTCCACATTTCTGAAGCATGACGTAATGGGGGGGTGTTATCTCTTTTGTCAAAAATCAGCTGTTTTTGCTTGAACATTAAATGCCTCCAAATAGTATTTAATTCACTTCCCGAGCCCCTGGAAGCATGAAAATCACTTTAAACATGCTAATTTTAGCTCTAACACTGATGATCCACCTACAAATGTGAACTGACGTTCAAAAATAAAACATTTGAAAACGGACCATTTTCCACATTTCTGAAGCATGACATAATGGGGGGGTGTTATCTCTTTTGTCGAAAATCAGCCGTTTTTGCTCGAACATTAAATGCCTCCAAATGGTATTTAATTAACTTCCCGGGGTGAAGAAACCCTTTTTGAGAACTCAGAGTGAGTAAATTGGCCATTTTCATGCACTTTTAACCATTCCATAAATCTTGGTTTAGGGCCCCTGGAAGCATGAAAATCACTTTAAACATGCTAATTTTAGCTCCAACACTGATGATCCACCTACAAATGTGAACTGACGTTCAAAAATAAAACATTTTAAAACGGACCATTTTCCACATTTCTGAAGCATGACGTAATGGGGGGGTGTTATCTCTTTTGTCAAAAATCAGCTGTTTTTGATTGAACATTAAATGCCTCCAAATAGTATTTAATTCACTTCCCGAGCCCCTGGAAGCATGAACATCACTATAAAAATGCTAATTTTAGCTCTAACACTGATGATCCACCTACAAATGTGAACTGACGTTCCAAAATAAAACATTTGAAAACGGACCATTTTCCACATTTCTGAAGCATGACTTAATGGGGGGGTGTTATCTCTTTTGTCGAAAATCAGATGTTTTTGATTGAACATTAAATGCCTCCAAATAGTATTTAATTCACTTCCCGAGCCCCTGGAAGCATGAAAATCACTTTAAACATGCTAATTTTAGCTCTAACACTGATGATCCACCTACAAATGTGAACTGACGTTCAAAAATAAAACATTTGAAAACGGACCATTTTCCACATTTCTGAAGCATGACGTAATGGGGGGGTGATATCTCTTTTGTCGAAAATCAGCCGTTTTTGCTCGAACATTAAATGCCTCCAAATGGTATTTAATTAACTTCCCGGGGTGAAGAAACCCTTTTTGAGAACTCAGAGTGAGTAAATTGGCCATTTTCATGCACTTTTAACCATTCCATAAATCTTGTGTTTAGGGCCCCTGGAAGCATGAAAATCACTTTAAACATGCTAATTTTAGCTCTAACACTGATGATCCACCTACAAATGTGAACTGACGTTAAAAAATAAAACATTTGAAAACGGACCATTTTCCACATTTCTGAAGCATGACGTAATGGGGGGGTGTTATCTCTTTTGTCAAAAATCAGCTGTTTTTGCTTGAACATTAAATGCCTCCAAATAGTATTTAATTCACTTCCCGAGCCCCTGGAAGCATGAAAATCACTTTAAACATGCTAATTTTAGCTCTAACACTGATGATCCACCTACAAATGTGAACTGACGTTCAAAAATAAAACATTTGAAAACGGACCATTTTCCACATTTCTGAAGCATGACGTAATGGGGGGGTGTTATCTCTTTTGTCGAAAATCAGCCGTTTTTGCTCGAACATTAAATGCCTCCAAATGGTATTTAATTAACTTCCCGGGGTGAAGAAACCCTTTTTGAGAACTCAGAGTGAGTAAATTGGCCATTTTCATGCACTTTTAACCATTCCATAAATCTTGTGTTTAGGGCCCCTGGAAGCATGAAAATCACTTTAAACATGCTAATTTTAGCTCTAACACTGATGATCCACCTACAAATGTGAACTGACGTTAAAAAATAAAACATTTGAAAACGGACCATTTTCCACATTTCTGAAGCATGACGTAATGGGGGGGTGTTATCTCTTTTGTCAAAAATCAGCTGTTTTTGATTGAACATTAAATGCCTCCAAATAGTATTTAATTCACTTCCCGAGCCCCTGGAAGCATGAAAATCACTTTAAACATGCTAATTTTAGCTCTAACACTGATGATCCACCTACAAATGTGAACTGATGTTCAAAAATAAAACATTTGAAAACGGACCATTTTCCACATTTCTGAAGTATGACTTAATGGGGGGGGGTGTTATCTCTTTTGTCGAAAATCAGCCGTTTCTGCTCGAACATTAAATGCCTCCAAATGGTATTTAATTAACTTCCCGGGGTGAAGAAACACTTTTTGAGAACTCAGAGTGAGTAAATTGGCCATTTTCATGCACTTTATCCATTCCATAAATCTTGTGTTTAGGGCCCCTGGAAGCATGAAAATCACTTTAAACATGCTAATTTTAGCTCTAACACTGATGATCCACCTACAAATGTGAACTGACGTTCAAAAATAAA
This sequence comes from Lissotriton vulgaris, assembly GCF_964263255.1. Taxonomy (NCBI): domain Eukaryota; kingdom Metazoa; phylum Chordata; class Amphibia; order Caudata; family Salamandridae; genus Lissotriton; species Lissotriton vulgaris. The sequence continues at coordinate 336,859 of NW_028252114.1, forward strand.
ACATTTGAGTTCGGACCATTTTCCACATTTCTGAAGCATGACGTAATGGGGGGGTGTTATCTCTTTTGTCGAAAATCAGCCGTTTTTGCTCGAACATTAAATGCCTCCAAATGGTATTTAATTAACTTCCCGGGGTGAAGAAACCCTTTTTGAGAACTCAGAGTGAGTAAATTGGCCATTTTCATGCACTTTTAACCATTCCATAAATCTTGTGTTTAGGGCCCCTGGAAGCATGAAAATCACTTTAAATATGCTAATTTTAGCTCTAACACTGATGATCCACCTACAAATGTGAACTGACGTTCAAAAATAAAACATTTGAAAACGGACCATTTTCCACATTTCTGAAGCATGACGTAATGGGGGGGTGTTATCTCTTTTGTCAAAAATCAGCTGTTTTTGCTTGAACATTAAATGCCTTCAAATAGTATTTAATTCACTTCCCGAGCCCCTGGAAGCATGAAAATCACTTTAAACATGCCAATTTTAGCTCTAACACTGATGATCCACCTACAAATGTGAACTGACGTACAAAAATAAAACATTTGAAAACGGACAATTTTCCACATTTCTGAAGCATGACATAATGGGGGGGTGTTATCTCTTTTGTCGAAAATCAGCCGTTTTTGCTCGAACATTAAATGCCTCCAAATGGTATTTAATTAACTTCCCGGGGTGAGGAAACCCTTTTTGAGAACTCAGAGTGAGTAAATTGGCCATTTTCATGCACTTTTAACCATTCCATAAATCTTGTGTTTAGGGCCCCTGGAAGCATGAAAATCACTTTAAACATGCTAATTTTAGCTCTAACACTGATGATCCACCTACAAATGTGAACTGACGTTCAAAAATAAAACATTTGAAAACGGACCATTTTCCACATTTCTGAAGCATGACGTAATGGGGGGTGTTATCTCTTTTGTCAAAAATCAGCTGTTTTTGATTGAACATTAAATGCCTCCAAATAGTATTTAATTCACTTCCCGAGCCCCTGGAAGCATGAAAATCACTTTAAACATGCTAATTTTAGCTCTAACACTGATGATCCACCTACAAATGTGAACTGACGTTCAAAAATAAAACATTTGAAAACGGACCATTTTCCACATTTCTGAAGCATGACGTAATGGGGGGGTGTTATCTCTTTTGTCGAAAATAAGCCGTTTTTGCTCGAACATTAAATGCCTCCAAATGGTATTTAATTAACTTCCCGGGGTGAAGAAACCCTTTTTGAGAACTCAGAGTGAGTAAATTGGCCATTTTCATGCACTTTTAACCATTCCATAAATCTTGTGTTTAGGGCCCCTGGAAGCATGAAAATCACTTTAAACATGCTAATTTTAGCTCTAACACTGATGATCCACCTACAAATGTGAACTGACGTTCAAAAATAAAACATTTGAAAACGGACCATTTTCCACATTTCTGAAGCATGACGTAATGGGGGGGGTGTTATCTCTTTTGTCAAAAATCAGCTGTTTTTGCTTGAACATTAAATGCCTCCAAATAGTATTTAATTCACTTCCCGAGCCCCTGGAAGCATGAAAATCACTTTAAACATGCTAATTTTAGCTCTAACACTGATGATCCACCTACAAATGTGAACTGACGTTCAAAAATAAAACATTTGAAAACGGACCATTTTCCACATTTCTGAAGCATGACGTAATGGGGGGGTGTTATCTCTTTTGTCGAAAATCAGCCGTTTTTGCTCGAACATTAAATGCCTCCAAATGGTATTTAATTAACTTCCCGGGGTGAAGAAACCCTTTTTGAGAACTCAGAGTGAGTAAATTGGCCATTTTCATGCACTTTTAACCATTCCATAAATCTTGTGTTTAGGGCCCCTGGAAGCATGAAAATCACTTTAAACATGCTAATTTTAGCTCTAACACTGATGATCCACCTACAAATGTGAACTGACGTTCAAAAATGAAACATTTGAAAACGGACCATTTTCCACATTTCTGAAGCATGACGTAATGGGGGGTGTTATCTCTTTTGTCAAAAATCAGCTGTTTTTGCTTGAACATTAAATGCCTCCAAATAGTATTTAATTCACTTCCCGAGCCCCTGGAAGCATGAAAATCACTTTAAACACGCTAATTTTAGCTCTAACACTGATGATCCACCTACAAATGTGAACTGACGTTCAAAAATAAAACATTTGAAAACGGACCATTTTCCACATTTCTGAAGCATGACGTAATGGGGGGGTGTTATCTCTTTTGTCGAAAATCAGCCGTTTTTGCTCGAACATTAAATGCCTCCAAATGGTATTTAATTAACTTCCCGGGGTGAAGAAACCCTTTTTGAGAACTCAGAGTGAGTAAATTGGCCATTTTCATGCACTTTTAACCATTCCATAAATCTTGTGTTTAGGGCCCCTGGAAGCATGAAAATCACTTTAAACATGCTAATTTTAGCTCTAACACTGATGATCCACCTACAAATGTGAACTGACGTTCAAAAATAAAACATTTGAAAACGGACCATTTTCCACATTTCTGAAGCATGACGTAATGGGGGGGTGTTATCTCTTTTGTCAAAAATCAGCTGTTTTTGATTGAACATTAAATGCCTCCAAATAGTATTTAATTCACTTCCCGAGCCCCTGGAAGCATGAAAATCACTTTAAACATGCTCATTTTAGCTCTAACACTGATGATCCACCTACAAATGTGAACTGACGTTCAAAAATAAAACATTTGAAAATGGACCATTTTCCACATTTCTGAAGCATGACGTAATGGGGGGGTGTTATCTCTTTTGTCGAAAATAAGCCGTTTTTGCTCGAACATTAAATGCCTCCAAATGGTATTTAATTAACTTCCCGGGGTGAAGAAACCCTTTTTGAGAACTCAGAGTGAGTAAATTGGCCATTTTCATGCACTTTTAACCATTCCATAAATCTTGTGTTTAGGGCCCCTGGAAGCATGAAAATCACTTTAAGCATGCTAATTTTAGCTCTAACACTGATGATCCACCTACAAATGTGAACTGACGGTCAAAAATAAAACATTTGAAAACGGACCATTTTCCACATTTCTGAAGCATGACGTAATGGGGGGTGTTATCTCTTTTGTCAAAAATCAGCTGTTTTTGGTTGAACATTAAATGCCTCCAAATAGTATTTAATTCACTTCCCGAGCCCCTGGAAGCATGAACATCACTATAAACATGCTAATTTTAGCTCTAACACTGATGATCCACCTACAAATGTGAACTGACGTTCCAAAATAAAACATTTGAAAACGGACCATTTTCCACATTTCTGAAGCATGACTTAATGGGGGGGTGTTATCTCTTTTGTCGAAAATCAGCCGTTTCTGCTCGAACATTAAATGCCTCCAAATGGTATTTAATTAACTTCCCGGGGTGAAGAAACACTTTTTGAGAACTCAGAGTGAGTAAATTTTTCATTTTCATGCACTTTTAACCATTCCATATATCTTGTGTTTATGGACCCTGGAAGCATGAAAATCACTTTAAACATGCTAATTTTAGCTCTAACACTGATGATCCACCTACAAATGTGAACTGACGTTCAAAAATAAAACATTTGAAAACGGACCATTTTCCACATTTCTGAAGCATGACGTAATGGGGGGGGGGTTATCTCTTTTGTCATAAATCAGATGTTTTTGATTGAACATTAAATGCCTCCAAATAGTATTTAATTCACTTCCCGAGCCCCTGGAAGCATGAAAATCACTTTAAACATGCTAATTTTAGCTCTAACACTGATGATCCACCTACAAATGTGAACTGACGTTCAAAAATAAAACATTTGAAAACGGACCATTTTCCACATTTCTGAAGCATGACGTAATGGGGGGGTGTTATCTCTTTTGTCGAAAATCAGCCGTTTTTGCTCGAACATTAAATGCCTCCAAATGGTATTTAATTAACTTCCCGGGGTGAAGAAACCCTTTTTGAGAACTCAGAGTGAGTAAATTGGCCATTTTCATGCACTTTTAACCATTCCATAAATCTTGTGTTTAGGGCCCCTGGAAGCATGAAAATCACTTTAAACATGCTAATGTTAGCTCTAACACTGATGATCCACCTACAAATGTGAACTGACGTTCAAAAATGAAACATTTGAAAACGGACCATTTTCCACATTTCTGAAGCATGACGTAATGGGGGGGTGTTATCTCTTTTGTCAAAAATCAGCCATTTTGCTTGAACATTAAATGCCTCCAAATAGTATTTAATTCACTTCCCGAGCCCCTGGAAGCATGAAAATCACTTTAAACACGCTAATTTTAGCTCTAACACTGATGATCCACCTACAAATGTGAACTGACGTTCAAAAATAAAACATTTGAAAACGGACCATTTTCCACATTTCTGAAGCATGACGTAATGGGGGGGTGTTATCTCTTTTGTCGAAAATCAGCCGTTTTTGCTCGAACATTAAATGCCTCCAAATGGTATTTAATTAACTTCCCGGGGTGAAGAAACCCTTTTTGAGAACTCAGAGTGAGTAAATTGGCCATTTTCATGCACTTTTAACCATTCCATAAATCTTGTGTTTAGGGCCCCTGGAAGCATGAAAATCACTTTAAACATGCTAATTTTAGCTCTAACACTGATGATCCACCTACAAATGTGAACTGACGTTCAAAAATAAAACATTTGAAAACGGACCATTTTCCACATTTCTGAAGCATGACGTAATGGGGGGGTGTTATCTCTTTTGTCAAAAATCAGCTGTTTTTGATTGAACATTAAATGCCTCCAAATAGTATTTAATTCACTTCCCGAGCCCCTGGAAGCATGAAAATCACTTTAAACATGCTAATTTTAGCTCTAACACTGATGATCCACCTACAAATGTGAACTGACGTTCAAAAATAAAACATTTGAAAATGGACGATTTTCCACATTTCTGAAGCATGACGTAATGGGGGGGTGTTATCTCTTTTGTCGAAAATAAGCCGTTTTTGCTCGAACATTAAATGCCTCCAAATGGTATTTAATTAACTTCCCGGGGTGAAGAAACCCTTTTTGAGAACTCAGAGTGAGTAAATTGGCCATTTTCATGCACTTTTAACTATTCCATAAATCTTGTGTTTAGGGCCCCTGGAAGCATGAAAATCACTTTAAACATGCTAATTTTAGCTCTAACACTGATGATCCACCTACAAATGTGAACTGACGTTCAAAAAAAAAACATTTGAAAACGGACCATTTTCCACATTTCTGAAGCATGACGTAATGGGGGGGTGTTATCTCTTTTGTCAAAAATCAGCTGTTTTTGCTTGAACATTAAATGCCTCCAAATAGTATTTAATTCACTTCCCGAGCCCCTGGAAGCATGAAAATCACTTTAAACATGCTAATTTTAGCTCTAACACTGATGATCCACCTACAAATGTGAACTGACGTTCAAAAATAAAACATTTGAAAACGGACCATTTTCCACATTTCTGAAGCATGACATAATGGGGGGGTGTTATCTCTTTTGTCGAAAATCAGCCGTTTTTGCTCGAACATTAAATGCCTCCAAATGGTATTTAATTAACTTCCCGGGGTGAAGAAACCCTTTTTGAGAACTCAGAGTGAGTAAATTGGCCATTTTCATGCACTTTTAACCATTCCATAAATCTTGGTTTAGGGCCCCTGGAAGCATGAAAATCACTTTAAACATGCTAATTTTAGCTCCAACACTGATGATCCACCTACAAATGTGAACTGACGTTCAAAAATAAAACATTTTAAAACGGACCATTTTCCACATTTCTGAAGCATGACGTAATGGGGGGGTGTTATCTCTTTTGTCAAAAATCAGCTGTTTTTGATTGAACATTAAATGCCTCCAAATAGTATTTAATTCACTTCCCGAGCCCCTGGAAGCATGAACATCACTATAAAAATGCTAATTTTAGCTCTAACACTGATGATCCACCTACAAATGTGAACTGACGTTCCAAAATAAAACATTTGAAAACGGACCATTTTCCACATTTCTGAAGCATGACTTAATGGGGGGGTGTTATCTCTTTTGTCGAAAATCAGATGTTTTTGATTGAACATTAAATGCCTCCAAATAGTATTTAATTCACTTCCCGAGCCCCTGGAAGCATGAAAATCACTTTAAACATGCTAATTTTAGCTCTAACACTGATGATCCACCTACAAATGTGAACTGACGTTCAAAAATAAAACATTTGAAAACGGACCATTTTCCACATTTCTGAAGCATGACGTAATGGGGGGGGTGTTATCTCTTTTGTCGAAAATCAGCCGTTTTTGCTCGAACATTAAATGCCTCCAAATGGTATTTAATTAACTTCCCGGGGTGAAGAAACCCTTTTTGAGAACTCAGAGTGAGTAAATTGGCCATTTTCATGCACTTTTAACCATTCCATAAATCTTGTGTTTAGGGCCCCTGGAAGCATGAAAATCACTTTAAACATGCTAATTTTAGCTCTAACACTGATGATCCACCTACAAATGTGAACTGACGTTAAAAAATAAAACATTTGAAAACGGACCATTTTCCACATTTCTGAAGCATGACGTAATGGGGGGGGTGTTATCTCTTTTGTCAAAAATCAGCTGTTTTTGATTGAACATTAAATGCCTCCAAATAGTATTTAATTCACTTCCCGAGCCCCTGGAAGCATGAAAATCACTTTAAACATGCTAATTTTAGCTCTAACACTGATGATCCACCTACAAATGTGAACTGATGTTCAAAAATAAAACATTTGAAAACGGACCATTTTCCACATTTCTGAAGCATGACTTAATGGGGGGGGTGTTATCTCTTTTGTCGAAAATCAGCCGTTTCTGCTCGAACATTAAATGCCTCCAAATGGTATTTAATTAACTTCCCGGGGTGAAGAAACACTTTTTGAGAACTCAGAGTGAGTAAATTGGCCATTTTCATGCACTTTATCCATTCCATAAATCTTGTGTTTAGGGCCCCTGGAAGCATGAAAATCACTTTAAACATGCTAATTTTAGCTCTAACACTGATGATCCACCTACAAATGTGAACTGACGTTCAAAAATAAAACATTTGAGTTCGGACCATTTTCCACATTTCTGAAGCATGACGTAATGGGGGGGTGTTATCTCTTTTGTCGAAAATCAGCAGTTTTTGCTCGAACATTAAATGCCTCCAAATGGTATTTAATTAACTTCCCGGGGTGAAGAAACCCTTTTTGAGAACTCAGAGTGAGTAAATTGGCCATTTTCATGCACTTTTAACCATTCCATAAATCTTGTGTTTAGGGCCCCTGGAAGCATGAAAATCACTTTAAATATGCTAATTTTAGCTCTAACACTGATGATCCACCTACAAATGTGAACTGACGTTCAAAAATAAAACATTTGAAAACGGACCATTTTCCACATTTCTGAAGCATGACGTAATGGGGGGGGTGTTATCTCTTTTGTCAAAAATCAGCTGTTTTTGCTTGAACATTAAATGCCTTCAAATAGTATTTAATTCACTTCCCGAGCCCCTGGAAGCATGAAAATCACTTTAAACATGCCAATTTTAGCTCTAACACTGATGATCCACCTACAAATGTGAACTGACGTACAAAAATAAAACATTTGAAAACGGACAATTTTCCACATTTCTGAAGCATGACATAATGGGGGGGTGTTATCTCTTTTGTCGAAAATCAGCCGTTTTTGCTCGAACATTAAATGCCTCCAAATGGTATTTAATTAACTTCCCGGGGTGAGGAAACCCTTTTTGAGAACTCAGAGTGAGTAAATTGGCCATTTTCATGCACTTTTAACCATTCCATAAATCTTGTGTTTAGGGCCCCTGGAAGCATGAAAATCACTTTAAACATGCTAATTTTAGCTCTAACACTGATGATCCACCTACAAATGTGAACTGACGTTCAAAAATAAAACATTTGAAAACGGACCATTTTCCACATTTCTGAAGCATGACGTAATGGGGGGTGTTATCTCTTTTGTCAAAAATCAGCTGTTTTTGATTGAACATTAAATGCCTCCAAATAGTATTTAATTCACTTCCCGAGCCCCTGGAAGCATGAAAATCACTTTAAACATGCTAATTTTAGCTCTAACACTGATGATCCACCTACAAATGTGAACTGACGTTCAAAAATAAAACATTTGAAAACGGACCATTTTCCACATTTCTGAAGCATGACGTAATGGGGGGGTGTTATCTCTTTTGTCGAAAATAAGCCGTTTTTGCTCGAACATTAAATGCCTCCAAATGGTATTTAATTAACTTCCCGGGGTGAAGAAACCCTTTTTGAGAACTCAGAGTGAGTAAATTGGCCATTTTCATGCACTTTTAACCATTCCATAAATCTTGTGTTTAGGGCCCCTGGAAGCATGAAAATCACTTTAAACATGCTAATTTTAGCTCTAACACTGATGATCCACCTACAAATGTGAACTGACGTTCAAAAATAAAACATTTGAAAACGGACCATTTTCCACATTTCTGAAGCATGACGTAATGGGGGGGTGTTATCTCTTTTGTCAAAAATCAGCTGTTTTTGCTTGAACATTAAATGCCTCCAAATAGTATTTAATTCACTTCCCGAGCCCCTGGAAGCATGAAAATCACTTTAAACATGCTAATTTTAGCTCTAACACTGATGATCCACCTACAAATGTGAACTGACGTTCAAAAATAAAACATTTGAAAACGGACCATTTTCCACATTTCTGAAGCATGACGTAATGGGGGGGTGTTATCTCTTTTGTCGAAAATCAGCCGTTTTTGCTCGAACATTAAATGCCTCCAAATGGTATTTAATTAACTTCCCGGGGTGAAGAAACCCTTTTTGAGAACTCAGAGTGAGTAAATTGGCCATTTTCATGCACTTTTAACCATTCCATAAATCTTGTGTTTAGGGCCCCTGGAAGCATGAAAATCACTTTAAACATGCTAATTTTAGCTCTAACACTGATGATCCACCTACAAATGTGAACTGACGTTCAAAAATGAAACATTTGAAAACGGACCATTTTCCACATTTCTGAAGCATGACGTAATGGGGGGTGTTATCTCTTTTGTCAAAAATCAGCTGTTTTTGCTTGAACATTAAATGCCTCCAAATAGTATTTAATTCACTTCCCGAGCCCCTGGAAGCATGAAAATCACTTTAAACACGCTAATTTTAGCTCTAACACTGATGATCCACCTACAAATGTGAACTGACGTTCAAAAATAAAACATTTGAAAACGGACCATTTTCCACATTTCTGAAGCATGACGTAATGGGGGGGTGTTATCTCTTTTGTCGAAAATCAGCCGTTTTTGCTCGAACATTAAATGCCTCCAAATGGTATTTAATTAACTTCCCGGGGTGAAGAAACCCTTTTTGAGAACTCAGAGTGAGTAAATTGGCCATTTTCATGCACTTTTAACCATTCCATAAATCTTGTGTTTAGGGCCCCTGGAAGCATGAAAATCACTTTAAACATGCTAATTTTAGCTCTAACACTGATGATCCACCTACAAATGTGAACTGACGTTCAAAAATAAAACATTTGAAAACGGACCATTTTCCACATTTCTGAAGCATGACGTAATGGGGGGGTGTTATCTCTTTTGTCAAAAATCAGCTGTTTTTGATTGAACATTAAATGCCTCCAAATAGTATTTAATTCACTTCCCGAGCCCCTGGAAGCATGAAAATCACTTTAAACATGCTCATTTTAGCTCTAACACTGATGATCCACCTACAAATGTGAACTGACGTTCAAAAATAAAACATTTGAAAATGGACCATTTTCCACATTTCTGAAGCATGACGTAATGGGGGGGTGTTATCTCTTTTGTCGAAAATAAGCCGTTTTTGCTCGAACATTAAATGCCTCCAAATGGTATTTAATTAACTTCCCGGGGTGAAGAAACCCTTTTTGAGAACTCAGAGTGAGTAAATTGGCCATTTTCATGCACTTTTAACCATTCCATAAATCTTGTGTTTAGGGCCCCTGGAAGCATGAAAATCACTTTAAACATGCTAATTTTAGCTCTAACACTGATGATCCACCTACAAATGTGAACTGACGTTCAAAAATAAAACATTTGAAAACGGACCATTTTCCACATTTCTGAAGCATGACGTAATGGGGGGGTGTTATCTCTTTTGTCAAAAATCAGCTGTTTTTGCTTGAACATTAAATGCCTCCAAATAGTATTTAATTCACTTCCCGAGCCCCTGGAAGCATGAAAATCACTTTAAACATGCTAATTTTAGCTCTAACACTGATGATCCACCTACAAATGTGAACTGACGTTCAAAAATAAAACATTTGAAAACGGACCATTTTCCACATTTCTGAAGCATGACATAATGGGGGGGTGTTATCTCTTTTGTCGAAAATCAGCCGTTTTTGCTCGAACATTAAATGCCTCCAAATGGTATTTAATTAACTTCCCGGGGTGAAGAAACCCTTTTTGAGAACTCAGAGTGAGTAAATTGGCCATTTTCATGCACTTTTAACCATTCCATAAATCTTGGTTTAGGGCCCCTGGAAGCATGAAAATCACTTTAAACATGCTAATTTTAGCTCCAACACTGATGATCCACCTACAAATGTGAACTGACGTTCAAAAATAAAACATTTTAAAACGGACCATTTTCCACATTTCTGAAGCATGACGTAATGGGGGGGTGTTATCTCTTTTGTCAAAAATCAGCTGTTTTTGATTGAACATTAAATGCCTCCAAATAGTATTTAATTCACTTCCCGAGCCCCTGGAAGCATGAACATCACTATAAAAATGCTAATTTTAGCTCTAACACTGATGATCCACCTACAAATGTGAACTGACGTTCCAAAATAAAACATTTGAAAACGGACCATTTTCCACATTTCTGAAGCATGACTTAATGGGGGGGTGTTATCTCTTTTGTCGAAAATCAGCCGTTTCTGCTCGAACATTAAATGCCTCCAAATGGTATTTAATTAACTTCCCGGGGTGAAGAAACACTTTTTGAGAACTCAGAGTGAGTAAATTGGCCATTTTCATGCACTTTTAACCATTCCATATATCTTGTGTTTAGGGACCCTGGAAGCATGAAAATCACTTTAAACATGCTAATTTTAGCTCTAACACTGATGATCCACCTACAAATGTGAACTGACGTTCAAAAATAAAACATTTGAAAACGGACCATTTTCCACATTTCTGAAGCATGACGTAATGGGGGGGTGTTATCTCTTTTGTCAAAAATCAGCTGTTTTTGATTGAACATTAAATGCCTCCAAATAGTATTTAATTCACTTCCCGAGCCCCTGGAAGCATGAAAATCACTTTAAACATGCTAATTTTAGCTCTAACACTGATGATCCACCTACAAATGTGAACTGACGTTCAAAAATAAAACATTTGAAAACGGACCATTTTCCACATTTCTGAAGCATGACGTAATGGGGGGGTGTTATCTCTTTTGTCGAAAATCAGCCGTTTTTGCTCGAACATTAAATGCCTCCAAATGGTATTTAATTAACTTCCCGGGGTGAAGAAACCCTTTTTGAGAACTCAGAGTGAGTAAATTGGCCATTTTCATGCACTTTTAACCATTCCATAAATCTTGTGTTTAGGGCCCCTGGAAGCATGAAAATCACTTTAAACATGCTAATTTTAGCTCTAACACTGATGATCCACCTACAAATGTGAACTGACGTTAAAAAATAAAACATTTGAAAACGGACCATTTTCCACATTTCTGAAGCATGACGTAATGGGGGGGGTGTTATCTCTTTTGTCAAAAATCAGCTGTTTTTGATTGAACATTAAATGCCTCCAAATAGTATTTAATTCACTTCCCGAGCCCCTGGAAGCATGAAAATCACTTTAAACATGCTAATTTTAGCTCTAACACTGATGATCCACCTACAAATGTGAACTGATGTTCAAAAATAAAACATTTGAAAACGGACCATTTTCCACATTTCTGAAGCATGACTTAATGGGGGGGGGGTGTTATCTCTTTTGTCGAAAATCAGCCGTTTCTGCTCGAACATTAAATGCCTCCAAATGGTATTTAATTAACTTCCCGGGGTGAAGAAACACTTTTTGAGAACTCAGAGTGAGTAAATTGGCCATTTTCATGCACTTTTAACCATTCCATAAATCTTGTGTTTAGGGCCCCTGGAAGCATGAAAATCACTTTAAACATGCTAATTTTAGCTCTAACACTGATGATCCACCTACAAATGTGAACTGACGTTCAAAAATAAAACATTTGAAAACGGACCATTTTCCACATTTCTGAAGCATGACGTAATGGGGGGGTGTTATCTCTTTTGTTGAAAATCAGCCGTTTTTGCTCGAACATTAAATGCCTCCAAATGGTATTTAATTAACTTCCCGGGGTGAAGAAACCCTTTTTGAGAACTCAGAGTGAGTAAATTGGCCATTTTCATGCACTTTTAACCATTCCATAAATCTTGTGTTTAGGGCCCCTGGAAGCATGAAAATCACTTTAAACATGCTAATTTTAGCTCTAACTCTGATGATCCACCTACAAATGTGAACTGACGTTAAAAAATAAAACATTTGAAAACGGACCATTTTCCACATTTCTGAAGCATGACGTAATGGGGGGGGGTGTTATCTCTTTTGTCAAAAATCAGCTGTTTTTGATTGAACATTAAATGCCTCCAAATAGTATTTAATTCACTTCCCGAGCCCCTGGAAGCATGAAAATCACTTTAAACATGCTAATTTTAGCTCTAACACTGATGATCCACCTACAAATGTGAACTGATGTTCAAAAATAAAACATTTGAAAACGGACCATTTTCCACATTTCTGAAGCATGACTTAATGGGGGGGGGTGTTATCTCTTTTGTCGAAAATCAGCCGTTTCTGCTCGAACATTAAATGCCTCCAAATGGTATTTAATTAACTTCCCGGGGTGAAGAAACACTTTTTGAGAACTCAGAGTGAGTAAATTGGCCATTTTCATGCACTTTTAACCATTCCATAAATCTTGTGTTTAGGGCCCCTGGAAGCATGAAAATCACTTTAAACATGCTAATTTTAGCTCTAACACTGATGATCCACCTACAAATGTGAACTGACGTTCAAAAATAAAACATTTGAAAACGGACCATTTTCCACATTTCTGAAGCATGACGTAATGGGGGGGTGTTATCTCTTTTGTTGAAAATCAGCCGTTTTTGCTCGAACATTAAATGCCTCCAAATGGTATTTAATTAACTTCCCGGGGTGAAGAAACCCTTTTTGAGAACTCAGAGTGAGTAAATTGGCCATTTTCATGCACTTTTAACCATTCCATAAATCTTGTGTTTAGGGCCCCTGGAAGCATGAAAATCACTTTAAACATGCTAATTTTAGCTCTAACACTGATGATCCACCTACAAATGTGAACTGACGTTCAAAAATAAAACATTTGAAAACGGACCATTTTCCACATTTCTGAAGCATGACGTAATGGGGGGGTGTTATCTCTTTTGTCAAAAATCAGCTGTTTTTGCTTGAACATTAAATGCCTCCAAATAGTATTTAATTCACTTCCCGAGCCCCTGGAAGCATGAAAATCACTTTAAACATGCTAATTTTAGCTCTAACACTGATGATCCACCTACAAATGTGAACTGACGTACAAAAATAAAACATTTGAAAACGGACAATTTTCCACATTTCTGAAGCATGACGTAATGGGGGGGTGTTATCTCTTTTGTCGAAAATCAGCCGTTTTTGCTCGAACATTAAATGCCTCCAAATGGTATTTAATTAACTTCCCGGGGTGAAGAAACCCTTTTTGAGAACTCAGAGTGAGTAAATTGGCCATTTTCATGCACTTTTAACCATTCCATAAATCTTGTGTTTAGGGCCCCTGGAAGCATGAAAATCACTTTAAACATGCTAATTTTAGCTCTAACACTGATGATCCACCTACAAATGTGAACTGACGTTCAAAAATAAAACATTTGAAAACGGACCATTTTCCACATTTCTGAAGCATGACGTAATGGGGGGGTGTTATCTCTTTTGTCGAAAATAAGCCGTTTTTGCTCGAACATTAAATGCCTCCAAATGGTATTTAATTAACTTCCCGGGGTGAAGAAACCCTTTTTGAGAACTCAGAGTGAGTAAATTGGCCATTTTCATGCACTTTTAACCATTCCATAAATCTTGTGTTTAGGGCCCCTGGAAGCATGAAAATCACTTTAAACATGCTAATTTTAGCTCTAACACTGATGATCCACCTACAAATGTGAACTGACGTTCAAAAATAAAACATTTGAAAACGGACCATTTTCCACATTTCTGAAGCATGACGTAATGGGGGGGTGTTATCTCTTTTGTCAAAAATCAGCTGTTTTTGCTTGAACATTAAATGCCTCCAAATAGTATTTAATTCACTTCCCGAGCCCCTGGAAGCATGAAAATCACTTTAAACATGCTAATTTTAGCTCTAACACTGATGATCCACCTACAAATGTGAACTGACGTTCAAAAATAAAACATTTGAAAACGGACCATTTTCCACATTTCTGAAGCATGACGTAATGGGGGGGTGTTATCTCTTTTGTCGAAAATCAGCCATTTTTGCTCGAACATTAAATGCCCCCAAATGGTATTTAATTAACTTCCCGGGGTGAAGAAACCCTTTTTGAGAACTCAGAGTGAGTAAATTTGCCATTTTCATGCACTTTTAACCATTCCATAAATCTTGGTTTAGGGCCCGTGGAAGCATGAAAATCACTTTAAACATGCTAATTTTAGCTCCAACACTGATGATCCACCTACAAATGTGAACTGACGTTCAAAAATAAAACATTTTAAAACGGACCATTTTCCACATTTCTGAAGCATGACGTAATGGGGGGGTGTTATCTCTTTTGTCAAAAATCAGCTGTTTTTGATTGAACATTAAATGCCTCCAAATAGTATTTAATTCACTTCCCGAGCCCCTGGAAGCATGAACATCACTATAAACATGCTAATTTTAGCTCTAACACTGATGATCCACCTACAAATGTGAACTGACGTTCCAAAATAAAACATTTGAAAACGGACCATTTTCCACATTTCTGAAGCATGACGTAATGGGGGGGTGTTATCTCTTTTGTCGAAAATCAGCCGTTTTTGCTCGAACATTAAATGCCTCCAAATGGTATTTAATTAACTTCCCGGGGTGAAGAAACCCTTTTTGAGAACTCAGAGTGAGTAAATTGGCCATTTTCATGCACTTTTAACCATTCCATAAATCTTGTGTTTAGGGCCCCTGGAAGCATGAAAATCACTTTAAACATGCTAATTTTAGCTCTAACACTGATGATCCACCTACAAATGTGAACTGACGTTAAAAAATAAAACATTTGAAAACGGACCATTTTCCACATTTCTGAAGCATGACGTAATGGGGGGGGTGTTATCTCTTTTGTCAAAAATCAGCTGTTTTTGATTGAACATTAAATGCCTCCAAATAGTATTTAATTCACTTCCCGAGCCCCTGGAAGCATGAAAATCACTTTAAACATGCTAATTTTAGCTCTAACACTGATGATCCACCTACAAATGTGAACTGATGTTCAAAAATAAAACATTTGAAAACGGACCATTTTCCACATTTCTGAAGCATGACTTAATGGGGGGGGTGTGATCTCTTTTGTCGAAAATCAGCCGTTTCTGCTCGAACATTAAATGCCTCCAAATGGTATTTAATTAACTTCCCGGGGTGAAGAAACACTTTTTGAGAACTCAGAGTGAGTAAATTGGCCATTTTCATGCACTTTTAACCATTCCATAAATCTTGTGTTTAGGGCCCCTGGAAGCATGAAAATCACTTTAAACATGCTAATTTTAGCTCTAACACTGATGATCCACCTACAAATGTGAACTGACGTTCAAAAATAAAACATTTGAAAACGGACCATTTTCCACATTTCTGAAGCATGACGTAATGGGGGGGTGTTATCTCTTTTGTCAAAAATCAGATGTTTTTGATTGAACATTAAATGCCTCCAAATAGTATTTAATTCACTTCCCGAGCCCCTGGAAGCATGAAAATCACTTTAAACATGCTAATTTTAGCTCTAACACTGATGATCCACCTACAAATGTGAACTGATGTTCAAAAATAAAACATTTGAAAACGGACCATTTTCCACATTTCTGAAGCATGACTTAATGGGGGGGTGTTATCTCTTTTGTCGAAAATCAGCCGTTTCTGCTCGAACATTAAATGCCTCCAAATGGTATTTAATTAACTTCCCGGGGTGAAGAAACACTTTTTGAGAACTCAGAGTGAGTAAATTGGCCATTTTCATGCACTTTTAACCATTCCATAAATCTTGTGTTTAGGGCCCCTGGAAGCATGAAAATCACTTTAAACATGCTAATTTTAGCTCTAACACTGATGATCCACCTACAAATGTGAACTGACGTTCAAAAATAAAACATTTGAAAACGGACCATTTTCCACATTTCTGAAGCATGACGTAATGGGGGGGTGTTATCTCTTTTGTCAAAAATCAGATGTTTTTGATTGAACATTAAATGCCTCCAAATAGTATTTAATTCTCTTCCCGAGCCCCTGGAAGCATGAAAATCACTTTAAACATGCTAATTTTAGCTCTAACACTGATGATCCACCTACAAATGTGAACTGACGTTCAAAAATAAAACATTTGAAAACGGACCATTTTCCACATTTCTGAAGCATGACGTAATGGGGGGGTGTTATCTCTTTTGTCGAAAATCAGCCGTTTTTGCTCGAACATTAAATGCCTCCAAATGGTATTTAATTAACTTCCCGGGGTGAAGAAACCCTTTTTGAGAACTCAGAGTGAGTAAATTGGCCATTTTCATGCACTTTTAACCATTCCATAAATCTTGTGTTTAGGGCCCCTGGAAGCATGAAAATCACTTTAAACATGCTAATTTTAGCTCTAACACTGATGATCCACCTACAAATGTGAACTGACGTTCAAAAATAAAACATTTGAAAACGGACCATTTTCCACATTTCTGAAGCATGACGTAATGGGGGGGTGTTATCTCTTTTGTCAAAAATCAGCTGTTTTTGCTTGAACATTAAATGCCTCCAAATAGTATTTAATTCACTTCCCGAGCCCCTGGAAGCATGAAAATCACTTTAAACATGCTAATTTTAGCTCTAACACTGATGATCCACCTACAAATGTGAACTGACGTTCAAAAATAAAACATTTGAAAACGGACCATTTTCCACATTTCTGAAGCATGACGTAATGGGGGGGTGTTATCTCTTTTGTCGAAAATCAGCCGTTTTTGCTCGAACATTAAATGCCTCCAAATGGTATTTAATTATCTTCCCGGGGTGAAGAAACCCTTTTTGAGAACTCAGAGTGAGTAAATTGGCCATTTTCATGCACTTTTAACCATTCCATAAATCTTATGTTTAGGGCCCCTGGAAGCATGAAAATCACTTTAAACATGCTAATTTTAGCTCTAACACTGATGATCCACCTACAAATGTGAACTGACGGTCAAAAATAAAACATTTGAAAACGGACCATTTTCCACATTTCTGAAGCATGACGTAATGGGGGGTGTTATCTCTTTTGTCAAAAATCAGCTGTTTTTGGTTGAACATTAAATGCCTCCAAATAGTATTTAATTCACTTCCCGAGCCCCTGGAAGCATGAACATCACTATAAACATGCTAATTTTAGCTCTAACACTGATGATCCACCTACAAATGTGAACTGACGTTCCAAAATAAAACATTTGAAAACGGACCATTTTCCACATTTCTGAAGCATGACTTAATGGGGGGGTGTTATCTCTTTTGTCGAAAATCAGCCGTTTCTGCTCGAACATTAAATGCCTCCAAATGGTATTTAATTAACTTCCCGGGGTGAAGAAACACTTTTTGAGAACTCAGAGTGAGTAAATTTTTCATTTTCATGCACTTTTAACCATTCCATATATCTTGTGTTTAGGGACCCTGGAAGCATGAAAATCACTTTAAACATGCTAATTTTAGCTCTAACACTGATGATCCACCTACAAATGTGAACTGACGTTCAAAAATAAAACATTTGAAAACGGACCATTTTCCACATTTCTGAAGCATGACGTAATGGGGGGGGGTTATCTCTTTTGTCATAAATCAGATGTTTTTGATTGAACATTAAATGCCTCCAAATAGTATTTAATTCACTTCCCGAGCCCCTGGAAGCATGAAAATCACTTTAAACATGCTAATTTTAGCTCTAACACTGATGATCCACCTACAAATGTGAACTGACGTTCAAAAATAAAACATTTGAAAACGGACCATTTTCCACATTTCTGAAGCATGACGTAATGGGGGGGTGTTATCTCTTTTGTCGAAAATCAGCCGTTTTTGCTCGAACATTAAATGCCTCCAAATGGTATTTAATTAACTTCCCGGGGTGAAGAAACCCTTTTTGAGAACTCAGAGTGAGTAAATTGGCCATTTTCATGCACTTTTAACCATTCCATAAATCTTGTGTTTAGGGCCCCTGGAAGCATGAAAATCACTTTAAACATGCTAATTTTAGCTCTAACACTGATGATCCACCTACAAATGTGAACTGACGTTCAAAAATGAAACATTTGAAAACGGACCATTTTCCACATTTCTGAAGCATGACGTAATGGGGGGGTGTTATCTCTTTTGTCAAAAATCAGCTGTTTTTGCTTGAACATTAAATGCCTCCAAATAGTATTTAATTCACTTCCCGAGCCCCTGGAAGCATGAAAATCACTTTAAACACGCTAATTTTAGCTCTAACACTGATGATCCACCTACAAATGTGAACTGACGTTCAAAAATAAAACATTTGAAAACGGACCATTTTCCACATTTCTGAAGCATGACGTAATGGGGGGGTGTTATCTCTTTTGTCGAAAATCAGCCGTTTTTGCTCGAACATTAAATGCCTCCAAATGGTATTTAATTAACTTCCCGGGGTGAAGAAACCCTTTTTGAGAACTCAGAGTGAGTAAATTGGCCATTTTCATGCACTTTTAACCATTCCATAAATCTTGTGTTTAGGGCCCCTGGAAGCATGAAAATCACTTTAAACATGCTAATTTTAGCTCTAACACTGATGATCCACCTACAAATGTGAACTGACGTTCAAAAATAAAACATTTGAAAACGGACCATTTTCCACATTTCTGAAGCATGACGTAACGGGGGGTGTTATCTCTTTTGTCAAAAATCAGCTGTTTTTGCTTGAACATTAAATGCCTCCAAATAGTATTTAATTCACTTCCCGAGCCCCTGGAAGCATGAAAATCACTTTAAACATGCTAATTTTAGCTCTAACACTGATGATCCACCTACAAATGTGAACTGACGTTCAAAAATAAAACATTTGAAAACGGACCATTTTCCACATTTCTGAAGCATGACATAATGGGGGGGTGTTATCTCTTTTGTCGAAAATCAGCCGTTTTTGCTCGAACATTAAATGCCTCCAAATGGTATTTAATCAACTTCCCGGGGTGAAGAAACCCTTTTTGAGAACTCAGAGTGAGTAAATTGGCCATTTTCATGCACTTTTAACCATTCCATAAATCTTGGTTTAGGGCCCCTGGAAGCATGAAAATCACTTTAAACATGCTAATTTTAGCTCCAACACTGATGATCCACCTACAAATGTGAACTGACGTTCAAAAATAAAACATTTTAAAACG
Organism: Lissotriton vulgaris; assembly: GCF_964263255.1. Lineage (NCBI taxonomy): Eukaryota > Metazoa > Chordata > Amphibia > Caudata > Salamandridae > Lissotriton > Lissotriton vulgaris. The sequence continues at coordinate 356,525 of NW_028252114.1, forward strand.
GACCATTTTCCACATTTCTGAAGCATGACGTAATGGGGGGGTGTTATCTCTTTTGTCAAAAATCAGCTGTTTTTGATTGAACATTAAATGCCTCCAAATAGTATTTAATTCACTTCCCGAGCCCCTGGAAGCATGAACATCACTATAAAAATGCTAATTTTAGCTCTAACACTGATGATCCACCTACAAATGTGAACTGACGTTCCAAAATAAAACATTTGAAAACGGACCATTTTCCACATTTCTGAAGCATGACTTAATGGGGGGGTGTTATCTCTTTTGTCGAAAATCAGCCGTTTCTGCTCGAACATTAAATGCCTCCAAATGGTATTTAATTAACTTCCCGGGGTGAAGAAACACTTTTTGAGAACTCAGAGTGAGTAAATTGGCCATTTTCATGCACTTTTAACCATTCCATATATCTTGTGTTTAGGGACCCTGGAAGCATGAAAATCACTTTAAACATGCTAATTTTAGCTCTAACACTGATGATCCACCTACAAATGTGAACTGACGTTCAAAAATAAAACATTTGAAAACGGACCATTTTCCACATTTCTGAAGCATGACGTAATGGGGGGGTGTTATCTCTTTTGTCAAAAATCAGATGTTTTTGATTGAACATTAAATGCCTCCAAATAGTATTTAATTCACTTCCCGAGCCCCTGGAAGCATGAAAATCACTTTAAACATGCTAATTTTAGCTCTAACACTGATGATCCACCTACAAATGTGAACTGACGTTCAAAAATAAAACATTTGAAAACGGACCATTTTCCACATTTCTGAAGCATGACGTAATGGGGGGGTGTTATCTCATTTGTCGAAAATCAGCCGTTTTTGCTCGAACATTAAATGCCTCCAAATGGTATTTAATTAACTTCCTGGGGTGAAGAAACCCTTTTTGAGAACTCAGAGTGAGTAAATTGGCCATTTTCATGCACTTTTAACCATTCCATAAATCTTGTGTTTAGGGCCCCTGGAAGCATGAAAATCACTTTAAACATGCTAATTTTAGCTCTAACACTGATGATCCACCTACAAATGTGAACTGACGTTAAAAAATAAAACATTGGAAAACGGACCATTTTCCACATTTCTGAAGCATGACGTAATGGGGGGGTGTTATCTCTTTTGTCAAAAATCAGCTGTTTTTGCTTGAACATTAAATGCCTCCAAATAGTATTTAATTCACTTCCCGAGCCCCTGGAAGCATGAAAATCACTTTAAACATGCTAATTTTAGCTCTAACACTGATGATCCACCTACAAATGTGAACTGACGTTCAAAAATAAAACATTTGAAAACGGACCATTTTCCACATTTCTGAAGCATGACGTAATGGGGGGGTGTTATCTCTTTTGTCGAAAATCAGCCGTTTTTGCTCGAACATTAAATGCCTCCAAATGGTATTTAATTAACTTCCCGGGGTGAAGAAACCCTTTTTGAGAACTCAGAGTGAGTAAATTGGCCATTTTCATGCACTTTTAACCATTCCATAAATCTTGTGTTTAGGGCCCCTGGAAGCATGAAAATCACTTTAAACATGCTAATTTTAGCTCTAACACTGATGATCCACCTACAAATGTGAACTGACGTTCAAAAATAAAACATTTGAAAACGGACCATTTTCCACATTTCTGAAGCATGACGTAATGGGGGGGTGTTATCTCTTTTGTCAAAAATCAGCTGTTTTTGATTGAACATTAAATGCCTCCAAATAGTATTTAATTCACTTCCCGAGCCCCTGGAAGCATGAAAATCACTTTAAACATGCTAATTTTAGCTCTAACACTGATGATCCACCTACAAATGTGAACTGATGTTCAAAAATAAAACATTTGAAAACGGACCATTTTCCACATTTCTGAAGCATGACTTAATGGGGGGGTGTTATCTCTTTTGTCGAAAATCAGCCGTTTCTGCTCGAACATTAAATGCCTCCAAATGGTATTTAATTAACTTCCCGGGGTGAAGAAACACTTTTTGAGAACTCAGAGTGAGTAAATTGGCCATTTTCATGCACTTTTAACCATTCCATAAATCTTGTGTTTAGGGCCCTGGAAGCATGAAAATCACTTTAAACATGCTAATTTTAGCTCTAACACTGATGATCCACCTACAAATGTGAACTGACGTTCAAAAATAAAACATTTGAAAACGGACCATTTTCCACATTTCTGAAGCATGACGTAATGGGGGGGTGTTATCTCTTTTGTCGAAAATCAGCCGTTTTTGCTCGAACATTAAATGCCTCCAAATGGTATTTAATTAACTTCCCGGGGTGAAGAAACCCTTTTTGAGAACTCAGAGTGAGTAAATTGGCCATTTTCATGCACTTTTAACCATTCCATAAATCTTGTGTTTAGGGCCCCTGGAAGCATGAAAATCACTTTAAACATGCTAATTTTAGCTCTAACACTGATGATCCACCTACAAATGTGAACTGACGTTCAAAAATAAAACATTTGAAAACGGACCATTTTCCACATTTCTGAAGCATGACGTAATGGGGGGGTGTTATCTCTTTTGTCAAAAATCAGCTGTTTTTGCTTGAACATTAAATGCCTCCAAATAGTATTTAATTCACTTCCCGAGCCCCTGGAAGCATGAAAATCACTTTAAACATGCTAATTTTAGCTCTAACACCGATGATCCACCTACAAATGTGAACTGACGTACAAAAATAAAACATTTGAAAACGGACCATTTTCCACATTTCTGAAGCATGACGTAATGGGGGGGTGTTATCTCTTTTGTCGAAAATCAGCCGTTTTTGCTCGAACATTAAATGCCTCCAAATGGTATTTAATTAACTTCCCGGGGTGAAGAAACCCTTTTTGAGAACTCAGAGTGAGTAAATTGGCCATTTTCATGCACTTTTAACCATTCCATAAATCTTGTGTTTAGGGCCCCTGGAAGCATGAAAATCACTTTAAACATGCTAATTTTAGCTCTAACACTGATGATCCACCTACAAATGTGAACTGACGTTCAAAAATAAAACATTTGAAAACGGACCATTTTCCACATTTCTGAAGCATGACGTAATGGGGGGTGTTATCTCTTTTGTCAAAAATCAGCTGTTTTTGATTGAACATTAAATGCCTCCAAATAGTATTTAATTCACTTCCCGAGCCCCTGGAAGCATGAACATCACTATAAACATGCTAATTTTAGCTCTAACACTGATGATCCACCTACAAATGTGAACTGACGTTCCAAAATAAAACATTTGAAAACGGACCATTTTCCACATTTCTGAAGCATGACTTAATGGGGGGGTGTTATCTCTTTTGTCGAAAATCAGCCGTTTCTGCTCGAACATTAAATGCCTCCAAATGGTATTTAATTAACTTCCCGGGGTGAAGAAACACTTTTTGAGAACTCAGAGTGAGTAAATTTTTCATTTTCATGCACTTTTAACCATTCCATATATCTTGTGTTTAGGGACCCTGGAAGCATGAAAATCACTTTAAACATGCTAATTTTAGCTCTAACACTGATGATCCACCTACAAATGTGAACTGACGTTCAAAAATAAAACATTTGAAAACGGACCATTTTCCACATTTCTGAAGCATGACGTAATGGGGGGGTGTTATCTCTTTTGTCATAAATCAGCTGTTTTTGCTTGAACATTAAATGCCTCCAAATAGTATTTAATTCACTTCCCGAGCCCCTGGAAGCATGAAAATCACTTTAAACATGCTAATTTTAGCTCTAACACTGATGATCCACCTACAAATGTGAACTGACGTTCAAAAATAAAACATTTGAAAACGGACCATTTTCCACATTTCTGAAGCATGACATAATGGGGGGGGTGTTATCTCTTTTGTCGAAAATCAGCCGTTTTTGCTCGAACATTAAATGCCTCCAAATGGTATTTAATTAACTTCCCGGGGTGAAGAAACCATTTTTGAGAACTCAGAGTGAGTAAATTGGCCATTTTCATGCACTTTTAACCATTCCATAAATCTTGGTTTAGGGCCCCTGGAAGCATGAAAATCACTTTAAACATGCTAATTTTAGCTCCAACACTGATGATCCACCTACAAATGTGAACTGACGTTCAAAAATAAAACATTTTAAAACGGACCATTTTCCACATTTCTGAAGCATGACGTAATGGGGGGGTGTTATCTCTTTTGTCAAAAATCAGCTGTTTTTGATTGAACATTAAATGCCTCCAAATAGTATTTAATTCACTTCCCGAGCCCCTGGAAGCATGAACATCACTATAAAAATGCTAATTTTAGCTCTAACACTGATGATCCACCTACAAATGTGAACTGACGTTCCAAAATAAAACATTTGAAAATGGACCATTTTCCACATTTCTGAAGCATGACTTAATGGGGGGGTGTTATCTCTTTTGTCGAAAATCAGCCGTTTCTGCTCGAACATTAAATGCCTCCAAATGGTATTTAATTAACTTCCCGGGGTGAAGAAACACTTTTTGAGAACTCAGAGTGAGTAAATTGGCCATTTTCATGCACTTTTAACCATTCCATATATCTTGTGTTTAGGGACCCTGGAAGCATGAAAATCACTTTAAACATGCTAATTTTAGCTCTAACACTGATGATCCACCTACAAATGTGAACTGACGTTCAAAAATAAAACATTTGAAAACGGACCATTTTCCACATTTCTGAAGCATGACATAATGGGGGGGTGTTATCTCTTTTGTCGAAAATCAGCCGTTTTTGCTCGAACATTAAATGCCTCCAAATGGTATTTAATCAACTTCCCGGGGTGAAGAAACCCTTTTTGAGAACTCAGAGTGAGTAAATTGGCCATTTTCATGCACTTTTAACCATTCCATAAATCTTGGTTTAGGGCCCCTGGAAGCATGAAAATCACTTTAAACATGCTAATTTTAGCTCCAACACTGATGATCCACCTACAAATGTGAACTGACGTTCAAAAATAAAACATTTTAAAACGGACCATTTTCCACATTTCTGAAGCATGACGTAATGGGGGGGTGTTATCTCTTTTGTCAAAAATCAGCTGTTTTTGATTGAACATTAAATGCCTCCAAATAGTATTTAATTCACTTCCCGAGCCCCTGGAAGCATGAACATCACTATAAAAATGCTAATTTTAGCTCTAACACTGATGATCCACCTACAAATGTGAACTGACGTTCCAAAATAAAACATTTGAAAACGGACCATTTTCCACATTTCTGAAGCATGACTTAATGGGGGGGTGTTATCTCTTTTGTCGAAAATCAGCCGTTTCTGCTCGAACATTAAATGCCTCCAAATGGTATTTAATTAACTTCCCGGGGTGAAGAAACACTTTTTGAGAACTCAGAGTGAGTAAATTGGCCATTTTCATGCACTTTTAACCATTCCATATATCTTGTGTTTAGGGACCCTGGAAGCATGAAAATCACTTTAAACATGCTAATTTTAGCTCTAACACTGATGATCCACCTACAAATGTGAACTGACGTTCAAAAATAAAACATTTGAAAACGGACCATTTTCCACATTTCTGAAGCATGACGTAATGGGGGGGTGTTATCTCTTTTGTCAAAAATCAGATGTTTTTGATTGAACATTAAATGCCTCCAAATAGTATTTAATTCACTTCCCGAGCCCCTGGAAGCATGAAAATCACTTTAAACATGCTAATTTTAGCTCTAACACTGATGATCCACCTACAAATGTGAACTGACGTTCAAAAATAAAACATTTGAAAACGGACCATTTTCCACATTTCTGAAGCATGACGTAATGGGGGGGTGTTATCTCATTTGTCGAAAATCAGCCGTTTTTGCTCGAACATTAAATGCCTCCAAATGGTATTTAATTAACTTCCTGGGGTGAAGAAACCCTTTTTGAGAACTCAGAGTGAGTAAATTGGCCATTTTCATGCACTTTTAACCATTCCATAAATCTTGTGTTTAGGGCCCCTGGAAGCATGAAAATCACTTTAAACATGCTAATTTTAGCTCTAACACTGATGATCCACCTACAAATGTGAACTGACGTTAAAAAATAAAACATTGGAAAACGGACCATTTTCCACATTTCTGAAGCATGACGTAATGGGGGGGTGTTATCTCTTTTGTCAAAAATCAGCTGTTTTTGCTTGAACATTAAATGCCTCCAAATAGTATTTAATTCACTTCCCGAGCCCCTGGAAGCATGAAAATCACTTTAAACATGCTAATTTTAGCTCTAACACTGATGATCCACCTACAAATGTGAACTGACGTTCAAAAATAAAACATTTGAAAACGGACCATTTTCCACATTTCTGAAGCATGACGTAATGGGGGGGTGTTATCTCTTTTGTCGAAAATCAGCCGTTTTTGCTCGAACATTAAATGCCTCCAAATGGTATTTAATTAACTTCCCGGGGTGAAGAAACCCTTTTTGAGAACTCAGAGTGAGTAAATTGGCCATTTTCATGCACTTTTAACCATTCCATAAATCTTGTGTTTAGGGCCCCTGGAAGCATGAAAATCACTTTAAACATGCTAATTTTAGCTCTAACACTGATGATCCACCTACAAATGTGAACTGACGTTCAAAAATAAAACATTTGAAAACGGACCATTTTCCACATTTCTGAAGCATGACGTAATGGGGGGGTGTTATCTCTTTTGTCAAAAATCAGCTGTTTTTGATTGAACATTAAATGCCTCCAAATAGTATTTAATTCACTTCCCGAGCCCCTGGAAGCATGAAAATCACTTTAAACATGCTAATTTTAGCTCTAACACTGATGATCCACCTACAAATGTGAACTGATGTTCAAAAATAAAACATTTGAAAACGGACCATTTTCCACATTTCTGAAGCATGACTTAATGGGGGGGTGTTATCTCTTTTGTCGAAAATCAGCCGTTTCTGCTCGAACATTAAATGCCTCCAAATGGTATTTAATTAACTTCCCGGGGTGAAGAAACACTTTTTGAGAACTCAGAGTGAGTAAATTGGCCATTTTCATGCACTTTTAACCATTCCATAAATCTTGTGTTTAGGGCCCTGGAAGCATGAAAATCACTTTAAACATGCTAATTTTAGCTCTAACACTGATGATCCACCTACAAATGTGAACTGACGTTCAAAAATAAAACATTTGAAAACGGACCATTTTCCACATTTCTGAAGCATGACGTAATGGGGGGGTGTTATCTCTTTTGTCGAAAATCAGCCGTTTTTGCTCGAACATTAAATGCCTCCAAATGGTATTTAATTAACTTCCCGGGGTGAAGAAACCCTTTTTGAGAACTCAGAGTGAGTAAATTGGCCATTTTCATGCACTTTTAACCATTCCATAAATCTTGTGTTTAGGGCCCCTGGAAGCATGAAAATCACTTTAAACATGCTAATTTTAGCTCTAACACTGATGATCCACCTACAAATGTGAACTGACGTTCAAAAATAAAACATTTGAAAACGGACCATTTTCCACATTTCTGAAGCATGACGTAATGGGGGGGTGTTATCTCTTTTGTCAAAAATCAGCTGTTTTTGCTTGAACATTAAATGCCTCCAAATAGTATTTAATTCACTTCCCGAGCCCCTGGAAGCATGAAAATCACTTTAAACATGCTAATTTTAGCTCTAACACCGATGATCCACCTACAAATGTGAACTGACGTACAAAAATAAAACATTTGAAAACGGACCATTTTCCACATTTCTGAAGCATGACGTAATGGGGGGGTGTTATCTCTTTTGTCGAAAATCAGCCGTTTTTGCTCGAACATTAAATGCCTCCAAATGGTATTTAATTAACTTCCCGGGGGGAAGAAACCCTTTTTGAGAACTCAGAGTGAGTAAATTGGCCATTTTCATGCACTTTTAACCATTCCATAAATCTTGTGTTTAGGGCCCCTGGAAGCATGAAAATCACTTTAAACATGCTAATTTTAGCTCTAACACTGATGATCCACCTACAAATGTGAACTGACGTTCAAAAATAAAACATTTGAAAACGGACCATTTTCCACATTTCTGAAGCATGACGTAATGGGGGGTGTTATCTCTTTTGTCAAAAATCAGCTGTTTTTGATTGAACATTAAATGCCTCCAAATAGTATTTAATTCACTTCCCGAGCCCCTGGAAGCATGAACATCACTATAAACATGCTAATTTTAGCTCTAACACTGATGATCCACCTACAAATGTGAACTGACGTTCCAAAATAAAACATTTGAAAACGGACCATTTTCCACATTTCTGAAGCATGACTTAATGGGGGGGTGTTATCTCTTTTGTCGAAAATCAGCCGTTTCTGCTCGAACATTAAATGCCTCCAAATGGTATTTAATTAACTTCCCGGGGTGAAGAAACACTTTTTGAGAACTCAGAGTGAGTAAATTTTTCATTTTCATGCACTTTTAACCATTCCATATATCTTGTGTTTAGGGACCCTGGAAGCATGAAAATCACTTTAAACATGCTAATTTTAGCTCTAACACTGATGATCCACCTACAAATGTGAACTGACGTTCAAAAATAAAACATTTGAAAACGGACCATTTTCCACATTTCTGAAGCATGACGTAATGGGGGGGTGTTATCTCTTTTGTCATAAATCAGCTGTTTTTGCTTGAACATTAAATGCCTCCAAATAGTATTTAATTCACTTCCCGAGCCCCTGGAAGCATGAAAATCACTTTAAACATGCTAATTTTAGCTCTAACACTGATGATCCACCTACAAATGTGAACTGACGTTCAAAAATAAAACATTTGAAAACGGACCATTTTCCACATTTCTGAAGCATGACATAATGGGGGGGGTGTTATCTCTTTTGTCGAAAATCAGCCGTTTTTGCTCGAACATTAAATGCCTCCAAATGGTATTTAATTAACTTCCCGGGGTGAAGAAACCATTTTTGAGAACTCAGAGTGAGTAAATTGGCCATTTTCATGCACTTTTAACCATTCCATAAATCTTGGTTTAGGGCCCCTGGAAGCATGAAAATCACTTTAAACATGCTAATTTTAGCTCCAACACTGATGATCCACCTACAAATGTGAACTGACGTTCAAAAATAAAACATTTTAAAACGGACCATTTTCCACATTTCTGAAGCATGACGTAATGGGGGGGTGTTATCTCTTTTGTCAAAAATCAGCTGTTTTTGATTGAACATTAAATGCCTCCAAATAGTATTTAATTCACTTCCCGAGCCCCTGGAAGCATGAACATCACTATAAAAATGCTAATTTTAGCTCTAACACTGATGATCCACCTACAAATGTGAACTGACGTTCCAAAATAAAACATTTGAAAATGGACCATTTTCCACATTTCTGAAGCATGACTTAATGGGGGGGTGTTATCTCTTTTGTCGAAAATCAGCCGTTTCTGCTCGAACATTAAATGCCTCCAAATGGTATTTAATTAACTTCCCGGGGTGAAGAAACACTTTTTGAGAACTCAGAGTGAGTAAATTGGCCATTTTCATGCACTTTTAACCATTCCATATATCTTGTGTTTAGGGACCCTGGAAGCATGAAAATCACTTTAAACATGCTAATTTTAGCTCTAACACTGATGATCCACCTACAAATGTGAACTGACGTTCAAAAATAAAACATTTGAAAACGGACCATTTTCCACATTTCTGAAGCATGACGTAATGGGGGGGTGTTATCTCTTTTGTCGAAAATCAGCCGTTTTTGCTCGAACATTAAATGCCTCCAAATGGTATTTAATTAACTTCCCGGGGTGAAGAAACCCTTTTTGAGAACTCAGAGTGAGTAAATTGGCCATTTTCATGCACTTTTAACCATTCCATAAATCTTGTGTTTAGGGCCCCTGGAAGCATGAAAATCACTTTAAACATGCTAATTTTAGCTCTAACACTGATGATCCACCTACAAATGTGAACTGACGTTAAAAAATAAAACATTTGAAAACGGACCATTTTCCACATTTCTGAAGCATGACGTAATGGGGGGGTGTTATCTCTTTTGTCAAAAATCAGCTGTTTTTGCTTGAACATTAAATGCCTCCAAATAGTATTTAATTCACTTCCCGAGCCCCTGGAAGCATGAAAATCACTTTAAACATGCTAATTTTAGCTCTAACACTGATGATCCACCTACAAATGTGAACTGACGTTCAAAAATAAAACATTTGAAAACGGACCATTTTCCACATTTCTGAAGCATGACGTAATGGGGGGGTGTTATCTCTTTTGTCGAAAATCAGCCGTTTTTGCTCGAACATTAAATGCCTCCAAATGGTATTTAATTAACTTCCCGGGGTGAAGAAACCCTTTTTGAGAACTCAGAGTGAGTAAATTGGCCATTTTCATGCACTTTTAACCATTCCATAAATCTTGTGTTTAGGGCCCCTGGAAGCATGAAAATCACTTTAAACATGCTAATTTTAGCTCTAACACTGATGATCCACCTACAAATGTGAACTGACGTTAAAAAATAAAACATTTGAAAACGGACCATTTTCCACATTTCTGAAGCATGACGTAATGGGGGGGGTGTTATCTCTTTTGTCAAAAATCAGCTGTTTTTGATTGAACATTAAATGCCTCCAAATAGTATTTAATTCACTTCCCGAGCCCCTGGAAGCATGAAAATCACTTTAAACATGCTAATTTTAGCTCTAACACTGATGATCCACCTACAAATGTGAACTGATGTTCAAAAATAAAACATTTGAAAACGGACCATTTTCCACATTTCTGAAGCATGACTTAATGGGGGGGTGTTATCTCTTTTGTCGAAAATCAGCCGTTTCTGCTCGAACATTAAATGCCTCCAAATGGTATTTAATTAACTTCCCGGGGTGAAGAAACACTTTTTGAGAACTCAGAGTGAGTAAATTGGCCATTTTCATGCACTTTTAACCATTCCATAAATCTTGTGTTTAGGGCCCCTGGAAGCATGAAAATCACTTTAAACATGCTAATTTTAGCTCTAACACTGATGATCCACCTACAAATGTGAACTGACGTTCAAAAATAAAACATTTGAAAACGGACCATTTTCCACATTTCTGAAGCATGACATAATGGGGGGGTGTTATCTCTTTTGTCGAAAATCAGCCGTTTTTGCTCGAACATTAAATGCCTCCAAATGGTATTTAATTAACTTCCCGGGGTGAAGAAACCCTTTTTGAGAACTCAGAGTGAGTAAATTGGCCATTTTCATGCACTTTTAACCATTCCATAAATCTTGTGTTTAGGGCCCCTGGAAGCATGAAAATCACTTTAAACATGCTAATTTTAGCTCTAACACTGATGATCCACCTACAAATGTGAACTGACGTTAAAAAATAAAACATTTGAAAACGGACCATTTTCCACATTTCTGAAGCATGACGTAATCGGGGGGTGTTATCTCTTTTGTCAAAAATCAGCTGTTTTTGATTGAACATTAAATGCCTCCAAATAGTATTTAATTCACTTCCCGAGCCCCTGGAAGCATGAAAATCACTTTAAACACGCTAATTTTAGCTCTAACACTGATGATCCACCTACAAATGTGAACTGACGTTCAAAAATAAAACATTTGAAAACGGACCATTTTCCACATTTCTGAAGCATGACGTAATGGGGGGGTGTTATCTCTTTTGTCGAAAATCAGCCGTTTTTGCTCGAACATTAAATGCCTCCAAATGGTATTTAATTAACTTCCCGGGGTGAAGAAACCCTTTTTGAGAACTCAGAGTGAGTAAATTGGCCATTTTCATGCACTTTTAACCATTCCATAAATCTTGTGTTTAGGGCCCCTGGAAGCATGAAAATCACTTTAAACATGCTAATTTTAGCTCTAACACTGATGATCCACCTACAAATGTGAACTGACGTTCAAAAATAAAACATTTGAAAACGGACCATTTTCCACATTTCTGAAGCATGACGTAACGGGGGGTGTTATCTCTTTTGTCAAAAATCAGCTGTTTTTGCTTGAACATTAAATGCCTCCAAATAGTATTTAATTCACTTCCCGAGCCCCTGGAAGCATGAAAATCACTTTAAACATGCTAATTTTAGCTCTAACACTGATGATCCACCTACAAATGTGAACTGACGTTCAAAAATAAAACATTTGAAAACGGACCATTTTCCACATTTCTGAAGCATGACATAATGGGGGGGTGTTATCTCTTTTGTCGAAAATCAGCCGTTTTTGCTCGAACATTAAATGCCTCCAAATGGTATTTAATCAACTTCCCGGGGTGAAGAAACCCTTTTTGAGAACTCAGAGTGAGTAAATTGGCCATTTTCATGCACTTTTAACCATTCCATAAATCTTGGTTTAGGGCCCCTGGAAGCATGAAAATCACTTTAAACATGCTAATTTTAGCTCCAACACTGATGATCCACCTACAAATGTGAACTGACGTTCAAAAATAAAACATTTTAAAACGGACCATTTTCCACATTTCTGAAGCATGACGTAATGGGGGGGTGTTATCTCTTTTGTCAAAAATCAGCTGTTTTTGATTGAACATTAAATGCCTCCAAATAGTATTTAATTCACTTCCCGAGCCCCTGGAAGCATGAACATCACTATAAAAATGCTAATTTTAGCTCTAACACTGATGATCCACCTACAAATGTGAACTGACGTTCCAAAATAAAACATTTGAAAACGGACCATTTTCCACATTTCTGAAGCATGACTTAATGGGGGGGTGTTATCTCTTTTGTCGAAAATCAGCCGTTTCTGCTCGAACATTAAATGCCTCCAAATGGTATTTAATTAACTTCCCGGGGTGAAGAAACACTTTTTGAGAACTCAGAGTGAGTAAATTGGCCATTTTCATGCACTTTTAACCATTCCATATATCTTGTGTTTAGGGACCCTGGAAGCATGAAAATCACTTTAAACATGCTAATTTTAGCTCTAACACTGATGATCCACCTACAAATGTGAACTGACGTTCAAAAATAAAACATTTGAAAACGGACCATTTTCCACATTTCTGAAGCATGACGTAATGGGGGGGTGTTATCTCTTTTGTCAAAAATCAGATGTTTTTGATTGAACATTAAATGCCTCCAAATAGTATTTAATTCACTTCCCGAGCCCCTGGAAGCATGAAAATCACTTTAAACATGCTAATTTTAGCTCTAACACTGATGATCCACCTACAAATGTGAACTGACGTTCAAAAATAAAACATTTGAAAACGGACCATTTTCCACATTTCTGAAGCATGACGTAATGGGGGGGTGTTATCTCATTTGTCGAAAATCAGCCGTTTTTGCTCGAACATTAAATGCCTCCAAATGGTATTTAATTAACTTCCTGGGGTGAAGAAACCCTTTTTGAGAACTCAGAGTGAGTAAATTGGCCATTTTCATGCACTTTTAACCATTCCATAAATCTTGTGTTTAGGGCCCCTGGAAGCATGAAAATCACTTTAAACATGCTAATTTTAGCTCTAACACTGATGATCCACCTACAAATGTGAACTGACGTTAAAAAATAAAACATTGGAAAACGGACCATTTTCCACATTTCTGAAGCATGACGTAATGGGGGGGTGTTATCTCTTTTGTCAAAAATCAGCTGTTTTTGCTTGAACATTAAATGCCTCCAAATAGTATTTAATTCACTTCCCGAGCCCCTGGAAGCATGAAAATCACTTTAAACATGCTAATTTTAGCTCTAACACTGATGATCCACCTACAAATGTGAACTGACGTTCAAAAATAAAACATTTGAAAACGGACCATTTTCCACATTTCTGAAGCATGACGTAATGGGGGGGTGTTATCTCTTTTGTCGAAAATCAGCCGTTTTTGCTCGAACATTAAATGCCTCCAAATGGTATTTAATTAACTTCCCGGGGTGAAGAAACCCTTTTTGAGAACTCAGAGTGAGTAAATTGGCCATTTTCATGCACTTTTAACCATTCCATAAATCTTGTGTTTAGGGCCCCTGGAAGCATGAAAATCACTTTAAACATGCTAATTTTAGCTCTAACACTGATGATCCACCTACAAATGTGAACTGACGTTCAAAAATAAAACATTTGAAAACGGACCATTTTCCACATTTCTGAAGCATGACGTAATGGGGGGGTGTTATCTCTTTTGTCAAAAATCAGCTGTTTTTGATTGAACATTAAATGCCTCCAAATAGTATTTAATTCACTTCCCGAGCCCCTGGAAGCATGAAAATCACTTTAAACATGCTAATTTTAGCTCTAACACTGATGATCCACCTACAAATGTGAACTGATGTTCAAAAATAAAACATTTGAAAACGGACCATTTTCCACATTTCTGAAGCATGACTTAATGGGGGGGTGTTATCTCTTTTGTCGAAAATCAGCCGTTTCTGCTCGAACATTAAATGCCTCCAAATGGTATTTAATTAACTTCCCGGGGTGAAGAAACACTTTTTGAGAACTCAGAGTGAGTAAATTGGCCATTTTCATGCACTTTTAACCATTCCATAAATCTTGTGTTTAGGGCCCTGGAAGCATGAAAATCACTTTAAACATGCTAATTTTAGCTCTAACACTGATGATCCACCTACAAATGTGAACTGACGTTCAAAAATAAAACATTTGAAAACGGACCATTTTCCACATTTCTGAAGCATGACGTAATGGGGGGGTGTTATCTCTTTTGTCGAAAATCAGCCGTTTTTGCTCGAACATTAAATGCCTCCAAATGGTATTTAATTAACTTCCCGGGGTGAAGAAACCCTTTTTGAGAACTCAGAGTGAGTAAATTGGCCATTTTCATGCACTTTTAACCATTCCATAAATCTTGTGTTTAGGGCCCCTGGAAGCATGAAAATCACTTTAAACATGCTAATTTTAGCTCTAACACTGATGATCCACCTACAAATGTGAACTGACGTTCAAAAATAAAACATTTGAAAACGGACCATTTTCCACATTTCTGAAGCATGACGTAATGGGGGGGTGTTATCTCTTTTGTCAAAAATCAGCTGTTTTTGCTTGAACATTAAATGCCTCCAAATAGTATTTAATTCACTTCCCGAGCCCCTGGAAGCATGAAAATCACTTTAAACATGCTAATTTTAGCTCTAACACCGATGATCCACCTACAAATGTGAACTGACGTACAAAAATAAAACATTTGAAAACGGACCATTTTCCACATTTCTGAAGCATGACGTAATGGGGGGGTGTTATCTCTTTTGTCGAAAATCAGCCGTTTTTGCTCGAACATTAAATGCCTCCAAATGGTATTTAATTAACTTCCCGGGGTGAAGAAACCCTTTTTGAGAACTCAGAGTGAGTAAATTGGCCATTTTCATGCACTTTTAACCATTCCATAAATCTTGTGTTTAGGGCCCCTGGAAGCATGAAAATCACTTTAAACATGCTAATTTTAGCTCTAACACTGATGATCCACCTACAAATGTGAACTGACGTTCAAAAATAAAACATTTGAAAACGGACCATTTTCCACATTTCTGAAGCATGACGTAATGGGGGGTGTTATCTCTTTTGTCAAAAATCAGCTGTTTTTGATTGAACATTAAATGCCTCCAAATAGTATTTAATTCACTTCCCGAGCCCCTGGAAGCATGAACATCACTATAAACATGCTAATTTTAGCTCTAACACTGATGATCCACCTACAAATGTGAACTGACGTTCCAAAATAAAACATTTGAAAACGGACCATTTTCCACATTTCTGAAGCATGACTTAATGGGGGGGTGTTATCTCTTTTGTCGAAAATCAGCCGTTTCTGCTCGAACATTAAATGCCTCCAAATGGTATTTAATTAACTTCCCGGGGTGAAGAAACACTTTTTGAGAACTCAGAGTGAGTAAATTTTTCATTTTCATGCACTTTTAACCATTCCATATATCTTGTGTTTAGGGACCCTGGAAGCATGAAAATCACTTTAAACATGCTAATTTTAGCTCTAACACTGATGATCCACCTACAAATGTGAACTGACGTTCAAAAATAAAACATTTGAAAACGGACCATTTTCCACATTTCTGAAGCATGACGTAATGGGGGGGTGTTATCTCTTTTGTCATAAATCAGCTGTTTTTGCTTGAACATTAAATGCCTCCAAATAGTATTTAATTCACTTCCCGAGCCCCTGGAAGCATGAAAATCACTTTAAACATGCTAATTTTAGCTCTAACACTGATGATCCACCTACAAATGTGAACTGACGTTCAAAAATAAAACATTTGAAAACGGACCATTTTCCACATTTCTGAAGCATGACATAATGGGGGGGGTGTTATCTCTTTTGTCGAAAATCAGCCGTTTTTGCTCGAACATTAAATGCCTCCAAATGGTATTTAATTAACTTCCCGGGGTGAAGAAACCATTTTTGAGAACTCAGAGTGAGTAAATTGGCCATTTTCATGCACTTTTAACCATTCCATAAATCTTGGTTTAGGGCCCCTGGAAGCATGAAAATCACTTTAAACATGCTAATTTTAGCTCCAACACTGATGATCCACCTACAAATGTGAACTGACGTTCAAAAATAAAACATTTTAAAACGGACCATTTTCCACATTTCTGAAGCATGACGTAATGGGGGGGTGTTATCTCTTTTGTCAAAAATCAGCTGTTTTTGATTGAACATTAAATGCCTCCAAATAGTATTTAATTCACTTCCCGAGCCCCTGGAAGCATGAACATCACTATAAAAATGCTAATTTTAGCTCTAACACTGATGATCCACCTACAAATGTGAACTGACGTTCCAAAATAAAACATTTGAAAATGGACCATTTTCCACATTTCTGAAGCATGACTTAATGGGGGGGTGTTATCTCTTTTGTCGAAAATCAGCCGTTTCTGCTCGAACATTAAATGCCTCCAAATGGTATTTAATTAACTTCCCGGGGTGAAGAAACACTTTTTGAGAACTCAGAGTGAGTAAATTGGCCATTTTCATGCACTTTTAACCATTCCATATATCTTGTGTTTAGGGACCCTGGAAGCATGAAAATCACTTTAAACATGCTAATTTTAGCTCTAACACTGATGATCCACCTACAAATGTGAACTGACGTTCAAAAATAAAACATTTGAAAACGGACCATTTTCCACATTTCTGAAGCATGACGTAATGGGGGGGTGTTATCTCTTTTGTCGAAAATCAGCCGTTTTTGCTCGAACATTAAATGCCTCCAAATGGTATTTAATTAACTTCCCGGGGTGAAGAAACCCTTTTTGAGAACTCAGAGTGAGTAAATTGGCCATTTTCATGCACTTTTAACCATTCCATAAATCTTGTGTTTAGGGCCCCTGGAAGCATGAAAATCACTTTAAACATGCTAATTTTAGCTCTAACACTGATGATCCACCTACAAATGTGAACTGACGTTAAAAAATAAAACATTTGAAAACGGACCATTTTCCACATTTCTGAAGCATGACGTAATGGGGGGGTGTTATCTCTTTTGTCAAAAATCAGCTGTTTTTGCTTGAACATTAAATGCCTCCAAATAGTATTTAATTCACTTCCCGAGCCCCTGGAAGCATGAAAATCACTTTAAACATGCTAATTTTAGCTCTAACACTGATGATCCACCTACAAATGTGAACTGACGTTCAAAAATAAAACATTTGAAAACGGACCATTTTCCACATTTCTGAAGCATGACGTAATGGGGGGGTGTTATCTCTTTTGTCGAAAATCAGCCGTTTTTGCTCGAACATTAAATGCCTCCAAATGGTATTTAATTAACTTCCCGGGGTGAAGAAACCCTTTTTGAGAACTCAGAGTGAGTAAATTGGCCATTTTCATGCACTTTTAACCATTCCATAAATCTTGTGTTTAGGGCCCCTGGAAGCATGAAAATCACTTTAAACATGCTAATTTTAGCTCTAACACTGATGATCCACCTACAAATGTGAACTGACGTTAAAAAATAAAACATTTGAAAACGGACCATTTTCCACATTTCTGAAGCATGACGTAATGGGGGGGTGTTATCTCTTTTGTCAAAAATCAGCTGTTTTTGATTGAACATTAAATGCCTCCAAATAGTATTTAATTCACTTCCCGAGCCCCTGGAAGCATGAAAATCACTTTAAACATGCTAATTTTAGCTCTAACACTGATGATCCACCTACAAATGTGAACTGATGTTCAAAAATAAAACATTTGAAAACGGACCATTTTCCACATTTCTGAAGCATGACTTAATGGGGGGGTGTTATCTCTTTTGTCGAAAATCAGCCGTTTCTGCTCGAACATTAAATGCCTCCAAATGGTATTTAATTAACTTCCCGGGGTGAAGAAACACTTTTTGAGAACTCAGAGTGAGTAAATTGGCCATTTTCATGCACTTTTAACCATTCCATAAATCTTGTGTTTAGGGCCCCTGGAAGCATGAAAATCACTTTAAACATGCTAATTTTAGCTCTAACACTGATGATCCACCTACAAATGTGAACTGACGTTCAAAAATAAAACATTTGAAAACGGACCATTTTCCACATTTCTGAAGCATGACATAATGGGGGGGTGTTATCTCTTTTGTCGAAAATCAGCCGTTTTTGCTCGAACATTAAATGCCTCCAAATGGTATTTAATTAACTTCCCGGGGTGAAGAAACCCTTTTTGAGAACTCAGAGTGAGTAAATTGGCCATTTTCATGCACTTTTAACCATTCCATAAATCTTGTGTTTAGGGCCCCTGGAAGCATGAAAATCACTTTAAACATGCTAATTTTAGCTCTAACACTGATGATCCACCTACAAATGTGAACTGACGTTAAAAAATAAAACATTTGAAAACGGACCATTTTCCACATTTCTGAAGCATGACGTAATCGGGGGGTGTTATCTCTTTTGTCAAAAATCAGCTGTTTTTGATTGAACATTAAATGCCTCCAAATAGTATTTAATTCACTTCCCGAGCCCCTGGAAGCATGAAAATCACTTTAAACATGCTAATTTTAGCTCTAACACTGATGATCCACCTACAAATGTGAACTGATGTTCAAAAATAAAACATTTGAAAACGGACCATTTTCCACATTTCTGAAGCATGACTTAATGGGGGGGGTGTTATCTCTTTTGTCGAAAATCAGCCATTTCTGCTCGAACATTAAATGCCTCCAAATGGTATTTAATTAACTTCCCGGGGCGAAGAAACACTTTTTGAGAACTCAGAGTGAGTAAATTGGCCATTTTCATGCACTTTTAACCATTCCATAAATCTTGTGTTTAGGGCCCCTGGAAGCATGAAAATCACTTTAAACATGCTAATTTTAGCTCTAACACTGATGATCCACCTACAAATGTGAACTGACGTTCAAAAATAAAACATTTGAAAACGGACCATTTTCCACATTTCTGAAGCATGACGTAATGGGGGGGTGTTATCTCTTTTGTCAAAAATCAGCTGTTTTTGATTGAACATTAAATGCCTCCAAATAGTATTTAATTCACTTCCCGAGCCCCTGGAAGCATGAACATCACTATAAAAATGCAAATTTTAGCTCTAACACTGATGATCCACCTACAAATGTGAACTGACGTTCCAAAATAAAACATTTGAAAACGGACCATTTTCCACATTTCTGAAGCATGACTTAATGGGGGGGTGTTATCTCTTTTGTCGAAAATCAGCCGTTTCTGCTCGAACATTAAATGCCTCCAAATGGTATTTAATTAACTTCCCGGGGTGAAAAAACACTTTTTGAGAACTCAGAGTG
Source organism: Lissotriton vulgaris (assembly GCF_964263255.1). NCBI lineage: Eukaryota > Metazoa > Chordata > Amphibia > Caudata > Salamandridae > Lissotriton > Lissotriton vulgaris. Next base: position 376,180 of record NW_028252114.1, read on the forward strand.
AGTAAATTGGCCATTTTCATGCACTTTTAACCATTCCATATATCTTGTGTTTAGGGACCCTGGAAGCATGAAAATCACTTTAAACATGCTAATTTTAGCTCTAACACTGATGATCCACCTACAAATGTGAACTGACGTTCAAAAATAAAACTTTTGAAAACGGACCATTTTCCACATTTCTGAAGCATGACGTAATGGGGGGGTGTTATCTCTTTTGTCAAAAATCAGATGTTTTTGATTGAACATTAAATGCCTCCAAATAGTATTTAATTCACTTCCCGAGCCCCTGGAAGCATGAAAATCACTTTAAACATGCTAATTTTAGCTCTAACACTGATGATCCACCTACAAATGTGAACTGACGTTCAAAAATAAAACATTTGAAAACGGACCATTTTCCACATTTCTGAAGCATGACGTAATGGGGGGGTGTTATCTCTTTTGTCGAAAATCAGCCGTTTTTGCTCGAACATTAAATGCCTCCAAATGGTATTTAATTAACTTCCCGGGGTGAAGAAACCCTTTTTGAGAACTCAGAGTGAGTAAATTGGCCATTTTCATGCACTTTTAACCATTCCATAAATCTTGTGTTTAGGGCCCCTGGAAGCATGAAAATCACTTTAAACATGCTAATTTTAGCTCTAACACTGATGATCCACCTACAAATGTGAACTGACGTTAAAAAATAAAACATTTGAAAACGGACCATTTTCCACATTTCTGAAGCATGACGTAATGGGGGGGTGTTATCTCTTTTGTCAAAAATCAGCTGTTTTTGCTTGAACATTAAATGCCTCCAAATAGTATTTAATTCACTTCCCGAGCCCCTGGAAGCATGAAAATCACTTTAAACATGCTAATTTTAGCTCTAACACTGATGATCCACCTACAAATGTGAACTGACGTTCAAAAATAAAACATTTGAAAACGGACCATTTTCCACATTTCTGAAGCATGATGTAATGGGGGGGTGTTATCTCTTTTGTCGAAAATCAGCCGTTTTTGCTCGAACATTAAATGCCTCCAAATGGTATTTAATTAACTTCCCGGGGTGAAGAAACCCTTTTTGAGAACTCAGAGTGAGTAAATTGGCCATTTTCATGCACTTTTAACCATTCCATAAATCTTGTGTTTAGGGCCCCTGGAAGCATGAAAATCACTTTAAACATGCTAATTTTAGCTCTAACACTGATGATCCACCTACAAATGTGAACTGACGTTAAAAAATAAAACATTTGAAAACGGACCATTTTCCACATTTCTGAAGCATGACGTAATGGGGGGGTGTTATCTCTTTTGTCAAAAATCAGCTGTTTTTGATTGAACATTAAATGCCTCCAAATAGTATTTAATTCACTTCCCGAGCCCCTGGAAGCATGAAAATCACTTTAAACATGCTAATTTTAGCTCTAACACTGATGATCCACCTACAAATGTGAACTGATGTTCAAAAATAAAACATTTGAAAACGGACCATTTTCCACATTTCTGAAGCATGACTTAATGGGGGGGTGTTATCTCTTTTGTCGAAAATCAGCCGTTTCTGCTCGAACATTAAATGCCTCCAAATGGTATTTAATTAACTTCCCGGGGTGAAGAAACACTTTTTGAGAACTCAGAGTGAGTAAATTGGCCATTTTCATGCACTTTTAACCATTCCATAAATCTTGTGTTTAGGGCCCCTGGAAGCATGAAAATCACTTTAAACATGCTAATTTTAGCTCTAACACTGATGATCCACCTACAAATGTGAACTGACGTTCAAAAATAAAACATTTGAAAACGGACCATTTTCCACATTTCTGAAGCATGACGTAATGGGGGGGTGTTATCTCTTTTGTCGAAAATCAGCCGTTTTTGCTCGAACATTAAATGCCTCCAAATGGTATTTAATTAACTTCCCGGGGTGAAGAAACCCTTTTTGAGAACTCAGAGTGAGTAAATTGGCCATTTTCATGCACTTTTAACCATTCCATAAATCTTGTGTTTAGGGCCCCTGGAAGCATGAAAATCACTTTAAACATGCTAATTTTAGCTCTAACACTGATGATCCACCTACAAATGTGAACTGACGTTCAAAAATAAAACATTTGAAAACGGACCATTTTCCACATTTCTGAAGCATGACGTAATGGGGGGGTGTTATCTCTTTTGTCAAAAATCAGCTGTTTTTGCTTGAACATTAAATGCCTCCAAATAGTATTTAATTCACTTCCCGAGCCCCTGGAAGCATGAAAATCACTTTAAACATGCTAATTTTAGCTCTAACACTGATGATCCACCTACAAATGTGAACTGACGTTCCAAAATAAAACATTTGAAAACGGACCATTTTCCACATTTCTGAAGCATGACTTAATGGGGGGGTGTTATCTCTTTTGTCGAAAATCAGCCGTTTCTGCTCGAACATTAAATGCCTCCAAATGGTATTTAATTAACTTCCCGGGGTGAAGAAACACTTTTTGAGAACTCAGAGTGAGTAAATTTTTCATTTTCATGCACTTTTAACCATTCCATATATCTTGTGTTTAGGGACCCTGGAAGCATGAAAATCACTTTAAACATGCTAATTTTAGCTCTAACACTGATGATCCACCTACAAATGTGAACTGACGTTCAAAAATAAAACATTTGAAAACGGACCATTTTCCACATTTCTGAAGCATGACGTAATGGGGGGGTGTTATCTCTTTTGTCATAAATCAGCTGTTTTTGCTTGAACATTAAATGCCTCCAAATAGTATTTAATTCACTTCCCGAGCCCCTGGAAGCATGAAAATCACTTTAAACATGCTAATTTTAGCTCTAACACTGATGATCCACCTACAAATGTGAACTGACGTTCAAAAATAAAACATTTGAAAACGGACCATTTTCCACATTTCTGAAGCATGACATAATGGGGGGGTGTTATCTCTTTTGTCGAAAATCAGCCGTTTTTGCTCGAACATTAAATGCCTCCAAATGGTATTTAATTAACTTCCCGGGGTGAAGAAACCATTTTTGAGAACTCAGAGTGAGTAAATTGGCCATTTTCATGCACTTTTAACCATTCCATAAATCTTGGTTTAGGGCCCCTGGAAGCATGAAAATCACTTTAAACATGCTAATTTTAGCTCCAACACTGATGATCCACCTACAAATGTGAACTGACGTTCAAAAATGAAACATTTTAAAACGGACCATTTTCCACATTTCTGAAGCATGACGTAATGGGGGGGTGTTATCTCTTTTGTCAAAAATCAGCTGTTTTTGATTGAACATTAAATGCCTCCAAATAGTATTTAATTCACTTCCCGAGCCCCTGGAAGCATGAACATCACTATAAAAATGCTAATTTTAGCTCTAACACTGATGATCCACCTACAAATGTGAACTGACGTTCCAAAATAAAACATTTGAAAACGGACCATTTTCCACATTTCTGAAGCATGACTTAATGGGGGGGTGTTATCTCTTTTGTCGAAAATCAGCCGTTTCTGCTCGATTATTAAATGCCTCCAAATGGTATTTAATTAACTTCCCGGGGTGAAGAAACACTTTTTGAGAACTCAGAGTGAGTAAATTGGCCATTTTCATGCACTTTTAACCATTCCATATATCTTGTGTTTAGGGACCCTGGAAGCATGAAAATCACTTTAAACATGCTAATTTTAGCTCTAACACTGATGATCCACCTACAAATGTGAACTGACGTTCAAAAATAAAACATTTGAAAACGGACCATTTTCCACATTTCTGAAGCATGACGTAATGGGGGGGTGTTATCTCTTTTGTCAAAAATCAGATGTTTTTGATTGAACATTAAATGCCTCCAAATAGTATTTAATTCACTTCCCGAGCCCCTGGAAGCATGAAAATCACTTTAAACATGCTAATTTTAGCTCTAACACTGATGATCCACCTACAAATGTGAACTGACGTTCAAAAATAAAACATTTGAAAACGGTCCATTTTCCACATTTCTGAAGCATGACGTAATGGGGGGGTGTTATCTCTTTTGTCGAAAATCAGCCGTTTTTGCTCGAACATTAAATGCCTCCAAATGGTATTTAATTAACTTCCCGGGGTGAAGAAACCCTTTTTGAGAACTCAGAGTGAGTAAATTGGCCATTTTCATGCACTTTTAACCATTCCATAAATCTTGTGTTTAGGGCCCCTGGAAGCATGAAAATCACTTTAAACATGCTAATTTTAGCTCTAACACTGATGATCCACCTACAAATGTGAACTGACGTTCAAAAATAAAACATTTGAAAACGGACCATTTTCCACATTTCTGAAGCATGACGTAATGGGGGGTGTTATCTCTTTTGTCAAAAATCAGCTGTTTTTGATTGAACATTAAATGCCTCCAAATAGTATTTAATTCACTTCCCGAGCCCCTGGAAGCATGAACATCACTATAAACATGCTAATTTTAGCTCTAACACTGATGATCCACCTACAAATGTGAACTGACGTTCCAAAATAAAACATTTGAAAACGGACCATTTTCCACATTTCTGAAGCATGACTTAATGGGGGGGTGTTATCTCTTTTGTCGAAAATCAGCAGTTTCTGCTCGAACATTAAATGCCTCCAAATGGTATTTAATTAACTTCCCGGGGTGAAGAAACACTTTTTGAGAACTCAGAGTGAGTAAATTTTTCATTTTCATGCACTTTTAACCATTCCATATTTCTTGTGTTTAGGGACCCTGGAAGCATGAAAATCACTTTAAACATGCTAATTTTAGCTCTAACACTGATGATCCACCTACAAATGTGAACTGACGTTCAAAAATAAAACATTTGAAAACGGACCATTTTCCACATTTCTGAAGCATGACGTAATGGGGGGGTGTTATCTCTTTTGTCATAAATCAGCTGTTTTTGCTTGAACATTAAATGCCTCCAAATAGTATTTAATTCACTTCCCGAGCCCCTGGAAGCATGAAAATCACTTTAAACATGCTAATTTTAGCTCTAACACTGATGATCCACCTACAAATGTGAACTGACGTTCAAAAATAAAACATTTGAAAACGGACCATTTTCCACATTTCTGAAGCATGACGTAATGGGGGGGTGTTATCTCTTTTGTCGAAAATCAGCCGTTTTTGCTCGAACATTAAATGCCTCCAAATGGTATTTAATTAACTTCCCGGGGTGAAGAAACCCTTTTTGAGAACTCAGAGTGAGTAAATTGGCCATTTTCATGCACTTTTAACCATTCCATAAATCTTGTGTTTAGGGCCCCTGGAAGCATGAAAATCACTTTAAACATGCTAATTTTAGCTCTAACACTGATGATCCACCTACAAATGTGAACTGACGTTCAAAAATGAAACATTTGAAAACGGACCATTTTCCACATTTCTGAAGCATGACGTAATGGGGGGGTGTTATCTCTTTTGTCAAAAATCAGCTGTTTTTGCTTGAACATTAAATGCCTCCAAATAGTATTTAATTCACTTCCCGAGCCCCTGGAAGCATGAAAATCACTTTAAACACGCTAATTTTAGCTCTAACACTGATGATCCACCTACAAATGTGAACTGACGTTCAAAAATAAAACATTTGAAAACGGACCATTTTCCACATTTCTGAAGCATGACGTAATGGGGGGGTGTTATCTCTTTTGTCGAAAATCAGCCGTTTTTGCTCGAACATTAAATGCCTCCAAATGGTATTTAATTAACTTCCCGGGGTGAAGAAACCCTTTTTGAGAACTCAGAGTGAGTAAATTGGCCATTTTCATGCACTTTTAACCATTCCATAAATCTTGTGTTTAGGGCCCCTGGAAGCATGAAAATCACTTTAAACATGCTAATTTTAGCTCTAACACTGATGATCCACCTACAAATGTGAACTGACGTTCAAAAATAAAACATTTGAAAACGGACCATTTTCCACATTTCTGAAGCATGACGTAATGGGGGGGTGTTATCTCTTTTGTCAAAAATCAGCTGTTTTTGATTGAACATTAAATGCCTCCAAATAGTATTTAATTCACTTCCCGAGCCCCTGGAAGCATGAAAATCACTTTAAACATGCTAATTTTAGCTCTAACACTGATGTTCCACCTACAAATGTGAACTGACGTTCAAAAATAAAACATTTGAAAACGGACCATTTTCCACATTTCTGAAGCATGACATAATGGGGGGGTGTTATCTCTTTTGTCGAAAATAAGCCGTTTTTGCTCGAACATTAAATGCCTCCAAATGGTATTTAATTAACTTCCCGGGGTGAAGAAACCCTTTTTGAGAACTCAGAGTGAGTAAATTGGCCATTTTCATGCACTTTTAACCATTCCATAAATCTTGTGTTTAGGGCCCCTGGAAGCATGAAAATCACTTTAAACATGCTAATTTTAGCTCTAACACTGATGATCCACCTACAAATGTGAACTGACGTTCAAAAATAAAACATTTGAAAACGGACCATTTTCCACATTTCTGAAGCATGACGTAATGGGGGGGTGTTATCTCTTTTGTCAAAAATCAGCTGTTTTTGCTTGAACATTAAATGCCTCCAAATAGTATTTAATTCACTTCCCGAGCCCCTGGAAGCATGAAAATCACTTTAAACTTGCTAATTTTAGCTCTAACACTGATGATCCACCTACAAATGTGAACTGACGTTCAAAAATAAAACATTTGAAAACGGACCATTTTCCACATTTCTGAAGCATGACATAATGGGGGGGTGTTATCTCTTTTGTCGAAAGTCAGCCGTTTTAGCTCGAACATTAAATGCCTCCAAATGGTATTTAATTAACTTCCCGGGGTGAAGAAACCCTTTTTGAGAACTCAGAGTGAGTAAATTGGCCATTTTCATGCACTTTTAACCATTCCATAAATCTTGTGTTTAGGGCCCCTGGAAGCATGAAAATCACTTTAAACATGCTAATTTTAGCTCTAACACTGATGATCCACCTACAAATGTGAACTGACGTTCAAAAATAAAACATTTGAAAACGGACCATTTTCCACATTTCTGAAGCATGACGTAATGGGGGGGTGTTAACTCTTTTGTCGAAAATCAGCCGTTTTTGCTCGAACATTAAATGCCTCCAAATGGTATTTAATTAACTTCCCAGGGTGAAGAAACCCTTTTTGAGAACTCAGAGTGAGTAAATTGGCCATTTTCATGCACTTTTAACCATTCCATAAATCTTGTGTTTAGGGCCCCTGGAAGCATGAAAATCACTTTAAACATGCTAATTTTAGCTCTAACACTGATGATCCACCTACAAATGTGAACTGACGTTCAAAAATAAAACATTTGAAAACGGACCATTTTCCACATTTCTGAAGCATGACGTAATGGGGGGGTGTTATCTCTTTTGTCAAAAATCAGCTGTTTTTGCTTGAACATTAAATGCCTCCAAATAGTATTTAATTCACTTCCCGAGCCCCTGGAAGCATGAAAATCACTTTAAACATGCTAATTTTAGCTCTAACACTGATGATCCACCTACAAATGTGAACTGACGTTCAAAAATAAAACATTTGAAAACGGACCATTTTCCACATTTCTGAAGCATGACATAATGGGGGGGTGTTATCTCTTTTGTCGAAAGTCAGCCGTTTTAGCTCGAACATTAAATGCCTCCAAATGGTATTTAATTAACTTCCCGGGGTGAAGAAACCCTTTTTGAGAACTCAGAGTGAGTAAATTGGCCATTTTCATGCACTTTTAACCATTCCATAAATCTTGTGTTTAGGGCCCCTGGAAGCATGAAAATCACTTTAAACATGCTAATTTTAGCTCTAACACTGATGATCCACCTACAAATGTGAACTGACGTTCAAAAATAAAACATTTGAAAACGGACCATTTTCCACATTTCTGAAGCATGACGTAATGGGGGGGTGTTAACTTTTTTGTCGAAAATCAGCCGTTTTTGCTCGAACATTAAATGCCTCCAAATGGTATTTAATTAACTTCCCAGGGTGAAGAAACCCTTTTTGAGAACTCAGAGTGAGTAAATTGGCCATTTTCATGCACTTTTAACCATTCCATAAATCTTGTGTTTAGGGCCCCTGGAAGCATGAAAATCACTTTAAACATGCTAATTTTAGCTCTAACACTGATGATCCACCTACAAATGTGAACTGACGTTAAAAAATAAAACATTTGAAAACGGACCATTTTCCACATTTCTGAAGCATGACGTAATGGGGGGGTGTTATCTCTTTTGTCAAAAATCAGCTGTTTTTGATTGAACATTAAATGCCTCCAAATAGTATTTAATTCACTTCCCGAGCCCCTGGAAGCATGAAAATCACTTTAAACATGCTAATTTTAGCTCTAACACTGATGATCCACCTACAAATGTGAACTGATGTTCAAAAATAAAACATTTGAAAACGGACCATTTTCCACATTTCTGAAGCATGACTTAATGGGGGGGGTGTTATCTCTTTTGTCGAAAATCAGCCATTTCTGCTCGAACATTAAATGCCTCCAAATGGTATTTAATTAACTTCCCGGGGCGAAGAAACACTTTTTGAGAACTCAGAGTGAGTAAATTGGCCATTTTCATGCACTTTTAACCATTCCATAAATCTTGTGTTTAGGGCCCCTGGAAGCATGAAAATCACTTTAAACATGCTAATTTTAGCTCTAACACTGATGATCCACCTACAAATGTGAACTGACGTTCAAAAATAAAACATTTGAAAACGGACCATTTTCCACATTTCTGAAGCATGACGTAATGGGGGGGTGTTATCTCTTTTGTCAAAAATCAGATGTTTTTGATTGAACATTAAATGCCTCCAAATAGTATTTAATTCACTTCCCGAGCCCCTGGAAGCATGAAAATCACTTTAAACATTCTAATTTTAGCTCTAACACTGATGATCCACCTACAAATGTGAACTGACGTTCAAAAATAAAACATTTGAAAACGGACCATTTTCCACATTTCTGAAGCATGACGTAATGGGGGGGTGTTATCTCTTTTGTCGAAAATCAGCCGTTTTTGCTCGAACATTAAATGCCTCCAAATGGTATTTAATTAACTTCCCGGGGTGAAGAAACCCTTTTTGAGAACTCAGAGTGAGTAAATTGGCCATTTTCATGCACTTTTAACCATTCCATAATTCTTGTGTTTAGGGCCCCTGGAAGCATGAAAATCACTTTAAACATGCTAATTTTAGCTCTAACACTGATGATCCACCTACAAATGTGAACTGATGTTCAAAAATAAAACATTTGAAAACGGACCATTTTCCACATTTCTGAAGCATGACTTAATGGGGGGGGTGTTATCTCTTTTGTCGAAAATCAGCCGTTTCTGCTCGAACATTAAATGCCTCCAAATGGTATTTAATTAACTTCCCGGGGTGAAGAAACACTTTTTGAGAACTCAGAGTGAGTAAATTGCCCATTTTCATGCACTTTTAACCATTCCATAAATCTTGTGTTTAGGGCCCCTGGAAGCATGAAAATCACTTTAAACATGCTAATTTTAGCTCTAACACTGATGATCCACCTACAAATGTGAACTGACGTTCAAAAATAAAACATTTGAAAACGGACCATTTTCCACATTTCTGAAGCATGACGTAATGGGGGGGTGTTATCTCTTTTGTCAAAAATCAGATGTTTTTGATTGAACATTAAATGCCTCCAAATAGTATTTAATTCACTTCCCGAGCCCCTGGAAGCATGAAAATCACTTTAAACATGCTAATTTTAGCTCTAACACTGATGATCCACCTACAAATGTGAACTGACGTTCAAAAATAAAACATTTGAAAACGGACCATTTTCCACATTTCTGAAGCATGACGTAATGGGGGGGTGTTATCTCTTTTGTCGAAAATCAGCCGTTTTTGCTCGAACATTAAATGCCTCCAAATGGTATTTAATTAACTTCCCGGGGTGAAGAAACCCTTTTTGAGAACTCAGAGTGAGTAAATTGGCCATTTTCATGCACTTTTAGCCATTCCATAATTCTTGTGTTTAGGGCCCCTGGAAGCATGAAAATCACTTTAAACATGCTAATTTTAGCTCTAACACTGATGATCCACCTACAAATGTGAACTGACGTTCAAAAATAAAACATTTGAAAACGGACCATTTTCCACATTTCTGAAGCATGACGTAATGGGGGGGTGTTATCTCTTTTGTCGAAAATCAGCCGTTTTTGCTCGAACATTAAATGCCTCCAAATGGTATTTAATTAACTTCCCGGGTCAAGAAACCCTTTTTGAGAACTCAGAGTGAGTATATTGGCCATTTTCATGCACTTTTAACCATTCCATAATTCTTGTGTTTAGGGCCCCTGGAAGCATGAAAATCACTTTAAACATGCTAATTTTAGCTCTAACACTGATGATCCACCTACAAATGTGAACTGACGTTAAAAAATAAAACATTTGAAAACGGACCATTTTCCACATTTCTGAAGCATGACGTAATGGGGGGGTGTTATCTCTTTTGTCAAAAATCAGCTGTTTTTGATTGAACATTAAATGCCTCCAAATAGTATTTAATTCACTTCCCGAGCCCCTGGAAGCATGAAAATCACTTTAAACATGCTAATTTTAGCTCTAACACTGATGATCCACCTACAAATGTGAACTGATGTTCAAAAATAAAACATTTGAAAACGGACCATTTTCCACATTTCTGAAGCATGACTTAATGGGGGGGGTGTTATCTCTTTTGTCGAAAATCAGCCGTTTCTGCTCGAACATTAAATGCCTCCAAATGGTATTTAATTAACTTCCCGGGGTGAAGAAACACTTTTTGAGAACTCAGAGTGAGTAAATTGGCCATTTTCATGCACTTTTAACCATTCCATAAATCTTGTGTTTAGGGCCCCTGGAAGCATGAAAATCACTTTAAACATGCTAATTTTAGCTCTAACACTGATGATCCACCTACAAATGTGAACTGACGTTCAAAAATAAAACATTTGAAAACGGACCATTTTCCACATTTCTGAAGCATGACGTAATGGGGGGGTGTTATCTCTTTTGTCAAAAATCAGATGTTTTTGATTGAACATTAAATGCCTCCAAATAGTATTTAATTCTCTTCCCGAGCCCCTGGAAGCATGAAAATCACTTTAAACATGCTAATTTTAGCTCTAACACTGATGATCCACCTACAAATGTGAACTGACGTTCAAAAATAAAACATTTGAAAACGGACCATTTTCCACATTTCTGAAGCATGACGTAATGGGGGGGTGTTATCTCTTTTGTCGAAAATCAGCCGTTTTTGCTCGAACATTAAATGCCTCCAAATGGTATTTAATTAACTTCCCGGGGTGAAGAAACCCTTTTTGAGAACTCAGAGTGAGTAAATTGGCCATTTTCATGCACTTTTAACCATTCCATAAAACGGACCATTTTCCACATTTCTGAAGCATGACGTAATGGGGGGGTGTTATCTCTTTTGTCGAAAATCAGCCGTTTTTGCTCGAACATTAAATGCCTCCAAATGGTATTTAATTAACTTCCCGGGGTGAAGAAACCCTTTTTGAGAACTCAGAGTGAGTAAATTGGCCATTTTCATGCACTTTTAACCATTCCATATATCTTGTGTTTAGGGACCCTGGAAGCATGAAAATCACTTTAAACATGCTAATTTTAGCTCTAACACTGATGATCCACCTACAAATGTGAACTGACGTTAAAAAATAAAACATTTGAAAACGGACCATTTTCCACATTTCTGAAGCATGACGTAATGGGGGGGTGTTATCTCTTTTGTCATAAATCAGCTGTTTTTGCTTGAACATTAAATGCCTCCAAATAGTATTTAATTCACTTCCCGAGCCCCTGGAAGCATGAAAATCACTTTAAACATGCTAATTTTAGCTCTAACACTGATGATCCACCTACAAATGTGAACTGACGTTCAAAAATAAAACATTTGAAAACGGACCATTTTCCACATTTCTGAAGCATGACATAATGGGGGGGTGTTATCTCTTTTGTCGAAAATCAGCCGTTTTTGCTCGAACATTAAATGCCTCCAAATGGTATTTAATTAACTTCCCGGGGTGAAGAAACCATTTTTGAGAACTCAGAGTGAGTAAATTGGCCATTTTCATGCACTTTTAACCATTCCATAAATCTTGGTTTAGGGCCCCTGGAAGCATGAAAATCACTTTAAACATGCTAATTTTAGCTCCAACACTGATGATCCACCTACAAATGTGAACTGACGTTCAAAAATAAAACATTTTAAAACGGACCATTTTCCACATTTCTGAAGCATGACGTAATGGGGGGGTGTTATCTCTTTTGTCAAAAATCAGCTGTTTTTGATTGAACATTAAATGCCTCCAAATAGTATTTAATTCACTTCCCGAGCCCCTGGAAGCATGAACATCACTATAAAAATGCTAATTTTAGCTCTAACACTGATGATCCACCTACAAATGTGAACTGACGTTCCAAAATAAAACATTTGAAAACGGACCATTTTCCACATTTCTGAAGCATGACTTAATGGGGGGGTGTTATCTCTTTTGTCGAAAATCAGCCGTTTCTGCTCGAACATTAAATGCCTCCAAATGGTATTTAATTAACTTCCCGGGGCGAAGAAACACTTTTTGAGAACTCAGAGTGAGTAAATTGGCCATTTTCATGCACTTTTAACCATTCCATATATCTTGTGTTTAGGGACCCTGGAAGCATGAAAATCACTTTAAACATGCTAATTTTAGCTCTAACACTGATGATCCACCTACAAATGTGAACTGACGTTCAAAAATAAAACATTTGAAAACGGACCATTTTCCACATTTCTGAAGCATGACGTAATGGGGGGGTGTTATCTCTTTTGTCAAAAATCAGATGTTTTTGATTGAACATTAAATGCCTCCAAATAGTATTTAATTCACTTCCCGAGCCCCTGGAAGCATGAAAATCACTTTAAACATGCTAATTTTAGCTCTAACACTGATGATCCACCTACAAATGTGAACTGACGTTCAAAAATAAAACATTTGAAAACGGACCATTTTCCACATTTCTGAAGCATGACGTAATGGGGGGGTGTTATCTCTTTTGTCGAAAATCAGCCGTTTTTGCTCGAACATTAAATGCCTCCAAATGGTATTTAATTAACTTCCCGGGGTGAAGAAACCCTTTTTGAGAACTCAGAGTGAGTAAATTGGCCATTTTCATGCACTTTTAACCATTCCATAAATCTTGTGTTTAGGGCCCCTGGAAGCATGAAAATCACTTTAAACATGCTAATTTTAGCTCTAACACTGATGATCCACCTACAAATGTGAACTGACGTTCAAAAATAAAACATTTGAAAACGGACCATTTTCCACATTTCTGAAGCATGACGTAATGGGGGGTGTTATCTCTTTTGTCAAAAATCAGCTGTTTTTGATTGAACATTAAATGCCTCCAAATAGTATTTAATTCACTTCCCGAGCCCCTGGAAGCATGAACATCACTATAAACATGCTAATTTTAGCTCTAACACTGATGATCCACCTACAAATGTGAACTGACGTTCCAAAATAAAACATTTGAAAACGGACCATTTTCCACATTTCTGAAGCATGACTTAATGGGGGGGTGTTATCTCTTTTGTCGAAAATCAGCAGTTTCTGCTCAAACATTAAATGCCTCCAAATGGTATTTAATTAACTTCCCGGGGTGAAGAAACACTTTTTGAGAACTCAGAGTGAGTAAATTTTTCATTTTCATGCACTTTTAACCATTCCATATTTCTTGTGTTTAGGGACCCTGGAAGCATGAAAATCACTTTAAACATGCTAATTTTAGCTCTAACACTGATGATCCACCTACAAATGTGAACTGACGTTCAAAAATAAAACATTTGAAAACGGACCATTTTCCACATTTCTGAAGCATGACGTAATGGGGGGGTGTTATCTCTTTTGTCATAAATCAGCTGTTTTTGCTTGAACATTAAATGCCTCCAAATAGTATTTAATTCACTTCCCGAGCCCCTGGAAGCATGAAAATCACTTTAAACATGCTAATTTTAGCTCTAACACTGATGATCCACCTACAAATGTGAACTGACGTTCAAAAATAAAACATTTGAAAACGGACCATTTTCCACATTTCTGAAGCATGACGTAATGGGGGGGTGTTATCTCTTTTGTCGAAAATCAGCCGTTTTTGCTCGAACATTAAATGCCTCCAAATGGTATTTAATTAACTTCCCGGGGTGAAGAAACCCTTTTTGAGAACTCAGAGTGAGTAAATTGGCCATTTTCATGCACTTTTAACCATTCCATAAATCTTGTGTTTAGGGCCCCTGGAAGCATGAAAATCACTTTAAACATGCTAATTTTAGCTCTAACACTGATGATCCACCTACAAATGTGAACTGACGTTCAAAAATAAAACATTTGAAAACGGACCATTTTCCACATTTCTGAAGCATGACGTAATGGGGGGGTGTTATCTCTTTTGTCAAAAATCAGCTGTTTTTGCTTGAACATTAAATGCCTCCAAATAGTATTTAATTCACTTCCCGAGCCCCTGGAAGCATGAAAATCACTTTAAACATGCTAATTTTAGCTCTAACACTGATGATCCACCTACAAATGTGAACTGACGTTCAAAAATAAAACATTTGAAAACGGACCATTTTCCACATTTCTGAAGCATGACATAATGGGGGGGTGTTATCTCTTTTGTCGAAAGTCAGCCGTTTTAGCTCGAACATTAAATGCCTCCAAATGGTATTTAATTAACTTCCCGGGGTGAAGAAACCCTTTTTGAGAACTCAGAGTGAGTAAATTGGCCATTTTCATGCACTTTTAACCATTCCATAAATCTTGTGTTTAGGGCCCCTGGAAGCATGAAAATCACTTTAAACATGCTAATTTTAGCTCTAACACTGATGATCCACCTACAAATGTGAACTGACGTTCAAAAATAAAACATTTGAAAACGGACCATTTTCCACATTTCTGAAGCATGACGTAATGGGGGGGTGTTAACTCTTTTGTCGAAAATCAGCCGTTTTTGCTCGAACATTAAATGCCTCCAAATGGTATTTAATTAACTTCCCAGGGTGAAGAAACCCTTTTTGAGAACTCAGAGTGAGTAAATTGGCCATTTTCATGCACTTTTAACCATTCCATAAATCTTGTGTTTAGGGCCCCTGGAAGCATGAAAATCACTTTAAACATGCTAATTTTAGCTCTAACACTGATGATCCACCTACAAATGTGAACTGACGTTCAAAAATAAAACATTTGAAAACGGACCATTTTCCACATTTCTGAAGCATGACGTAATGGGGGGGTGTTATCTCTTTTGTCAAAAATCAGCTGTTTTTGCTTGAACATTAAATGCCTCCAAATAGTATTTAATTCACTTCCCGAGCCCCTGGAAGCATGAAAATCACTTTAAACATGCTAATTTTAGCTCTAACACTGATGATCCACCTACAAATGTGAACTGACGTTCAAAAATAAAACATTTGAAAACGGACCATTTTCCACATTTCTGAAGCATGACATAATGGGGGGGTGTTATCTCTTTTGTCGAAAGTCAGCCGTTTTAGCTCGAACATTAAATGCCTCCAAATGGTATTTAATTAACTTCCCGGGGTGAAGAAACCCTTTTTGAGAACTCAGAGTGAGTAAATTGGCCATTTTCATGCACTTTTAACCATTCCATAAATCTTGTGTTTAGGGCCCCTGGAAGCATGAAAATCACTTTAAACATGCTAATTTTAGCTCTAACACTGATGATCCACCTACAAATGTGAACTGACGTTCAAAAATAAAACATTTGAAAACGGACCATTTTCCACATTTCTGAAGCATGACGTAATGGGGGGGTGTTAACTCTTTTGTCGAAAATCAGCCGTTTTTGCTCGAACATTAAATGCCTCCAAATGGTATTTAATTAACTTCCCAGGGTGAAGAAACCCTTTTTGAGAACTCAGAGTGAGTAAATTGGCCATTTTCATGCACTTTTAACCATTCCATAAATCTTGTGTTTAGGGCCCCTGGAAGCATGAAAATCACTTTAAACATGCTAATTTTAGCTCTAACACTGATGATCCACCTACAAATGTGAACTGACGTTAAAAAATAAAACATTTGAAAACGGACCATTTTCCACATTTCTGAAGCATGACGTAATGGGGGGGTGTTATCTCTTTTGTCAAAAATCAGCTGTTTTTGATTGAACATTAAATGCCTCCAAATAGTATTTAATTCACTTCCCGAGCCCCTGGAAGCATGAAAATCACTTTAAACATGCTAATTTTAGCTCTAACACTGATGATCCACCTACAAATGTGAACTGATGTTCAAAAATAAAACATTTGAAAACGGACCATTTTCCACATTTCTGAAGCATGACTTAATGGGGGGGGTGTTATCTCTTTTGTCGAAAATCAGCCATTTCTGCTCGAACATTAAATGCCTTCAAATGGTATTTAATTAACTTCCCGGGGCGAAGAAACACTTTTTGAGAACTCAGAGTGAGTAAATTGGCCATTTTCATGCACTTTTAACCATTCCATAAATCTTGTGTTTAGGGCCCCTGGAAGCATGAAAATCACTTTAAACATGCTAATTTTAGCTCTAACACTGATGATCCACCTACAAATGTGAACTGACGTTCAAAAATAAAACATTTGAAAACGGACCATTTTCCACATTTCTGAAGCATGACGTAATGGGGGGGTGTTATCTCTTTTGTCAAAAATCAGATGTTTTTGATTGAACATTAAATGCCTCCAAATAGTATTTAATTCACTTCCCGAGCCCCTGGAAGCATGAAAATCACTTTAAACATTCTAATTTTAGCTCTAACACTGATGATCCACCTACAAATGTGAACTGACGTTCAAAAATAAAACATTTGAAAACGGACCATTTTCCACATTTCTGAAGCATGACGTAATGGGGGGGTGTTATCTCTTTTGTCGAAAATCAGCCGTTTTTGCTCGAACATTAAATGCCTCCAAATGGTATTTAATTAACTTCCCGGGGTGAAGAAACCCTTTTTGAGAACTCAGAGTGAGTAAATTGGCCATTTTCATGCACTTTTAACCATTCCATAATTCTTGTGTTTAGGGCCCCTGGAAGCATGAAAATCACTTTAAACATGCTAATTTTAGCTCCAACACTGATGATCCACCTACAAATGTGAACTGATGTTCAAAAATAAAACATTTGAAAACGGACCATTTTCCACATTTCTGAAGCATGACTTAATGGGGGGGGTGTTATCTCTTTTGTCGAAAATCAGCCGTTTCTGCTCGAACATTAAATGCCTCCAAATGGTATTTAATTAACTTCCCGGGGTGAAGAAACACTTTTTGAGAACTCAGAGTGAGTAAATTGGCCATTTTCATGCACTTTTAACCATTCCATAAATCTTGTGTTTAGGGCCCCTGGAAGCATGAAAATCACTTTAAACATGCTAATTTTAGCTCTAACACTGATGATCCACCTACAAATGTGAACTGACGTTCAAAAATAAAACATTTGAAAACGGACCATTTTCCACATTTCTGAAGCATGACGTAATGGGGGGGTGTTATCTCTTTTGTCAAAAATCAGATGTTTTTGATTGAACATTAAATGCCTCCAAATAGTATTTAATTCACTTCCCGAGCCCCTGGAAGCATGAAAATCACTTTAAACATGCTAATTTTAGCTCTAACACTGATGATCCACCTACAAATGTGAACTGACGTTCAAAAATAAAACATTTGAAAACGGACCATTTTCCACATTTCTGAAGCATGACGTAATGGGGGGGTGTTATCTCTTTTGTCGAAAATCAGCCGTTTTTGCTCGAACATTAAATGCCTCCAAATGGTATTTAATTAACTTCCCGGGGTGAAGAAACCCTTTTTGAGAACTCAGAGTGAGTAAATTGGCCATTTTCATGCACTTTTAGCCATTCCATAATTCTTGTGTTTAGGGCCCCTGGAAGCATGAAAATCACTTTAAACATGCTAATTTTAGCTCTAACACTGATGATCCACCTACAAATGTGAACTGACGTTCAAAAATAAAACATTTGAAAACGGACCATTTTCCACATTTCTGAAGCATGACGTAATGGGGGGGTGTTATCTCTTTTGTCGAAAATCAGCCGTTTTTGCTCGAACATTAAATGCCTCCAAATGGTATTTAATTAACTTCCCGGGTCAAGAAACCCTTTTTGAGAACTCAGAGTGAGTATATTGGCCATTTTCATGCACTTTTAACCATTCCATAATTCTTGTGTTTAGGGCCCCTGGAAGCATGAAAATCACTTTAAACATGCTAATTTTAGCTCTAACACTGATGATCCACCTACAAATGTGAACTGACGTTAAAAAATAAAACATTTGAAAACGGACCATTTTCCACATTTCTGAAGCATGACGTAATGGGGGGGTGTTATCTCTTTTGTCAAAAATCAGCTGTTTTTGATTGAACATTAAATGCCTCCAAATAGTATTTAATTCACTTCCCGAGCCCCTGGAAGCATGAAAATCACTTTAAACATGCTAATTTTAGCTCTAACACTGATGATCCACCTACAAATGTGAACTGATGTTCAAAAATAAAACATTTGAAAACGGACCATTTTCCACATTTCTGAAGCATGACTTAATGGGGGGGGTGTTATCTCTTTTGTCGAAAATCAGCCGTTTCTGCTCGAACATTAAATGCCTCCAAATGGTATTTAATTAACTTCCCGGGGTGAAGAAACACTTTTTGAGAACTCAGAGTGAGTAAATTGGCCATTTTCATGCACTTTTAACCATTCCATAAATCTTGTGTTTAGGGCCCCTGGAAGCATGAAAATCACTTTAAACATGCTAATTTTAGCTCTAACACTGATGATCCACCTACAAATGTGAACTGACGTTCAAAAATAAAACATTTGAAAACGGACCATTTTCCACATTTCTGAAGCATGACGTAATGGGGGGGTGTTATCTCTTTTGTCAAAAATCAGATGTTTTTGATTGAACATTAAATGCCTCCAAATAGTATTTAATTCTCTTCCCGAGCCCCTGGAAGCATGAAAATCACTTTAAACATGCTAATTTTAGCTCTAACACTGATGATCCACCTACAAATGTGAACTGACGTTCAAAAATAAAACATTTGAAAACGGACCATTTTCCACATTTCTGAAGCATGACGTAATGGGGGGGTGTTATCTCTTTTGTCGAAAATCAGCCGTTTTTGCTCGAACATTAAATGCCTCCAAATGGTATTTAATTAACTTCCCGGGGTGAAGAAACCCTTTTTGAGAACTCAGAGTGAGTAAATTGGCCATTTTCATGCACTTTTAACCATTCCATAAAACGGACCATTTTCCACATTTCTGAAGCATGACGTAATGGGGGGGTGTTATCTCTTTTGTCGAAAATCAGCCGTTTTTGCTCGAACATTAAATGCCTCCAAATGGTATTTAATTAACTTCCCGGGGTGAAGAAACCCTTTTTGAGAACTCAGAGTGAGTAAATTGGCCATTTTCATGCACTTTTAACCATTCCATATATCTTGTGTTTAGGGACCCTGGAAGCATGAAAATCACTTTAAACATGCTAATTTTAGCTCTAACACTGATGATCCACCTACAAATGTGAACTGACGTTAAAAAATAAAACATTTGAAAACGGACCATTTTCCACATTTCTGAAGCATGACGTAATGGGGGGGTGTTATCTCTTTTGTCAAAAATCAGATGTTTTTGATTGAACAATAAATGCCTCCAAATAGTATTTAATTCACTTCCCGAGCCCCTGGAAGCATGAAAATCACTTTAAACATGCTAATTTTAGCTCTAACACTGATGATCCACCTACAAATGTGAACTGACGTTCAAAAATAAAACATTTGAAAACGGACCATTTTCCACATTTCTGAAGCATGACGTAATGGGGGGGTGTTATCTCTTTTGTCGAAAATCAGCCGTTTTTGCTCAAACATTAAATGCCTCCATATGGTATTTAATTAACTTCCCGGGGTGAAGAAACCCTTTTTGAGAACTCAGAGTGAGTAAATTGGCCATTTTCATGCACTTTTAACCATTCCATAATTCTTGTGTTTAGGGCCCCTGGAAGCATGAAAATCACTTTAAACATGCTAATTTTAGCTCTAACACTGATGATCCACCTACAAATGTGAACTGATGTTCAAAAATAAAACATTTGAAAACGGACCATTTTCCACATTTCTGAAGCATGACTTAATGGGGGGGGTGTTATCTCTTTTGTCGAAAATCAGCCGTTTCTGCTCGAACATTAAATGCCTCCAAATGGTATTTAATTAACTTCCGGGGTGAAGAAACCCTTTTTGAGAACTCAGAGTGAGTAAATTGGCCATTTTCATGCACTTTTAACCATTCCATAAATCTTGTGTTTAGGGCCCCTGGAAGCATGAAAATCACTTTAAACATGCTAATTTTAGCTCTAACACTGATGATCCACCTACAAATGTGAACTGACGTTCAAAAATAAAACATTTGAAAACGGACCATTTTCCACATTTCTGAAGCATGACGTAATGGGGGGGTGTTATCTCTTTTGTCGAAAATCAGCCGTTTTTGCTTGAACATTAAATGCCTCCAAATGGTATTTAATTAACTTCCCGGGGTGAAGAAACCCTTTTTGAGAACTCAGAGTGAGTAAATTGGCCATTTTCATGCACTTTTAACCATTCCATAAATCTTGTGTTTAGGGCCCCTGGAAGCATGAAAATCACTTTAAACATGCTAATTTTAGCTCTAACACTGATGATCCACCTACAAATGTGAACTGACGTTCAAAAATAAAACATTTGAAAACGGACCATTTTCCACATTTCTGAAGCATGACGTAATGGGGGGGTGTTATCTCTTTTGTCAAAAATCAGATGTTTTTGATTGAACATTAAATGCCTCCAAATAGTATTTAATTCACTTCCCGAGCCCCTGGAAGCATGAAAATCACTTTAAACATGCTAATTTTAGCTCTAACACTGATGATCCACCTACAAATGTGAACTGACGTTCAAAAATAAAACATTTGAAAACGGACCATTTTCCACATTTCTGAAGCATGACGTAATGGGGGGGTGTTATCTCTTTTGTCGAAAATCAGCCGTTTTTGCTCGAACATTAAATGCCTCCAAATGGTATTTAATTAACTTCCCGGGGTGAAGAAACCCTTTTTGAGAACTCAGAGTGAGTAAATTGGCCATTTTCATGCACTTTTAACCATTCCATAATTCTTGTGTTTAGGGCCCCTGGAAGCATGAAAATCACTTTAAACATGCTAATTTTAGCTCTAACACTGATGATCCACCTACAAATGTGAACTGACGTTCAAAAATAAAACATTTGAAAACGGACCATTTTCCACATTTCTGAAGCATGACGTAATGGGGGGGGTGTTATCTCTTTTGTCGAAAATCAGCCGTTTTTGCTCGAACATTAAATGCCTCCAAATGGTATTTAATTAACTTCCCGGGGTGAAGAAACCCTTTTTGAGAACTCAGAGTGAGTAAATTGGCCATTTTCATGCACTTTTAACCATTCCATAATTCTTGTGTTTAGGGCCCCTGGAAGCATGAAAATCACTTTAAACATGCTAATTTTAGCTCTAACACTGATGATCCACCTACAAATGTGAACTGACGTTAAAAAATAAAACATTTGAAAACGGACTATTTTCCACATTTCTGAAGCATGACGTAATGGGGGGGTGTTATCTCTTTTGTCAAAAATCAGCTGTTTTTGATTGAACATTAAATGCCTCCAAATAGTATTTAATTCACTTCCCGAGCCCCTGGAAGCATGAAAATCACTTTAAACATGCTAATTTTAGCTCTAACACTGATGATCCACCTACAAATGTGAACTGATGTTCAAAAATAAAACATTTGAAAACGGACCATTTTCCACATTTCTGAAGCATGACTTAATGGGGGGGGTGTTATCTCTTTTGTCGAAAATCAGCCGTTTCTGCTCGAACATTAAATGCCTCCAAATGGTATTTAATTAACTTCCTGGGGTGAAGAAACACTTTTTGAGAACTCAGAGTGAGTAAATTGGCCATTTTCATGCACTTTTAACCATTCCATAAATCTTGTGTTTAGGGCCCCTGGAAGCATGAAAATCACTTTAAACATGCTAATTTTAGCTCTAACACTGATGATCCACCTACAAATGTGAACTGACGTTCAAAAATAAAACATTTGAAAACGGACCATTTTCCACATTTCTGAAGCATGACGTAATGGGGGGGTGTTATCTCTTTTGTCAAAAATCAGATGTTTTTGATTGAACATTAAATGCCTCCAAATAGTATTTAATTCTCTTCCTGAGCCCCTCGAAGCATGAAAATCACTTTAAACATGCTAATTTTAGCTCTAACACTGATGATCCACCTACAAATGTGAACTGACGTTCAAAAATAAAACATTTGAAAACGGACCATTTTCCACATTTCTGAAGCATGACGTAATGGGGGGGTGTTATCTCTTTTGTCGAAAATCAGCCGTTTTTGCTCGAACATTAAATGCCTCCAAATGGTATTTAATTAACTTCCCGGGGTGAAGAAACCCTTTTTGAGAACTCAGAGTGAGTAAATTGGCCATTTTCATGCACTTTTAACCATTCCATAAATCTTGTGTTTAGGGCCCCTGGAAGCATGAAAATCACTTTAAACATGCTAATTTTAGCTCTAACACTGATGATCCACCTACAAATGTGAACTGACGTTAAAAAATAAAACATTTGAAAACGGACCATTTTCCACATTTCTGAAGCATGACGTAATGGGGGGGTGTTATCTCTTTTGTCAAAAATCAGCTGTTTTTGATTGAACATTAAATGCCTCCAAATAGTATTTAATTCACTTCCCGAGCCCCTGGAAGCATGAAAATCACTTTAAACATGCTAATTTTAGCTCTAACACTGATGATCCACCTAAAAATGTGAACTGATGTTCAAAAATAAAACATTTGAAAACGGACCATTTTCCACATTTCTGAAGCATGACTTAATGGGGGGGGTGTTATCTCTTTTGTCGAAAATCAGCCGTTTCTGCTCGAACATTAAATGCCTCCAAATGGTATTTAATTAACTTCCCGGGGTGAAGAAACACTTTTTGAGAACTCAGAGTGAGTAAATTGGCCATTTTAATGCACTTTTAACCATTCCATAAATCTTGTGTTTAGGGCCCCTGGAAGCATGAAAATCACTTTAAACATGCTAATTTTAGCTCTAACACTGATGATCCACCTACAAATGTGAACTGACGTTCAAAAATAAAACATTTGAAAACGGACCATTTTCCACATTTCTGAAGCATGACGTAATGGGGGGGTGTTATCTCTTTTGTCAAAAATCAGATGTTTTTGATTGAACATTAAATGCCTCCAAATAGTATTTAATTCTCTTCCCGAGCCCCTGGAAGCATGAAAATCACTTTAAACATGCTAATTTTAGCTCTAACACTGATGATCCACCTACAAATGTGAACTGACGTTCAAAAATAAAACATTTGAAAACGGACCATTTTCCACATTTCTGAAGCATGACGTAATGGGGGGGTGTTATCTCTTTTGTCGAAAATCAGCCGTTTTTGCTCGAACATTAAATGCCTCCAAATGGTATTTAATTATTTCCCGGGGTGAAGAAACCCTTTTTGAGAACTCAGAGTGAGTAAATTGGCCATTTTCATGCACTTTTAACCATTCCATATATCTTGTGTTTAGGGACCCTGGAAGCATGAAAATCACTTTAAACATGCTAATTTTAGCTCTAACACTGATGATCCACCTACAAATGTGAACTGACGTTCAAAAATAAAACATTTGAAAACGGACCATTTTCCACATTTCTGAAGCATGACGTAATGGGGGGGGGTTATCTCTTTTGTCATAAATCAGATGTTTTTGATTGAACATTAAATGCCTCCAAATAGTATTTAATTCACTTCCCGAGCCCCTGGAAGCATGAATATCACTTTAAACATGCTAATTTTAGCTCTAACACTGATGATCCACCTACAAACGTGAACTGACGTTCAAAAATAAAACATTTGAAAACGGACCATTTTCCACATTTCTGAAGCATGACGTAATGGGGGGGTGTTATCTCTTTTGTCGAAAATCAGCCGTTTTTGCTCGAACATTAAATGCCTCCAAATGGTATTTAATTAACTTCCCGGGGTGAAGAAACCCTTTTTGAGAACTCAGAGTGAGTAAATTGGCCATTTTCATGCACTTTTAACCATTCCATAAATCTTGTGTTTAGGGCCCCTGGAAGCATGAAAATCACTTTAAACATGCTAATTTTAGCTCTAACACTGATGATCCACCTACAAATGTGAACTGACGTTCAAAAATGAAACATTTGAAAACGGACCATTTTCCACATTTCTGAAGCATGACGTAATGGGGGGGTGTTATCTCTTTTGTCAAAAATCAGCTGTTTTTGCTTGAACATTAAATGCCTCCAAATAGTATTTAATTCACTTCCCGAGCCCCTGGAAGCATGAAAATCACTTTAAACACGCTAATTTTAGCTCTAACACTGATGATCCACCTACAAATGTGAACTGACATTCAAAAATAAAACATTTGAAAACGGACCATTTTCCACATTTCTGAAGCATGACGTAATGGGGGGGTGTTATCTCTTTTGTCGAAAATCAGCCGTTTTTGCTCGAACATTAAATGCCTCCAAATGGTATTTAATTAACTTCCCGGGGTGAAGAAACCCTTTTTGAGAACTCAGAGTGAGTAAATTGGCCATTTTCATGCACTTTTAACCATTCCATAAATCTTGTGTTTAGGGCCCCTGGAAGCATGAAAATCACTTTAAACATGCTAATTTTAGCTCTAACACTGATGATCCACCTACAAATGTGAACTGACGTTCAAAAATAAAACATTTGAAAACGGACCATTTTCCACATTTCTGAAGCATGACGTAATGGGGGGGTGTTATCTCTTTTGTCAAAAATCAGCTGTTTTTGATTGAACATTAAATGCCTCCAAATAGTATTTAATTCACTTCCCGAGCCCCTGGAAGCATGAAAATCACTTTAAACATGCTAATTTTAGCTCTAACACTGATGATCCACCTACAAATGTGAACTGACGTTCAAAAATAAAACATTTGAAAACGGACCATTTTCCACATTTCTGAAGCATGACGTAATGGGGGGGTGTTATCTCTTTTGTCGAAAATCAGCCGTTTTTGCTCGAACATTAAATGCCTCCAAATGGTATTTAATTAACTTCCCGGGGTGAAGAAACCCTTTTTGAGAACTCAGAGTGAGTAAATTGGCCATTTTCATGCACTTTTAACCATTCCATAAATCTTGTGTTTAGGGCCCCTGGAAGCATGAAAATCACTTTAAACATGCTAATTTTAGCTCTAACACTGATGATCCACCTACAAATGTGAACTGACGTTAAAAAATAAAACATTTGAAAACGGACCATTTTCCACATTTCTGAAGCATGACGTAATGGGGGGGTGTTATCTCTTTTGTCAAAAATCAGCTGTTTTTGCTTGAACATTAAATGCCTCCAAATAGTATTTAATTCACTTCCCGAGCCCCTGGAAGCATGAAAATCACTTTAAACATGCTAATTTTAGCTCTAACACTGATGATCCACCTACAAATGTGAACTGACGTTCAAAAATAAAACATTTGAAAACGGACCATTTTCCACATTTCTGAAGCATGACGTAATGGGGGGGTGTTATCTCTTTTGTCGAAAATGAGCCGTTTTTGCTCGAACATTAAATGCCTCCAAATGGTATTTAATTAACTTCCCGGGGTGAAGAAACCCTTTTTGAGAACTCAGAGTGAGTAAATTGGCCATTTTCATGCACTTTTAACCATTCCATAAATCTTGTGTTTAGGGCCCCTGGAAGCATGAAAATCACTTTAAACATGCTAATTTTAGCTCTAACACTGATGATCCACCTACAAATGTGAACTGACGTTAAAAAATTAAAACATTTGAAAACGGACCATTTTCCACATTTCTGAAGCATGACGTAATGGGGGGGTGTTATCTCTTTTGTCAAAAATCAGCTGTTTTTGATTGAACATTAAATGCCTCCAAATAGTATTTAATTCACTTCCCGAGCCCCTGGAAGCATGAAAATCACTTTAAACATGCTAATTTTAGCTCTAACACTGATGATCCACCTACAAATGTGAACTGATGTTCAAAAATAAAACATTTGAAAACGGACCATTTTCCACATTTCTGAAGCATGACTTAATGGGGGGGTGTTATCTCTTTTGTCGAAAATCAGCCGTTTCTGCTCGAACATTAAATGCCTCCAAATGGTATTTAATTAACTTCCCGGGGTGAAGAAACACTTTTTGAGAACTCAGAGTGAGTAAAATGGCCATTTTCATGCACTTTTAACCATTCCATAAATCTTGTGTTTAGGGCCCCTGGAAGCATGAAAATCACTTTAAACATGCTAATTTTAGCTCTAACACTGATGATCCACCTACAAATGTGAACTGACGTTCAAAAATAAAACATTTGAAAACGGACAATTTTCCACATTTCTAAAGCATGACGTAATGGGGGGGTGTTATCTCTTTTGTCGAAAATCAGCCGTTTTTGCTCGAACATTAAATGCCTCCAAATGGTATTTAATTAACTTCCCGGGGTGAAGAAACCCTTTTTGAGAACTCAGAGTGAGTAAATTGGCAATTTTCATGCACTTTTAACCATTCCATAAATCTTGTGTTTAGGGCCCCTGGAAGCATGAAAATCACTTTAAACATGCTAATTTTCAGCTCTAACACTGATGATCCACCTACAAATGTGAACTGACGTTCAAAAATAAAACATTTGAAAACGGACCATTTTCCACATTTCTGAAGCATGACGTAATGGGGGGGTGTTATCTCTTTTGTCAAAAATCAGCTGTTTTTGCTTGAACATTAAATGCCTCCAAATAGTATTTAATTCACTTCCCGAGCCCCTGGAAGCATGAAAATCACTTTAAACATGCTAATTTTAGCTCTAACACTGATGATCCACCTACAAATGTGAACTGACGTTCAAAAATAAAACATTTGAAAACGGACCATTTTCCACATTTCTGAAGCATGACGTAATGGGGGGTGTTATCTTTTTTGTCGAAAATCAGCCGTTTTTGCTCGAACATTAAATGCCTCCAAATGGTATTTAATTAACTTCCCGGGGTGAAGAAACCCTTTTTGAGAACTCAGAGTGAGTAAATTGGCCATTTTCATGCACTTTTAAGCATTCCATAAATCTTGTGTTTAGGGCCCCTGGAAGCATGAAAATCACTTTAAACATGCTAATTTTAGCTCTAACACTGATGATCCACCTACAAATGTGAACTGACGTTAAAAAATAAAACATTTGAAAACGGACCATTTTCCACATTTCTGAAGCATGACGTAATGGGGGGTGTTATCTCTTTTGTCAAAAATCAGCTGTTTTTGATTGAACATTAAATGCCTCCAAATAGTATTTAATTCACTTCCCGAGCCCCTGGAAGCATGAAAATCACTTTAAACATGCTAATTTTAGCTCTAACACTGATGATCCACCTACAAATGTGAACTGATGTTCAAAAATAAAACATTTGAAAACGGACCATTTTCCACATTTCTGAAGCATGACTTAATGGGGGGGGTGTTATCTCTTTTGTCGAAAATCAGCCGTTTCTGCTCGAACATTAAATGCCTCCAAATGGTATTTAATTAACTTCCCGGGGTGAAGAAACACTTTTTGAGAACTCAGAGTGAGTAAATTGGCCATTTTCATGCACTTTTAACCATTCCATAAATCTTGTGTTTAGGGCCCCTGGAAGCATGAAAATCACT